>NC_036452.1:4355898-4669582 GCF_002775205.1 Xiphophorus maculatus | reverse complement strand
AACTGGACTACGACATCAGCAGCATCAAACACTACGTAACTTCCCTGCCTCATCAACTGACCAAAAGTTCCTGCAGTGGTGGGAAGAGAAACCTCACCTCCATTTACCTGTCATGATGAGAGTTCAGAGAGTAACACTGAAGATTTTAAAACAAAAAAAGATGCTTTATATCCTTAATTTGAAATTAAGCTTACCTTCACTCTCTTGTTAGATCCGAGCCTGACATGAACACTCTCTGGATGATTTGAGAGGTATATATCAACTGATGACACAAAAGACACAAGATTGTTTCCTCTGTGCTTGTTTGTGGCCACGACCTTGTACTGAGTGTCATTGTTGCTGTGGTTCAAACTCTCAGTGATGACATAAGAGCATGATCCCTGAAAATGAGACACAGCTCCATCGAAGGTGATGTAATGTGGGTCACCCCATACAGTACAGGTAGACATGGCGTCGTGACAGCCTAGCTGCCCCCCTCTGATGGTGCACTCTTGTGCAGGAGTGCATGATGAGGGACTGCAGATCAGGACACTGGGTGCACGACATTCACACTGTTGGGAGCAACCGTCTGTCCAGAAGGACTCACCAGCCTGCAAGAATAGTGAAAGTATATGACAACAGTAAGCTGCAAAACTGCATCATGCAGAACCAGATTCATGAACCACCTTTGCCAAGTTTCCACTGATCCCGTCACTTAAGGCTTTGTTAATTACTGGAGGAATTTTTAGACTGGGTACCAAACAAATGTGTGAAATGTCTCAAGTGGAAGCTGGAATGAAAACCTCAACTTTCAAACCTTCCAGAAGATGTCTATACATTTATATTCATTCCACATTATATATTTTTAATTGGTAAAGGGCACCAGTCCCTTCATGGTGAGTTGCATTTGGAATTAATTATACTCTGTATAATTATCCATACTATTTATACTCTGCTCTTTAGGTTAATTTTGTACCAATGGCTGCTACCTCTCTTGGTGGCCATTCAGCACAGCTTCATTGAGCCTCTTCTTCTGCCTTTTAGAAACAGAACTATCCTTGTATATAATTATTAGAACACGCCATTTTCAGATACTTAGAGACTGTACCAAGAAGACTTATGGCGGTGCATAAATTTTTTTTTTAAATTTTGGCAGATAACGACTTTTATGAGATATCCCACAAGGAGGCTTTATGTTTGTGTTGTTGCCTAGAAATGCAGCACCTTAATTGATAGTTTAATTCTTCCAAGGCCTTTCTGAAAATGATGCATTAACTCTTATGTGCTGACTCTCAGATAAATAATCAAGAATAAATTGAAGAATAAAACGTCCTGGAACTGTTGTTTAGCTGGCTCTGACCTTCTGAACCAATAGATGAAGAATAAAGTAACCTGAAATAACCTACATTGAAGTAGAAGCCACCATGCTGACAGCCACAGCTCTCCACAGGCACACAGCTTGTTCCACTCCTGGAAAACCCTTCATTACAAAAACATCCCTCAGAGCAAACATGGTCACAGGCAGCATCAATGCTGCTGGCACAGGTGTTGCCACAGTCTGTTCCACACAGCTCATAATGGCTGTTGGCTGGGCAGACCATTCCTTTACAGGTGAGGGAAAAAAAGATGACAAGTCGATTAAAACAAGTAAAAACAAGATACATTTGAGGAAAAAACTTGTTTGATTGATTACTTTAATAGCACATTGCCTTCCATACTCACTGCAAGTGGTGTTTTGTCTCCAAGGGTAGATCCGGACATTAGCAGACTGACAGGCACTGACATATGTCTCTAGAGCCCTGCACAGGAGATCACTGCCTCGATTTCCCGACACGCAGACATCAAAGACGCAGTCACTGAAATATGGTGCTGGATCCACCTCCTCGTGGCAGAAGCTGAATGGGCCATCAGCTGCCCGGATCACCTCACACTGGGCCCTGGCAGATCGGTCATCGTTGCATTGTGCGCATGAAGAGCCACAGCCGTCACTACAGGTGTAGTTCCCAGGAACCTTCCAAGCTGCCCCAAAAGCAACTGCAGAGTTGGATGATGCTCCACTTGGAGTGTGGAAATCATCATTTGGATTTCCATTGAAGTTTCCACAAAGTCCACACACATGTCCTCTGAACAACATAAGATAGACTGAATGATTTTTTTTTTTGCATTGGCATAACAATGAGACATACACAATCGCAGGCAAGAAAACACAACGTGCTATAAAACTATTAAAAACAATGTAGTAATTAAAAATGTTTGAATTCAATTTTCAGTAGTGAGCTGGTTAGCTTGCTAGCTACAGCTGTGAAATAATTTTTTTCTAGCTACTTATGCTAACTATAGCTGTAAACTACAATTGTCTACCTCATCAACAACATTCAAATCTAAGGCTTTTAACATTTAATAATACCTAATAAAATGATTTTCAGATAGGTTAACATGTATTTTATTGGTCCCAGAATTGGATGATTTGGGGGTAGCATGGCATTTGCATGGCATTCCCAAAACAGACCGAGATACTCAAAAAAAATGATAAAAAAACAGCATCAATATTTTTAGATGAAACAGTTTCATCTCAAAATATATAGAAATATTTTTCTAAGCAGCAATGATGGTATATTTATGTAACTATGTCATAAAAAGGGCATTAATTGGGAAAAAAGGAATGAAAAAAATATGATCTTTAAATCTGATCTCAAGTATATAGGCTACCTGTAGCTTGGGGGAACCGAAATGGACACTGTGCTACTTCCATCATACATGACTCTTAGTCCAAAGTCTGCATTGACAAATGTTTGAGATCCACTTCCAAAAATAGACAGGCTTCCATTGAGGACAATTGGAAGATTTCTTGTGATTCCATTCACCTGTGAAAAAGAAAAGATTTTCATGAAAGATGCACAACTGGTGTTATTGGACTGTTGCTCATATTAAGAGCAGAACAGTTTTTGGTAATGTGCCAAGAAGAAATCTTTCAGCTTTTAAAAGTCTTTGCAAAAGTAATTTCAAATCAACTTTAGACTATTCGAATCATCTTTAAAAATCTATCAGAGAAAATGTTCTTGCCTGCACGTTACCCCAGTTGCCTCTGTACATACGCACTTCATAGCCCAAGACATCAACAAAAACTTCAGCCGTGATAGAAACTGGCAGTCCAAACCACGGTTCATTCTTTGCTTTCACAGAAAACTGGTGAAAGTCCACAGTGTTATTGCAAACTGTTGCCAGAACATAGCGGCAGGTTCCCTGGAAGTCATAGGCCTTGCCATCAAAGGTCAGGTAGTGCGGGTCTCCAGAGGCAGAGCAGGTGCCATGAGGGTTGGGATGGCAGCCAAACTCACCCCCCACAACATGGCAGGACTCCTGAGGTCCACATGAATTTGGGGAACATTGGACTACACCAGTTACACCATTACAGGTGCAAAAGCTCTGACATTCTTCACCATACCAGAACTGTTCACCAGCTTGCCGATATCGTCCATCATGAAAGCATCCACAGGATGTTGGAGGCACACACTGGTTACCATTGAGGACAAACCCATCATTACACTGGCACCCCTCCTGGCACTGAGTGTCACAGGTGAAGGGGAAGGAGAGGCTGGGGCAGGAAGACGGACATGAACTTCCACAGAGTTCATAATGACTGTTTAATGGACAGGTTGGTACTGGGGGGAATGAAGGAAGTTCAATAAGAAGTAATTATGAATGTGTTCATTTCAAAGGGATCTCTATCAAACGTGGTTCTAGTACTTACCACAGCCAGCTGCATTCCTCCACTGTCCCAGGGACACACCGTTATGTTGACACATCAGTGCATAATCTCGGAGGACCTCACACAGCGTTGATGCTGGATCTCTGGAGCCTTGGAGGATTTCTACACATGCATTTACCTGCTGCCATGGGTTCACTGCAGCCCAGCATGATCTAAATGGTCCAGTGTGTGAAATAAGAACTCCACAGTACTCACTGGAACTGAAATTGGTTACAGAATTACGAGGTCTGTTTTCCACACAATGATCTGCCAGGGAGCCATCTCGCCAACTGTCCCCAAACATCTGGGAGTCACTGACTAGAGTACCATTGGGTGTACGGAAATCGTCATTCTGGTCAGCATTGTAGTTTCCACAAAGTCCACCTAATAAACCACTGTAGACACCTGGTGCAGTGAGACGCACAAAATGAGGCCAGACAGTCTGCAGAGTTACACCAAAGGCTGTGCGAAGGATGACACTGTGAGTGCTGCTTTGGAAGACGCGGATTCTGTTGGATCCAGAGCTGAATGGCAGTCTGGTCAGTTGGCCATCGACCTATAACACATAACAAAAAAAACTTTAGAAAGGTTTTTGGTGCAAATGTTCAAAATATTTCAAATTGGATATAGAAATTGACTTTCGCACTTTTCATCACGGGACAAATTCCAGATATAATCAAATCTTACTAATACAAAATGTACTATACATAATGTGTTCATTGTTTGTAGACATTCTGTGAAAAGCTTATTCCTTACAACAGTTAAAGAGTTTTGATTGAGTAGAGCTGATACAGTGTTAAACATTTTCCTTCTTAGTTTTAATACATATTTGGGTTGTGCTGATTAAACAGATTGAAGATAAGTCTACTCAGGGTCATCTCAAAATAGGCAATATGTACACTAAGCTTGGTTTTATCAACATATTTTGACATTTGTTTTTTGTTTGAAATTTCATTAAATATTAGTTATGTAATAATCTTCAAACAAAGCTACACTTCTATGTTATTTACTTATTTTATTTGTAGAAATTTATTTGTCACTCACCTTCACAGTGCTTCTACTTGCCATCTCAATAGCAACTTGTGTTCCCTCTGCCTCAAACCTTAGCACATTAGAGAAACCCTGTGGCCCCTGAGGAACTTTTTCCACAGTGACCATGAAGTGCGAAAGATTAGAGAACCCCATAACTTTGGCAAGGATCAGGCGACATGCTCCTGGGTACTGGTACATCACTCCATCAAATGTATGATACGATCCTAATCCTCTTATCCAACATGTTGCAAAGCTGTTTGGTCTGCAACCTTTTACTCCATCCTCCACCCTGCAGGACTCATGTTGGCCACAGGTGTGAGAGCTGCAAGTCATGGAGCCATAGCTGCATGTACAGCGCCTCCCACAGTCTGCATCCAGTATGACAGTTTCTCCTGAGTGGTAGTAGTGACCCTCAAAGCTGCAGCCACAGTCAGAATGAGGGACACAGACCCCTCCACTCAGAAGGTAGCCTGAATTGCAGACACAGCTCTCTTGATTTCGGAGGGGGCAGTTGTAGGTGGAATTGGGGTTGACACATGTAGATGGACATCCTGTACCCTGGGCCTCATAGTGGCTATTGGCTGGGCAGGGGATTTCTAAACACAAGAAACATTTATTCTCAAATTTCTAATATTTAAGAGCATTTACTTTTTAAAATAATTGTGACTGACTGGCAGACATACCACAGAAGCCAGAACGCCGCCAGCTTTGTGGCTGGATCCCATTTTGTTGACACTGACTTGAGTAGACATTTAGGGCTTGGCACAGAATGGGTTGATACCCTCCACTGACACAGAGATCATACACACAGCTGTCCACAAAAGATCCTGGAGCGAGTTGTTGATGGCATGCAGCAAACGGTCCAGTGCTGTTCTCAAGAATACCACAGTGGCCAGAGTTTCTGTACAGTGCTGTCTGAGCTGCTGTGCAGCCAGCACAGGCCAGACCTGAACACTGAACCTCACAGCCAGGCTCATCATCGCCAGATATTTTCCAGCTGTTGGCAAAAACCACATCAGAGCTCACCACTTCACCCTGACGGGTTCGAAAGTCATCTCCAGGGCGATTGTTGAAGTTTCCACAGAGCCCACATGTGCTATTTTGGTAAGTGTAGGGCACAGCTATCTGGACATATGAATACATGTCATAAGACACCATCAGGCCAAAGTCAGTGCTGACGATCACAGAGAAACCTGACTGATAAACCTGGATAGAGCCGTTTCTGAGGGAAAACGGAGCTGTTGCAAAGCTTCCATTGACCTGTAAGGATGGCAACGATAAAGTAGTTACAAATATGAACAAGGGAAAAAATTCATGGTATATGTTAAAGTAACTAAGAGACTCTTGTTACCTTAGCCTCTCCATAACGTCCTTTAACCAGCTCAATAGATTCACCATGAACAAAGACTTTGACAAGCCGTGTCCATGAAACATGAGTGCTGCCGCGATGCTCATTCTTCCCCTCAACTCTATAGTAGGGCAGTCCGTTCTGACACTGCTCTGACAGAACGTAAGTGCATGTGCCTTGAAAGTGAAACACTGAGTTGTCAAAGGTGTAGTAATGTGGATCTCCACTGATGGTGCAGGTTTGTCTTTGCACAGTCTGGCAGGAGTACTGAAAGGCAGCTGGCCGACAGATTTGGGAGAAGGAGCAGGGATCGTTGGAGCATTGCAGCCCTGCTCTGGTGCAGGTGCACTTCTGTGCACAGGTGCTGTCACTCCAGAAAGAGTTGCCAAATTCAACAGGTAGACCTTAAAAAATAACAAACCCAAAAATAACAGAACAAAGTTTAACATTTTTTTACTGTCAAGATTTCTCTCAAAATCTCAACAGTTCAGTAAATACTCAGAAACCTTGTTTGAAAATGTTCTAAACATCCTCCTAATGCTCTCTTGCAGTTACTTTACTCCATGTTACCAATTAAATTCCCCTCGTAAACTGCCTTACTAATCCTATTTCTTGTTCACTCAATGGAGGTCTCCATGTAACAGCTGGATTAACTCCTCCCCCAAGGTCTAAAGATAAGGGGTCCATTGGTGCAGGACTACTGGTCTTACTGTTGAAAGTGCAGCCTCTTGATCCATGATCCAGTCGGAAAGCCCAGCGACCAGGTACATTGACGTTACTGTTACGGCGGAAAACTGAGTAATTGCCTGAAGGGTTACTGGAGAAGGATCCAGGAACGGTGAGATAGTGAATGGAATTAATTGTGTCGTATCCAACCTGGGATAATAAAATACACAAAGATGCATTTAATATGTGCACATTTTAAACTAGTCTTAGCATTTACATCTAAAGTGATGAATTGCACAGTAGAAAAGATTTAAAATTGTATAACTTGAATATACTTGCTCTAACCTGTACGTTCCAACGATTTGGGGATATATTCCCATAGTTCATCAGCACAAAGGAGTATTGGCCTCCAGAGATCAGGACAGCCTGGAAGGTTGTTTGCTGAAAATAAAAACAATGTATTGCTTTTGTTTTGTGGTATCTAGATAAAAGCATACCCATCATACATTTCAAAGAGAAGAAAACGTACTGAATTATTATGTAGCAGGTAGGGTATTTCATGCCAAGTTGCAACAAACACCCAGCTTGCAGTAAAGTTGAACTGTGGGAAGTAATTATTAATGTCCTCTGTTGCTTGGTTGAGGATGTTGCCCCTTGTATATTGTTTATAGTAGACCAGACCAGTTTGTCTGTTGTCAAATATAGTCCAGAATGGAGCAATTATGTCCCTGGTCCCATACATTGGAAAACTTTGAGGTATGTGTATCCCCCATGGATTATTAAAGGTTATATGCCCATTATGGTTCACCTAAAAAAAAGAAAAACAAGCAAAAACTTTTATCTTCTGGCAAATGAGTAAGTGTTTTTGTTTATTTAACATGGAGGCAATTTTTACATACGTAAATCTCATTGTATGATTGTCCAAAATACACAAAAGGTTGTTGTAGAGCAATCCGAGGGGAGCTTCCATCGAGAGCTGGTTGAGTTGTGTTTCCAGAAATTGGGTAGAGAGGTCCTATAAAAAGCACAGATTTCATTAAACACATTTATAACAGAAACACAATAGAAATTTGTTTGTGCTGAAGTGTCCTTTGGATGAAAATGCTTAGGATCTAGCCACTTATCCCACCTTGTTTTAATTAAGGATCCCTAGATATGATCTCTAGAAATGAGGCAACTCTTAATGTTAATTCAATATTTCAAAGCATGGCCAACAAGGACTGAACAGTTTTCTTCACTTCCTCGGCTCCCACTGCAAAACTACACGGAGATGACAATTCAAAGATCAAAGTAATCGTTGGTCATTCACAACTTCTCCTTCTGTTTGCTGATTGGCCCGGTAAAAATCGACCTGAGACTATTCAAGAGCCCAGACTGTGCTGGAAGGGAGAACTATTTTCAAGTGGAAGAAATGGCCAGTCTAGTTTTCACTAAAACCAGGTTAGAGCACATCGACCCAATTTTTATGTTCTTACACTGGCTCCCTGTAGCTCAGTGAATAGACTTTGAAATACTTTTCTTAGTATGTCAACCTTGTTACTGTGTAAACCTTTCAGACCACTCAATTCTTCTGGTTCTAGTCTACTCTGCATCCCCACAACAAGAACCAAGCATAGAGAAGTAGCCAGAACCACCAGATGCAGAAAATGAAGATTATCCTTAAAACTTGAAGAATACCAGCATGCAAGATATGTTTCACTCTGCAATGTGATTATCAATTACTGTTTTCATATGAAAAATAAAAGGCTTAAAAGGTGTTGCCCTTACCGTAGCTCTCATTGTTGGGTCTAGGATAGTGCTCATCAGAAAAGCAACTGTACACACCGTCTTTCTTACCACACCACTCATGCTCTCCACAGTCCAGCTGTTCACAGGGGTCAATCTCGGCTGAATCAAATATATCAGAAAACAACATTTCAAACCATAAACATTGCATACGACCAATTAGTAGCTCATTGTTCTGATAATTTATTGAGTAAAACAAGCATACCACAACGCAAGGGAGAGCGCCAGTTGGGGATGCTTAGACCCAAATTGGTGCAGGTTTTCTCATAAGCAGAGACAGCAGAACACAGCATGCCATTGGCTGGTGTGTAGATGCAGAGATCGTAAACACAGGAAGTGAAAAACGGTTGGGGGTCAGAATGCAGGTGACAAGAACTGAATGGGCCACTGGTGTTGGTGATGACTCTGCAGAGTTCTGTGTATTCTTCTATGAAGCGGCAGTCACTTCGTCCATCACCACTTCTCTCTTCAGTGGATTCACATCTAGAAAAGTTGTTTAGACATTTAAGAGTTCTTAAGACAGCAGGAATGTTAACAAACATGTTCAATTGCTGAGATTTCATCAGGTAAATGCAGAGAAATGGAGGCTGAGCTCACCCTGCTTGGCTTGTCTCTGATTTCCAGCTGTGGCCAAATTGCCTGTCATTTTGGGCCAAAGTACCATTGGGCAAAACTTTGTCATCATTGGGATCACCATTGAAGTTCCCACACATTCCACTGACTCTGCTCTGATAGTTGCGACCCATCCTGACCAGTAAAGTACTAGAGCCATCAAACTGGACTACGACATCAGCAGCATTAAACACTATGTAACTTCCCTGCCTCATCACCTGACCAAAATTTCCTGCAGCGGCGGGAAGAGAAACCTCTGTTCCATTTACCTGTTATAATGAGAGTTCATAGAGTAAGACCAAAGGTTTTAGCAGAAGAAAACTTGTTTTCTTATCCTTAATTTAAATTAGAGCTTACCTTCACTCTCTTGTTAGGTCCGAGCCTGACATTAACTCTCTGATCAGGATTTGAGAGGTATATATCAACTGATGACACGAAAGACACAAGATTGTTTCCTCTGTGATTGTTGGTGGCCACGACTTTGTACCGAGTTTCATTGTTGCTGTGTCTCAAACTCTCAGTGATGACGTAAGAGCATGATCCCTGAAAATGAGCTAGGGCTCCATCGAAGGTGATGTAGTGTGGGTCACCCCATACAGTACAGGTAGACATGGCGTTGTAACAGCCCAGCTGACCATCTCTGATGGTGCACTCTTGTGCAGGAGTGCATGATGAGGGACTGCAGATCAGGACATTGGGCGCGTGACATTCACACCGTTGGGAGCAACTGTCTCTCCAGAAGGACTCACCGGCCTGCCAGATGAGACAAGAATGAAAGTATTAAGTTGTGTGACAACATTAAGACGAATTGAATCTTGAGATAATAAGCAATGGACTACTGCCATGTTTCTTCTCCAGTTCAAATCATATTTGTAAAACTACAACATGCAGACCAGCATCAGCCAGATTTCTTCTCAAAGTCATCAGCATTGTTTTATTCATATATTTGTTTGGTGATGGGGTAGCAACATGTGCACATTTTGAGCAAGAATAGAGTCTCCCCTATAAGGCAGAATCATCCTGAACAGTGCAATCGCTAGTTATACCTATAATGTTTCTAATTGCATATAACTATTTGAACAAGTGAACGTGACACTTTTAGACACCTAGAAAAAATGTATCCAAGGATAAATCAACACAGAGGCTCACAATATCTTAACATATTGACTGATTGTTTTTGATTTTGCTGTGATGTCATACAGAAAAGGAATTATGTTTGAGTTTATTGCCTTAAAATTCAACACCTCAAATGATCTTTAGTTCATCAAAGTCATCCCGGAACTGTTGTTTAGCTTGTTCTGACCTTCTGAACCAATAGATGAAGAGTAAAGTAACCTGAAATAACCTACATTGAAGTAGAAGCCACCATGCTGACAGCCACAGCTCTCCACAGGGACACAGCTTGTTCCACTCCTGGAAAACCCTTCATTACAAAAACATCCCTCAGAGCAAACATGGTCACAGGCAGCATCAATGCTGCTGGCACAGGTGTTGCCACAGTCTGTTCCACACAGCTCATAATGGCTGTTGGCTGGGCAGACCATTCCTTTACAGGTGAGGGGAAAAAGGATGACATGTTGATTAAAACAAGTAAAAACACTTTTGAGGAAAAAAACTTGTTTGATTGATTACTTTAATAGCACATTGCCTTCCATACTCACTGCAAGTGGTGTTTTGTCTCCAAGGGTAGATCCGGACATTAGCAGACTGACAGGCACTGACGTATGTCTCTAGAGCCCTGCACAGGAGATCACTGCCTCGATTTCCCGACACGCAGACATCAAAGACGCAGTCTCTGAAATATGGTGCTGGATCCACCTCCTCGTGGCAGAAGCTGAATGGGCCATCAGCTGCCCGGATCACCTCACACTGGGCCCTGGCAGATCGGTCATCGTTGCATTGTGTGCATGAAGAGCCACAGCCGTCACTACAGGTGTAATTCCCAGGAACCTTCCAAGCTGCCCCAAAAGCAACTGCAGAGTTGGATGATGCTCCACTTGGAGTGTGGAAATCATCATTTGGATTTCCATTGAAGTTTCCACAAAGTCCACACACATGTCCTCTGAACAACATAAGATAGACTGAATAAATCTTTTTGCATTGGCATAACAATGAGACATACACAATCGCAGGCAAGAAAACACAACGTGCTATAAAACTATTGAAAACAATGTAGTAATTAAAAATGTTTGAATTCAATTTTCAGTAGTGAGCTGGTTAGCTTGATAGCTACAGCTGTGAAATATTTTTTTCTGGCTCCTTATGCTAAATAAAGCTGTATACTACAATTAGCTACCTCATCAACAACATTCAAATCTAAGGCTTTTAACATTTAATAATACCTAAATGATTTTCAGATAGGTTAACATGTATTTTATTGCTCCCAGAATTGGATGATTTGGGGGTAGCATGGCATTTGCATGGCATTCCCAAAACAGACCGAGATACTCAAAAAAATGATAAAAAAACAGCATCAATATTTTTAGATGAAACAGTTTTATCTCAAAATATATAGAAATATTTTTCTAAGCAGCAATGATGGTATATTTATGTAACTATGTCCTAAAAAGGGCATTAATTAGGAAAAAAGGAATGAAAAAAATATGATCTTTAAATCTAATCTCAAGTACATAGGCTACCTGTAGCTTGGGGGAACTGAAATGGACACTCTGCTACTTCCATCATACATGACTCTTAGTCCAAAGTCTGCATTGACAAATGTTTGAGATCCACTTCCAAAAATAGACAGGCTTCCGTTGAGGACAATTGGAAGATTTCTTGTGATTCCATTCACCTGTGAAAAAGAAAAGATTTTCATGAAAGATGCACAGCTGATGTTATTGGACTGTTACTCATGCAGATATTAAGAGCAGAACAGTTTTTGGTAATGTGCCAAGAAGAAATCTTTCAGCTTTTAAAAGTCTTTGCAAAAGTAATTTCAAATCAACTTTAGACAATTCAAATCATCTTTAAAAAATCTATCAGAGAAAATTTTCTTGCCTGCACGGTACCCCAGGTGCCTCTGTACATACGCACTTCGTAGCCCAAGACATCAACAAAAACTTCAGCCGTGATAGAAACTGGCAGTCCAAACCACGGTTCATTCTTTGCTTTCACAGAAAACTGGTGAAGGTCCACAGTGTTATTGCAAACTGTTGCCAGAACATAGCGGCAGGTTCCCTGGAAGTCATAGGCCATGCCATCAAAGGTCAGGTAGTGAGGGTCTCCAGAGGCAGAGCAGGTGCCATGAGGGTTGGGATGGCAGCCAAACTCACCCCCCACAACATGGCAGGACTCCTGAGGTCCACATGAATTTGGGGAACATTGGACTACACCAGTTACACCATTACAGGTGCAAAAGCTCTGACATTCTTCACCATACCAGAACTGTTCACCAGCTTGCCGATATCGTCCATCATGAAAGCATCCACAGGATGTTGGAGGCACACACTGGTTACCATTGAGGACAAACCCATCATTACACTGGCACCCCTCCTGGCACTGAGTGTCACAGGTGAAGGGGAAGGAGAGGCTGGGGCAGGAAGACGGACATGAACTTCCACAGAGTTCATAATGACTGTTTGTTGGACAAGTTGGTACTGGGGGGAATGAAAGAAATTCAATAAGAAGTAATTATGAATGTGTTCATTTCAAAGGCATCTCTATCAAATGTGGTTCTAGTACTTACCACAGCCAGTTGCATTCCTCCACTGTCCCAGGGACACACCGTTATGTTGACACATCAGTGCATAATCTCGGAGGATCTCACACAGCGTTGATGCTGGATCTCTGGAGCCTTGGAGGATTTCTACACATGCATTTACCTGCTGCCATGGGTTCACTGCAGCCCAGCATGATCTAAATGGTCCAGTGTGTGAAATAAGAACTCCACAGTACTCACTGGAACTGAAATTGGTTGCAGAATTTCGAGGTCTGTTTTCCACACAGTGATCTGCCAGGGAGCCATCTCGCCAACTGTCCCCAAACATCTGGGAGTCACTGACTAGAGTACCATTGGGTGTACGGAAATCGTCATTCTGGTCAGCATTGTAGTTTCCACAAAGTCCACCTAATAAACCACTGTAGACACCTGGTGCAGTGAGACGCACAAAATGAGGCCAGACAGTCTGCAGAGTTACACCAAAGGCTGTGCGAAGGATGACACTGTGAGTGCTGCTTTGGAAGACGCGGATTCTGTTGGATCCAGAGCTGAATGGCAGTCTGATCAGTTGGCCATCGACCTATAACACATAACAAAAAAAACTTTAGAAAGGTTTTTGGTGCAAATGTTCAAAATATTTCAAATTGGATATAGAAATTGACTTTCGCACTTTTCATCACGGGACAAATTCCAGATATAATCAAATCTTACTAATACAAAATGTACTATACATAATGTGTTCATTGTTTGTAGACATTCTGTGAAAAGCTTATTCCTTACAACAGTTAAAGAGTTTTGATTGAGTAGAGCTGATACAGTGTTAAACATTTTCCTTCTTACTTTTAATACATATTTGGGTTGTGTTGATTAAACAGATTGAAGATAAGTCTACTCAGGGTCATCTCAAAATAGGCAATATGTACACTAAGCTTGGTTTTATCAACATATTTTGACATTTGTTTATTGTTGTTTGAAATGTCATTAAATATTAGTTATGTAATAATCTTCAAACAAAGCCACACTAATATGTTATTTACTTATTTTATTTGTAGAAATTTATTTGTCACTCACCTTCACAGTGCTTCTACTTGCCATCTCAATAGCAACTTGTGTTCCCTCTGCCTCAAACCTTAGCACATTAGAGAAACCCTGTGGCCCCTGAGGAACTTTTTCCACAGTGACCATGAAGTGCGAATGATTAGAGAACCCCATAACTTTGGCAAGGATCAGGCGACATGCTCCTGGGTACTGGTACATCACTCCATCAAATGTATGATACGATCCTAATCCTCTTATCCAACATGTTGCAAAGCTGTTTGGTCTGCACCCTCTTACTCCATCCTCCACCCTGCAGGACTCATGTTGGCCACAGGTGTGAGAGCTGCAAGTCATGGAGCCATAGCTGCATGTACAGCGCCTCCCACAGTCTGCATCCAGTATGACAGTTTCTCCTGAGTGGTAGTAGTGACCCTCAAAGCTGCAACCACAGTCAGAATGAGGGACACAGACCCCTCCACTCAAGAGGTAGCCTGAATTGCAGACACAGCTCTCTTGATTCGGGAGGGGGCAGTTGTTGGTGGAATTGGGGTTGACACATGTAGATGGACATCCTGTACCCTGGGCCTCATAGTGGCTATTGGCTGGGCAGGGGATTTCTAAACACAAGAAACATTTATTCTCAAATTTCTAATATTTAAGAGCATTTACTTTTTAAAATAATTGTGACTGACTGGCAGACATACCACAGAAGCCAGAACGCCGCCAGCTTTGTGGCTGGATTCCATTTTGTTGACACTGACTTGAGTAGACATTTAGGGCTTGGCACAGAATGGGTTGATACCCTCCACTGACACAGAGATCATACACACAGCTGTCCACAAAAGATCCTGGAGCGAGTTGTTGATGGCATGCAGCAAACGGTCCAGTGCTGTTCTCAAGAATACCACAGTGGCCAGAGTTTCTGTACAGTGCTGTCTGAGCTGCTGTGCAGCCAGCACAGGCCAGACCTGAACACTGAACCTCACAGCCAGGCTCATCATCTCCAGATATTTTCCAGCTGTTGGCAAAAACCACATCAGAGCTCACCACTTCACCCTGACGGGTTCGAAAGTCATCTCCAGGGCGATTGTTGAAGTTTCCACAGAGCCCACATGTGCTATTTTGGTAAGTGTAGGGCACAGCTATCTGGACATATGAATACATGTCATAAGACACCATCAGGCCAAAGTCAGTGCTGACGATCACAGAGAAACCTGACTGATAAACCTGGATAGAGCCGTTTCTGAGGGAAAACGGAGCTGTTGCAAAGCTTCCATTGACCTGTAAGGATGGCAACGATAAAGTAGTTACAAATATGAACAAGGGAAAAAATTCATGGTATATGTTAAAGTAACTAAGAGACTCTTGTTACCTTAGCCTCTCCATAACGTCCTTTAACCAGCTCAATAGTTTCATCATAGACAACGACTTTGACCAGTTGTGTCCATGAAACACGAGTGCTGCCGCGATGCTCGTTCTTCCCCTCAACTCTGTAGTAGGGCAGTCCGTTCTGACACTGCTCTGACAGAACGTAAGTGCATGTGCCTTGAAAGTGAAACACTGAGTTGTCAAAGGTGTAGTAATGTGGATCTCCACTGATGGTGCAAGTTCGTCTTTGCACAGTCTGGCAGGAGTACTGAAAGGCAGCTGGCCGACAGATTTGGGAAAAGGAGCAGGGATTGTTGGAGCATTGCAGCCCTTCACCAGTGCAATTGCACTTCTGTGCACAGGTGCTGTCACTCCAGAAAGAGTCACCAAGTTGAACAGTTTGACCTTTAAACAAAGAAAGAACAGGAGTCATTTAACCTGTTTTAATGATGAATAAGTTCATGTGTTTCAAACATCAAAATTAAAATGCTTTTAAAACAGAGGTGTCAAACTCCAATCCTCAAGAGCCACTGTGCTGCATATTTTAGGTGTACCACTGGTCCAACACATCAGAATCAATTGGCTGAATTACCTCTTAAGTATGTAGATAAGTTCTCCAGAGTCCTGCTTATGACCTAATCAGTGATGGCATAGTTCCTTTGAAAATTTAACTGTAATTGAATTACTAATTACTCCTTGAAAATGTAACTTAGTTAGATCACTGATTACTTGATTACCCCGCCCCAGCATCCAGGTTGTGCGTTACGGCCCTGCGTTTGGTGTCAGAGCGCAGCACACAACAGTCCTCCTGCTGCTCCACAACTCAGATGTCCCGCTGCACAGATTTGTAACACTAATCATAATATTAATAATGGCGTTCAGTTGCACAACTTTACAGACTTGTTCATTTGTGGCTGTTTTCATGTATATTGCGCTGTTCATATTAGTCTCCATGTTTGCAGTTTGTTGTAGCGCAACACAAAGCTCAACGTAATTCACAGGTAATATATTAACTCAGTGGTTCCCAAAGATTTTCTGGGCCTCCCTATGGATTACAATAAAATCCCCCCCCAAAAAGAAAAAAAAAACTCCTCTGGGCACAAACATGGTTCAACCAGACATAAACCTATACACACATTTTGTTTTCAAACTCCACTGAAGTTTATTTCACACTTCAAGTTGCAACAAGACACACTACAAACCATCTTTATAGTGAAACACTTTTGTGTAACTGTTTTTTTTTTTTTTTCATTCATCCATACTGCTTCCCGTGCCCCTCCAGCAATGGCACTGTGCGCCCCACACTTTGGGAACCACTGTATTAACTTGACATTAACAAAGATACAGAAGGACGGATCATCCGTGAAATGATGGACAGAGAGAGTCTGACTAAAACTAACTGGATATCAGACAAATTCTGGGGCTTTTGTCTGCTTATGTGCAAGCCCAAAAACCTCATTAAATCTGCAAGCGACTTTAGAAAAAACAAGCCCAAACTGCTTATAATAATCAGATTTGGCGAGCAGAACTCAATATAGTTCCTGTTTTTCCACCAACAAAGTGCGCTTCTCCCTCTATTGTTTATGTTTCTGTCGCTGCTGATATCCGTTGCATAGAAACGGTGCTTACGCCCCAAGACTCGTAAAAGAAATAAAATTGAATTACAAAAGAAAATAGTAACGCAAAGTGATTTCGATAAGTAACTGTAGTCTGACTACTGGATTTGAAATAGCAACGCTTTAGATTACTCGTTACTGAAAAACGTAGTCCGACATCAGTAACGCGTTATTAAGTAACGCATTACTGACATCACTGGACCTAATTACCATATTTTCTGGACTATAGAGGGCACCATACTATAAACCACTCACAATGTTTTTTTTTAAAAACTGGAAACTTACATATATAAGCCACACCGGGCTATAAGCCGCTTGTATTCGGTTTTCCACAAGGATGCAGCAGAGGGCTGCGTACTTAGTAAATCTGCTATTAAAGGCGCAGCGCTGCGTCTCCAATGCTGAACTATGGATTTGTTCACGCTGAGCTTAATACATGCAGCTGCTATCGATCTGTACTGCCAGATCAATGGCATTATTCACTTCCTGGTAAAGAGCCCGCTGGTGGTTAAAGAAAAATCCACAGAAAAGCCGCACCGGGCTATAAGCCGCATGATTCAAAGCGTGGGGAAAAAGTAGCGGCTTATAGTCCGAAAAATATGGTACTTGGTTGAAATGTGTTGAGACTCATTTAAAAGTGTCAGGACACCGGTCCTCGAGGCCTTATGTATGACACATGTAATCTAAGAAATGAAGGGTTTATAGAAGATTAAACTGAAGAGTTTCTTAGGGTTTAACACACTTATTTTAATAGCCCTATTTTTCTGCCTTGAGACACATATTGGAGTTTTCCCTTATTTTCATGATGTGTGTGCTTGTTGTTATAAAGAAGTACCCTCAGTGACTATGTTCTCCTACCATTAAAAGTGCAGCCTCTTGAACCATGATCTACTCGAAATGCCCAGCGACCGGATACGTTGACGTTGCTGTTGAGACTAAAAGTTGAGTTAGGTCCGGTTGCGTTACTAGAGAGTGATCCAGGGATGTTCATGTGGTGAGAGGAATTTTTCGTATCATATCCGGCCTGAAAATTAATTGTGCATACATAAAACAATTAATTTATATTTAGAGAAATATACACTGTCTGGGACCAATAAAATACAAATAAAACATGACTATGTTTTAATGAGTTTGTTTGAATAGCTCTGACCTGTACAGATCTTGATGTGGAGGCTATTGACCCATAATTCATCAGAACAAATGAATAACGGCCATTGGTAGTCAAGACTGCCTGAAAGGTTGTTCGCTGAAAAAATAAATGTATTTATTGAGAATGAATTTACAGATTAATCAAACACTATTTTACTTGTACATCAATTACACTATATTGCCATAAATATTTGCTCACCCATCCAAATTATCGGAATCAGGTGTTCCAATCACGTCTGTGGCCACAGGTGCATAAAATTAAGCACCTGGGCATGTAGGCTGTTTTTACAAACTTTTGTGAAATAATCTGCCGCTCTCAGTGAATTCCAGTGGAGAACTGATGCCACCTGTGCAACAAATCTAATTGTGAAACTTTCTGACTCCTAAATATTCCACAGTCAGCTGTATTACAAGAAAATATAAGTGTTTGGGAATGATGGCAACTTAGCCATAAAGTGGTAGGCCACATAAACTGATGGAGTGGGATCAGTCGATGCTGAAGCGCAAAGTGCAAAGAGTTTCTGCAGAGATGATCATTACAGACCTTCAAACTTCATGTGCCCTTCAGATTAGCTCAAGAACAGACCACAGAGAGCTTCATAGCTCTCTGTACTTGGATGCAGCTGCTTTCCATGGTGGAGCAGCTGCATCCAAGCCATACAACACCAAGTGCAAAGTGTCACTCCAGTGGTGTAAAGCACACCGCCACTGGACTGTAGAGCAGTGGAAGTGTGTTCACTGGAGTGACCATCTGGCAATCTGATGGATGAGTGTGGATCGGGTGGTTGCCAGGAGAACGGTACTTGTCTGATTACATTGTGTCAAGTGTAAAGTTTGGTGGAAGGGGGATCATGGTGAGGAGTTGTTTTTCAGGAGCTGGGCTTGGCCTTTAGTTCCAGTGAAAGGAACTCTGAATGTTTCGGCATACCAAGACATTTTGGTCAATTCCAGGCTCCCAACTTTGTGGATCAGAGTCTGGTGTGGATGAACTTGACTGGTCTGATCAGAGTCCTGACCTCAACCAGATAGGACACCTTTTGGGTTCACCTAGGGATGAACTAGAGTGGAGACAGAGAGCCAGGCCCTCTTGTCCAACATCAGAATGTGAACTCACAAATGAGCTTCTGGAAGAATGGTCAAAAATCCCCATAAACCCTCCTAAACCTTGTGGACATCAAGGTCCTCAGAAGAGTTAAAGCTATTCTTGCTAAAAAGGGTGGACCAATGTCATATTGAACCTTAGGGATTATGAATGCGGTGTCAAGGCAGGTGAGCGAATACTTTTGGCAAAATAGTGTAGGTTTCAGTAGTCAAAAACAGATCACTTACTGTTCCAGTTGTTGGATAATAGGCAACTTCATGCCATGTTGCTATGAAGATCCAGTTGGCCTGAAAGTTGAGAGCTGGAAAGTATCTATTGATGTCCTGTGTAACTTGTTGGAGAATAGAGCCGTTGGTGTACTGAACATAGTAGATGTCACCATTGCCTCTGTTGTCTAAATCAGTCCAGAACGGAGCAATGACATCTCTGGTTCCATACATCGGAAATAGTTGAGGAGAAAAACTTGACCATGGTGAATCAAAGGTCAAATGTCCATTGTGATTCACCTGAGAAAAAAAAGCTAAAAATTAGGCATGACTATACATACACTTCTTGTAAATGTTTACTTTTTGTCTTGATGATTACAGTAAAAAGGAAAGTGCTCAGAAGTTCAAGTCGTTGAGTAACATACGTAAATCTGAGAGTAAGACTGTCCAAAATAGCTGAAGGTTCGTGGGAGTGAAATTGCAGGTGAGCTTCCATCATCTGATCGAGAGCTTATTGTTCCAGCAATTGGGTAGAGGGGTCCTAGAAAATACAAGAGACATCATTTGATTAAATTAAACTCTTTCTGGATAACATCATCCTGAAAGGAGTAAAGAAAAAATAATATCTCAAGGTAGGTTATTTTGTTAATTTATCATTTGGGAATTAAAACATTTAGCTGATATACTGTGTTTCAACTGTAATGAAAACTGTTTAAAAAATCAGTAAAATTTACAGTAAAGAATTAAAAAATTCCAACACTTACATTATAGCATTATAGACCTCTGTTTTTTGTGGTAAAGCTTAAACAATTGCTGTAATTCTACTAACATTCAAGTATACTTGTATATCAGTTAATTAATTTGTACAAGGAGTAAAGAAAAATAATCTATAGGTAAAGTAATAGGTAGGTATAAACTTTCAGCTTACCCAGATTCTGTGTTGTCACTGCAGCTGTAAAAATATACAGCCATCATTGAACATAAAATTAAGATAATTAATGTCAATAAATAAATGGTCAAAACCTTTGTGAAAAAGTTCTGACCATTTGTTATTTATTGAAATGACAATAATTTGTCCAATGTAATATACAAATACACTTATTTACTATTTCATTTATTAATTGGAGGAGTAAAGAAAATATAATATCAAGAAGTAAAGCCAGAGGTTATTTTGCTATTTTACATTTTACTAATTAAACATATTGGTAACAAAATAACCTTTTATCTTCTGTTAAAAAATCCTGCAGTTTTGTCAGACAATTACAAGAGCAAATAGACAAACAAATCTAATATTTAGATGTGAAGCTCTTTTCATATTTTGTGTTTTTAAAAATTTTAATATTAAGGTAACATATTGTGTTAGAAAAATATTGTGTCTTTTAGAAGATCATCTATTTTGTTAGACAATAACAAGAGCAGACATATCTATCTATCTATCTATCTATCTATCTATCTATCTATCTATCTATCTATCTATCTATCTATCTATCTATCTATCTATCTATCTATCTATCTATCTATCTATCTATCTATCTATCTATCTATCTATCTATCTATCTATCTATCTATCTATCTATCTATCTATCTATCGTTGTTGAGGTTATAATTTTTTACGTTTCTATTTAAGAATGCTTAAAATGAATTTTTGGGAGTTTAAATGTTCTTAACCTGCAGGAATTGATTATATTTAGAAGAACCTATTTGTTATTGTTCTTGTATATTTAGATTCTACTACTGCAATTATGATTTTAATGTTCATGAAAACATAAATTGTGTTTCACATCTCTGGATGAACTAACACAGATGCATTCATTTAAGATTGACTTGAGAAGCTACTTGCCTATCGCTGACAGAAGCAGTACAGCCAGGATGATTTGGCTTGCCATTTTTCAAAAGGCAAACCTGCCTTAAAAATAGAAAAAGACACATAATGGTTAAATATTTGAATGCAAATGCTTAAAATTTTACAGACAAAACAATAATTTTTACCCACAGACTTATGTGAAATAAAACATTTCTGAATCCAATTTTTTCCTTATTGCTACAACAAAATGTTAGTATTTAATTTATTGCAACAAAAACACTTTTTACCTTGTCTAAGTGCCTTTCTCTGGTGAAAACATCTAAAGTGACAGCACTGGGTGGCAACAATGCTTTATACAGTGACAGCTGGCAAATGTCCAATATTCCTTTTATTGAAAGACTAAAACTCAGCTGCTTCCTCATATTTTAACACAATTTGGTGAGAAAGGTTACGTGATACCTATCAGGTTAAATATTGGTATGAATTTGTTTGTTTTATTAGACGATTTCTATCTGTTGTCTCTGCTTTGTTGACAGGCTGTAGTTTATGTTATACTATATTTTTTGGTATAATAATTTTTGTCAGTTTTAACTCAGTGAAAGCCTGGTACTCTGCTCCACCATTTGGATAGACTACAACACCAATCAAACACCTTGTCGAAAATAGGTGGGACCATCCCTTATTTCCATGCATAAAAATAAAAAGAATTAAGCATAATCACTTTCAATAACGTGCTTAAAGGAGCCCAACAACAAAAGTCATGTATTAAAGCTGCACTAGGTAACCTTGATAAATTGTACTTTCTTTCTTTTTACATATTTGTTAAAACTATTGTCCTGACAGTAGAATATGTGACAGATTAAAAAAAAAATCAAGCTCCTCCAGCTGATCAGTAGCTCCACTGTCACTGTACATCATTAACTCTACATTTTTTACTGGTTTCATTAAAGTTAGACCATGTTAACAGACAGATCTAGAATTTTAACATTTGTTTATTGAGTATATCAACGCTGTTAAATTTGAATTAATGGTTTCAGCATAGATAAGTTAAAATATTTTTAATTGCTTAATATTTAAGCTTAAGATTTAAAAGGAGCTGGCAAGTTTACTTTGTAAAAGTGCAAAGAACTATCTCCATAGTTAGATTGTTTTGTTATCATAGTTACAATCTGATTCTATGAGTTTGATCTTTGAGCTCTGTTTGTTCACAAATGTATAAATAACAAACAACGCTTAGCCTGGCAGCCCGCCAGGCCTATAATACACAAGGGGAAACCCTGAATTAATATAGATTGATGTTGGTTGCAAGGCTGTCAATATGCTCATTCTAATAAAAGTCCAAAAAGTCCTTTAGAGTCTCCATGCACTAGAGGACTACCATTTCCTCAGTGTGGTGACCTTTTTTGAACCACGTGCATCTAGGCGCCGTCACCATGTGCACAAAGATCCCTTCACAGGTTATTTTCAAAGTTAGACACTTTTTCTGCTTTGCTTTCTTCCCAGGAGTTTTCTGTTTAACCCTTTTGATGTTCACACTGGTCTCATCATGACAGTTAAATGGGCTAACAACAAAACATCTAGATCTAGACACAAGATTAATCTTTCCCCTGACGCTTTTAATGTGAGCTAGATGAAAGAAGTGTTATCACATACAATCAGTAGATAATGGCCATTATGGAGTTACGGAGTTGTATGACAGTAAGTTCTCAAGACATTGAAGCAAGTTTGGATGCGAAACAATGTGAATCACAAATTTTGAAATAATTATACTCCTACTTTTCTTTCATGAGCTGGGACTGATATGCAGGAAGGGCAGCAGCTGTGGGTGAACCAGGAAGTTTCAACATTGTGTTTGGACAAAGGAGTGGCACACATTCTCTTCTCCTTTATTTTATTTTTCTTTTATCAAAATACAATCATGAGGAAAAATCCCCGTTGCAATCATGTTGATAGTAATTGTTCCTGTTGGCTTATGCCTACGAACCGTGGCTGTTTATTTTATTTTCTAACTGGAATGCCACGCGAGCTGTCAGTTCATAAACAAGTTGTGCCACTCAAACCTGTTGAATCCATAGCTCTTTTGTAAAGTCGGCAACTACTTTTCTTTTGGTGTGCATATTTTGACAGCATTACCTTAATCTAAAAGGTTGCACATTAAACAAAGAAAAAACACACAACTTAGAGTTGTACGGATAGCAAGCTAGTCAACTATTCTGAAGTTTTGTCATTATGCTAGGGCCGGCAGTTAATTTGCATAAAACAAAATGAAATATATCTGAGTTTATATGAATCTATCAAAACCACAACCTTCAGATTCTCCATTGCTGACCTTCATTCACATTTTCCTGCACATATTCACACATAGAGAAGGGACTTAACTTGTTGTTAGGAGTATCGTTTCTATGAAAAGATTATTTGTGGTCCCCAATACCTCAATTTAACAATAATACAACTCAGACTGGCACTTTGTCATGCTGAGTTATCTTTGTTCTGAAAATGGAAATTAAGTACAACAAAGTTTTTGTCTTTTATGAAACATGTTTTGTATTGTAGTTCTCTGAAAACTGCAACAACAAACATCTGCAACTTTTAAGAAGGACATGCATCCATCCAGAGTATCATTCCCATTTTAGAGCAACAAAAAACAATGATAAAAAAACTGACTACATTGTTTCACTAAAAGAAATATTGCAAGTTTTGTTTCTTGCCAACAATTTATTATTATTATTTTAAATTGGGAAAATTCTTTGGCTCACAAGGAAGTGAAAATTGACTAATTTGGCTCTAGCCACAAGATGGCACAATTTTATTTAATATGACTGAACTTTTCGTTTTAAGGTGAAACAGAAACCCAAGTGCTGATATTAAAAAAACAAAAACTTATGTTGTTGCTGATTTCAAGAATGAACTGTGAGTGTGAGAGAGACAGAGAGGGAGATGTAATGAAGACACGGTAATATAATATGATGAAAATCTCCAGAACTGAAATGTTCTCTCGGTTTGGGAAGCTGTTGTGTGGAGACGGCATCATTAGAGGGTTTTCTGCTCCAATGTTGACTCCAGAGTTGATCACCTAAAAGTCACTTGAATCCCAATTAAAGCTCAGATAAAGGAGAGATTCTCCTGTCTGTGAAAGCTTTTGTTTGTGATTAAAATCAAATTAAACAGACTTAACAGCTGTGGTGGGAAGTCAGTAACTTCTGCAGTGAGTCCCATCATTACATAAAGTCTCATAGCTTTGTTTAGATGTCTAAAGTAAGATTTAAAAGACGGTAAGATTTAAAAGGTTTGAGAAACGATGACAGTAAATGATACAATGGGCCAGAAATAGGTCAACTGCTTCAATACAGAGAGAAAGGAAAACATGCAAATGGGGAAGAAATGTACTGCTGTTGATCACTCATGACAACAGCAGTACATACAGTATATTGCAGGTGTGCCGAGATGCACCCTTCAGGTACCGGTCCTATGGCGCCCTCTGGTGACAAAACATTAACCACACAGAAAAAACACCAGATCCCTGGTACATGGGTGATCCAGTGCTCTAAAACAGTTTTATTTTTATTTTTTTTTAACAAATACAGGAATACTCTTCAACAAGTGAGGAAATGCAACAATGATTAATTCATAATGCATCAAAATAGTTTTTAGTTGAGGACATAGAGTGGTGGTCAGACACTAACAGTGGGATGAACAGTGATTTAGAGTTTGTTTCTTTATGAGCTGACTGATAAAACAACAGCCTTAAAGAATTTCAGTAACAAGAACTGGGTGCAGGAGTTTGAATTTATTAAGTTTCTGACTAGATGTTTTTAGGAGATGGGTTTTTTTTTACCACTCTTTCAGTCAAAAATAGGAGATATTAATCACCCAAAGGTCAGATTGTTAAGGACGCATTAATTCATGTGGAATTAAATGACTTTATTTAGAAATTGTATGTTCTGAAATTCATGGCATTTTTAAGCCCTTTTGAAATAGAGTATATTTCCCACCACAAGAAACAAAATATACACCATAATAAAATCCTTGTGTATTTCATTCAGTTTGACACTTCCATATTTATTTAGGTAATATTTTACAATCCCTATTACCAACAGTTAATTAAAAAGAAATCCACAGAAGAAACAAAAAATTGAACATTACATTAATCTCACAAATAGTAAAAAGCACAACAGTGTTGCAGATGTTAGGAAAGTGAAATTACATCTGTTTCTCACCAAATATGGAATACAAACCAAAATACTGAAACACCTCTTACTAACATGAAAAGTAACAAAACTTCATTGGATTTTAAAGTGTGATTATTCTTTCATCTCATTTGACCAGAATAATGGTCATCAGCAAACTGACAATCAGGGAAACAACTGAAGTCAGATGGCCTGAAGCACCGTTTCTCTGGATTAGTCCACCTGTGTAAAAAAAGAGATGTGCGTAGATTTTGTTAACACAATATTATCTTTGTCTTTACAAAGCAGTGAAGGTGTGATAGAACTTTTCCAGTGTTTGGTTGTGCCCCGAGTACCAGTGGTCCAATTGACAGAGCTCCAGAGTCATGGCAAGATACATCCCTGTTGTATAGTGTGGTGACCCGAGTAGCAATGCTGCAAAAAAAGTAAAACAACATTGAGGCTTCTGAAGGAGTGCAACTTAAGCATACACAATATAGCCACAAAAAGCACACAATAAAACTTACAGCTCTGCAGTTGTTGCTTCTCAAAAGACACAAGTGGACACTGCAGTGCAAGAAAATCTGTGTGTGGTTGGTGAAGGTGAACATCCTGAAGGAGAAACGAGACGCAGTGGAGACACCGTTCTGAATCACCTCTACGGTTCCATCTTCTGGATTAGGACACCTGTGAAGCAGAAGCAGATGCATCAGTTAAACTGACAGCAAGAAGACCCTGAATTAAATTATAAAGAACAACAAGATGGTGTCACTGACTGCGAAGCAATGAGATCCCAGCGAACAGGGTAGTTTGCTTGGTTGACTGGCGTGGCCCAGCAAGAGTCCAGAACTGTGGCAAACTGGCGCTGATCCACCCCTTCTGTTCGCACCTCCAAGTAAAACATTTCATCACCTTCCAGTTCTATGTTTCCATTAGTACTGAAGGGAGTGAGGAAGCCTTCATCCTCATAGGGGATCATCCTCATAATATACGATCCAGTGCCAACAGGAAGCTTCTTCCTCAGAATGCTGAAGAAGAAACATTTAATGTGACCATCCAGTTAAATGCACCTGATAATCTCACACCCAATTTGCTTACAGGATTCCATTGCAAAGAAAAAATAACCAATTAACTGGTTATAGACATAATGGTCATGGACATAATGGTCAAAGGAACCACAGGGAGAAAATGGTATGATCACCTCTCCACAGGGTTGATGCCCACAGCCATTGACAGAGCCTGAGCCAGAGGGTAAACACAGGAGAAATCCAGATGAAGATTCCTCTCACGGCTGATCAAACCTCCATGAGGATCCACATGCCCTTGAATAGTGTTCTCATACATGAAGTGAGTTCCATTGCTCTAAACAGTGAAATGACAGAATGCTATGAATCAAGTTAAGTAACATACTGGACGCTTTAAAGAAGATGTTCCGATTCATGAACGTTACCCTAAGAGCTGTCCCACACAGATGGTCGTCATTGTCAAAATGGAAGATGAGTCGTCCGTCCTGGAGAGTCCCCTTGCAAGAGCTGTCTTGGAGATGGAGAGCACTGGAGGGGAAGCCCGCTTCAAACAGCTGGCAGCGAGATACTGACATGGTGCCAGAACTGCTGGAGCATTCAATGTTTGAGTCTGCTCACCAGAGGGAGAAACATATTTAGAGGTTTTGTGACCAACTAAACCAACTGATGCAGGAAAACTAAGATTATGCTATCTATTTGAATGCCAATAGTAAAGGAAGAGCAAACAAACTATGTCTGACTCTACAACATAATTATTATTAGAGCTCTTCATAAGAAAAACAAAAAGTTCAAAGGTGTTGCACTTACCGTAGTTCTCACTGTTGGGTCGATGATGTTGCTCGTCACAGAAGCAGCCGTACACACCATTTTTCTTACCACACCACTCATACTCTGCACAGTCCAGCTGTTCACAGGGGTCAGTCTCAGCTGAATCAAATACATCAGAAAAGGCCAAGAAAGTTTCAAAACAAACATTGCATAGAATCAATCAATCGCTCATTGTTCTGACAATGTATTGAGCCAAGCAAACATACCACAACACAAAGGAGAGCGCCAGTTGGGGATGCTAAGGCCCAAATTGGTGCAGGTTTTCTCATAAGCAGAGACAGCAGAACACAGCATGCCATTGGCTGGCGTGTAGAGGCAGAGATCGTAAACACAGGAAATGAAAAATGGTTGGGGGTTTGAATGCAGGTGACAAGAACTGAATGGGCCACTGGTGTTGGTGATGACTCTGCAGAGTTCTGTGTATTCTTCTATGAAGCGGCAGTCACTTAGTCCATCACCACTTCTCTGATCAGTGGATCCGCATCTAGAAAAGTCGTTTAGACATTTAAAAGATTTTAGAGACAGCAGACATATGCACAAACGTTTGCAATTGTTGAAATTTTATCGGGTAAAGGCAAATAAATGGAGGCTGAGCTCACCCTTCTTGGCTTGTCTCTGATTTCCAGCTGTGGCCAAACTGGTTGTCATTTTGGGCCAAAGTACCATTGGGCAAAACTTTGTCATCATTGGGATCACCATTGAAGTTCCCACACATTCCACTGACTCTGTTCTTATAGTTGCGGCCCATCCTGACCAGTAAAGTACTAGAGCCATCAAACTGGACTACGACATCAGCAGCATTAAACACTATGTAACTTCCCTGCCACATCACCTGACCAAAAGTTCCTGCAGTGGCGGGAAGAGAAACCTCAGCTCCATTTACCTGTTATGATGAGAGTTCATAGAGTAAGACCAAAGGTTTTAGCAGAAGAAAACGTGTTTTCTTATCCTTAATTTAAAATAAAGCTTACCTTCACTCTCTTGTTCGGTCCAAGTCTGACATTAACTCTCTGATCAGGATTTGAGAGGTATATATCAACTGATGACACGAAAGACACAAGATTGTTTCCTCTGTGCTTGTTGGTGGCCACGACTTTGTACTGAGTTTCATTGTTGCTGTGTCTCAAGCTTTCAGTGATGATGTAAGAGCATGATCCCTGGAAATGAGACACAGCTCCATCGAAGGTGATGTAGTGTGGGTCACCCCGTACAGTACAGGTAGACATGGCGTCGTAACAGCCTAGCTGCCCCCCTCTGATGGTGCACTCTTGTGCAGGAGTGCATGATGAGGGACTGCAGATCAGGACATTGGGTGCTTGACATTCACACCGTTGGGAGCAACTGTCTGTCCAGAAGGACTCACCGGCCTGCAAAATGAAAGAACAGTGAAAGTATTAAGATGTGTGACAGCGTTAAGACGAAATGAACCTTGAGGTAATAAGGAATGCACTACAGCAACGCTTCTTCTCTGATTCAAATCATTGTTGTAAAACTGCATCATGCAGAACCTAATTCATAATTTGCCCTTGCCAAGTTTCCACTCCTTCCTGCCAGTTAAGACTTTTATTAATTACTGGACCAATTTCCAAACTGGGTGGCAAACAAAAGTTTAAGATTATGTCTATGATGTGTCATCACATTTTACTGTTGTCCAAAAGCATGTACTACCCAAATAAGTCATAGGGAACACTCAAAGTACTTTACACTATAGCCACATTCACCCCACCACACTCACTAACATGCACATATTCATACACTGATTGGCAGATCAGTAGACTAGTAACCATAAATTAGCTCATTGACAGGTGGAAACTAGAATCAAACCTCAAAACTGCCTTCAAACCTTCAGGGTGATAATACCATTTTATTTGGTGAGGGGCACAAGTCCTTTTTCTGTTGGGTCATATTTGAAAACTAGATTTTCAAATGTGACTTTACTTTCCTTTAGGTTACTTTGTGACTTATGTCTGCTTTCTCTCTGAATGGCTTTAAGCCCATGTACATACATGACTTGTTTTTCTGAGGAAAATGAAATACTTGTACCAGCTTCAGTCAGTATGTTCTCAAAGTTGAGTATGGGTGAAGGTAATTTGCATATTTCACAAAAAACAGGGTAATTTCTGTGAGGCAGACCCATCCTGAACTGTACAATTGCTAGGTATGCCTACAGTTTGTCAAATCACATAATTTTTACAAGAAATGAGCATGACACTTTTAGATACTTAGACATACCTACAGTAAGAAAACAACCTCCACAAGATATTTGTTGAGATTCACAAATATCTTCTTAACATTTTGCCTGATTCTTTTGGATTTTGCTGTATAAAGCCTCAAGGAGGCTTTATGTTTGAGTTGTTGTCTTGAAATGGAACACCTTTAATTATCTTTAATTCTTCAAAGCCACTCTGGCAGTGCTCTTTTAGCACTTGCATTCACACTTTCCAAGCTAACTCTATCAAGAATAAAGTGAATTGAAATGACCTACATTGAAGTAGAAGCCGTCATGCTGACAGCCACAGCTTTCCACAGGGACACAGCTTGTTCCACTCCTGGAAAAACCTTCATCACAGAAACATCCCTCAGAGCAAACATGGTCACAGGCAGCATCAATGCTGCTGGCACAGGTGTGGCCACAGTCTGTTCCACACAGCTCATAATGGCTGTTGGCTGGGCACTCAATTCCTGAGGAAAAAAGGATGACAAGTTGGTTAAAACAAGTACAAACATAGGAAATCACATATTTTGAGAGACTTTTGAGGAAGATGCTTGTTTGATTGAATACTTTAATAGCAAATTGCCTTCCATACTCACTGCAAGTGGTGTTTTGTCTCCAAGGGTAGATCCGGACATTAGCAGACTGACAGGCACTGACATATGTCTCTAGAGCCCTGCACATGAGATCACTGCCTCGATTTCCCGACACACAGACATCAAAGACGCAGTCACTGAAATATGGTGCTGGATCCACCTCCTCGTGGCAGAAGCTGAAGGGGCCGTCAGCTGCCCGGATCACCTCACACTGGGCCCTGGCAGATCGGTCATCATTGCATTGTGCGCATGAAGAGCCACAGCCGTCACTACAGGTGTAGTTCCCAGGAACCTTCCAAGCTGCCCCAAAAGCATCTGCTGAGTTGGATGATGCTCCACTTGGAGTGTGGAAGTCATCAGTTTGATTTCCATTGAAGTTTCCACAAAGTCCACACATGTTTCCTCTGAAGAAGATGAGATAGACTGAATCAAATTTTAAACAAATAGAAAAAAAAGGACAGTCTCGGGCAAGAAAACACAAAATGTTCTGAAACATTGAAAAAATACTATTTGTGTAAAGATTAAACATGCTAAAGTTGATAACAGTGAGCTATTTTGCTGGCTAAAGTTGTATAATATCAGTATCTAGCTAGTTAGCAGCATTCAAATGTAAGTTTAAGAGCTTTTAACAATATTAAATAAAAATATGTACCTAACTGATTTGGGAACTTTTTATGCAGTAGCACCATGGCATTGAAATCACAAACCAATATACAAAGACATAAAAATAAATTACAAAATAAAATTTACATTTCTATAAAAAATATATATATATATATTTGAAACTTTATGTGCATATTTTGTACAAATGCAGTGATGATATACTAGTGTAATAGTCCTAAAAGGGGCATTAATTAAAAAACAAATTGGATTAAACAGAATATAACATTAAATGTAAACTGCGTTGAAAAGTATATAGGCTACCTGTAGCTTGGGGGGACAGAAATGGACACTGTGCTTCTTCCATCATACATGACGTTCAGTCCAAATTTTGCTTTGACAACTGTTTGAGATCCACTCCCATAAACTGACAAGCTTCCATTGAAGCCAATTGGCAGGTTTCTTGTGATTCCATTCACCTACGGAGATAAAAATGTGTTTCAGGGAGGATGAACAACCAGTGATTCTTGAGAAGTGGGACAAAATGGGTTTAAATTTTCCCCCCCAAAAATTTAATTATTCATCAAGCTTATATATACAAATATGACATATAATGTTTTAGAAGTGTAAAGATGCTAAGGTGCAGGCTGATTTTTTTTTTTACATTCTTTTTATGTCTGTTGGTGTTGACAAAAACTTGGAACAAATTTCAATTGAGTTGGAAAATATATAAAAATGACTTCTAATTAAATTTCTTGATACTTTTATGATCATTGATTTGAATACTTTTACTTATCATAATATATTGACTTAGTATTCCTTTAATTGTCTTAAACTATTATAATGTTTTGAGTTCTGCTGTAGGACAAGGGATTTTACAGACACCATCCACCTACTACAACGTTTAAAATAAAAAATATTCAGCAAACTCCAGGAAAACATAAACTGTTGTGCTCACATGGCCCAGATTAGCTTAGTCAGATATTTGAAAAAAATATATTTTGTGTATATTTTATTCAAATTTTGTGCTTTATCCATAGGACCCGTTTTGTCCCTCTTCTCAAGAATTACTGACAACTGATATTTCTGGACTACTATAGATGCAGCTACTTAAGAACTAAATTATTTTTGGTGATGTACCAAGAAGAAACATTTTGGTTTTTAAAAATTTCCTTTCTATCTGAACTTCAGACAGTGTGCAACATATTCTGTTAGAATAGGTTTGACTTACCTCCACAGTACCCTTGTTGCCTCTCGACATACGCACTTGATAGCCTAAAACATCAACAAGAACTTCAGCCGTGATAGAAACTGGCAGTCCAAACCACGGTTCATTCTTTGCTTTCACAGAAAACTGGTGAAGGTCCACAGTGTTATTGCAAACTGTTGCCAGAACATAGCGGCAGGTTCCCTGGAAGTCATAGGCCTTGCCATCAAAGGTCAGGTAGTGCGGGTCTCCAGAGGCAGAACAGGTGCCATGAGGGTTGGGATGGCAGCCAAACTCACCCCCCACAACATGGCAGGACTCCTGAGGTCCACATGAATTTGGGGAACATTGGACTACACCAGTTACACCATTACAGGTGCAAAAGCTCTGACATTCTTCACCATCCCAGAACTGTTCTCCAGCTTGCCGATAACGTCCATCATGAAAGCATCCACAGGATGTTGGAGGTACACACTGGTTACCATTGAGGACAAACCCATCATTACACTGGCACCCCTCCTGGCACTGAGTGTCACAGGTGAAGGGGAAGGAGAGGCTGGGGCAGGAAGACGGACATGAGCTTCCACAGAGTTCATAATGACTGTTTGGTGGACAGGTTAGTTCTGTTGGGGGCGCAAAAGGGGAAAGAAGTAAAAGGTGATCATTAATGTATTCATTTCAAAGGCATCTCTATCAAACGTGGTTCTAGTACTTACCACAGCCAGTTGCATTCCTCCACTGTCCCAGGGACACACCGTTATGTTGACACATCAGTGCATAATCTTGGAGGACCTCACACAGCGTTGATGCTGGATCTCTGGAGCCTTGGAGGATTTCTACACATGCATTTACCTGCTGCCATGGGTTCACTGCAGCCCAGCATGATCTAAATGGTCCAATGTGTGAAGTAAGAACTCCACAGTACTCACTGGAACTGAAATTGCTTGCAGAATTACGAGGTCTGTTTTCCACACAGTGATTTGTCAGGGAGCCATCTCGCCAACTGTCCCCAAACATCTGGGAGTCACTGACTAGAGTACCATTGGGTGTACGGAAATCCTCGTTCTGGTCAGCATTGTAGTTTCCACAAAGTCCACCTAATAAACCACTGTAGACACCTGGTGCAGTGACACGGACAAAATGAGGCCAGACAGTCTGCAGAGTTACACCAAAGGCTGTGCGAAGGATGACACTGTGAGTGCTGCTTTGGAAGATGCGGATTCTGTTGGATCCAGAGCTGAATGGCAGTCTGGTCAGTTGGCCATCAACCTTTAAGAAAATTTTCAAAATATGTAAAAAGGTTTTCGTGTGGACATTCAAAGTATTTCAAAAAGCACGAAGTCATCAAATTTTGCCTTTATTATCACTTGAGAAAGTTATTCTGATCAAACAAAGGTTGAAGATCAGTCCACAGAGTAATCGAACAACATGTAATATGTAAATAATGTTTTAAAAAGACGTTTTACAAACATAGTTACACCAAGATCTAACACCATATTCACCCCTCCTTAGAAGCATTTATTTTCAGAGTTTTTTTGTTTGTTTGTTTTTTTGCACATGGTAACCATCATTAAATGTTAATCTTCCAACTTTGGTCAAAAGCCTTTCCCAAAATTGGTAGCAAAATCTGAAATATGTATTACTGCAGCAAACCTTTGAATCTGGCTGTACTAAAATGCAAACAATTAAATTCAAATTGTGGAAATTATGATAATCCCAAGTCCTGGTTATAATAGTCCTGGTTGGGGCCTGTGTTGGGGTCAGTGACTGACTTGCCTCCATGCAATTCCATGCATTTTGAAATCGCCGTCATGCCCACAAATATCGATATCAAACTCGGTCATGACATTGATACGCATACCTGCTCCGGTAAAATGTTTTCAAAATTCCGCTAGGGCTTACAGTTTTCTGTCAAGGTGCTTCAGAGCAAAATCACTCGCCAGGGTAACTGATGCTCTCAGCCATTAATTTTCATACTTTTCTGAAAAATTTCAGACCTCCGCACACACCATCTGTCTCATCACTGTTATTACTGTGAGTGAGGTAGAGATATGAATCGAGGTACTATCGGAGACGACAAATAGCCCTCTGATACGCTTCAAACGGTTTTCAAATATGTATCACAGTTCCTGAACAGGAAGGAGTAGTTCGGACTGCTTTTTTCATAAAAACTGACTGGGTGTCTCACAAAGATAGAATTTTTTCTCCTCCTCTCTGTCTCACACACACATGACAGTAACAGAGGATTGATAACCATAGCAACAGAACACAGGAGGGGATTGGCTGCTGGATAGGACTAGCCTCAATATTCCCCTCAGGTTAGTGCACCGCCTATGGCGGTGCAATAATATAAGCTTGCATTATCTTTTTCTCTCAGGTTAGGGCACTCTCTTGCGCAGCATTGCATTAGCATTATCCTTTTACCTTAATTACACTATTAGCTATTTTTCTTACATATTAGCCATGTTTAGTATACTGAATGGAGACAGTCAATTGCAGACAACATGCTAGTGATGCCCCACATGCTACTGACAGTATTCATGTTACCATTAGCATGAATACCATTACCATTTTGGCTAATTTTAGCTGATTCAATAATTTTAACATACTTAATAGTGCACATCCAGGTTAGTTAACATTCTTGTGATTCTCCACATGCTATTGATTATATTGCAGCTTTCTTTAGCATTGATGCTAATTTTTAGCATCAGAACGCTGGGTCCAAACCAAAGGTCACACTTTGGCAGGCCCTGGTTAAATTTCTGCAGGGATTTTCTAGTTTTCCGTAATACTGTTCAAACAAAACTGAAGTTCCATTTCATTTTATGTTATTTACTTATTCTGTAGAAAATTATTTGTCACTCACCTTAACAGTGCTACTACTTGCCATCTCGATAGCAACTTGTGTTCCCTCTGCCTCAAACTTTAGGACATTGGAGAAACCCTGAGACCCCTGTGGAACTTTTTCCACAGTGACCAAGAAGTGCGAGTGATCAGATGATCCCATAACTTTGGCAAGGGTCAGGCGACATGCTCCTGGGTACTGGTACATCACTCCATCAAATGTATGATATGATCCTGGTCCTCTTATCCAACATGTTGCAAAGCTGTTTGGTCTGCAACCTCTTACTCCATCCTCCACCCTGCAGGACTCATGTTGGCCACAGCTGTGAGAGCTGCAAGTCATGGAGCCATAGCTGCATGTACAGCGCCTCCCACAGTCTGCATCCAGTATGACAGTTTCTCCTGAGCGGTAGTAGTGACCCTCAAAGCTGCAGCCACAGTCAGCCTGAGGGACACAGGCGCCTCCACTCAGGAGGTAGCCTGAATTGCAGATACAGCTCTCTTGATTCGGGAGGGGGCAGTTGTTGGTGGAATTGGGGTTGACACATGTAGATGGACATCCTGTACCCTGGGCCTCAAAGTGGCTATTGGCTGGGCAGGGGATTTCTAAACACAAGAAACATTTATTCTCAAACTCTCAATATTTGACATCACTTAAATTTCAAAATAATTGTGACTGACTGGCAGACATACCACAGAAGCCAGAACGCCGCCAGCTTTGTGGCTGGATCCCATTTTGTTGACACTGACTTGAGTAGACATTTAGGGCTTGGCACAGAATGGGTTGATACCCTCCACTGACACAGAGATCATACACACAACTATCCACAAAAAATCCTGGAGGAAGTTGTTGATGGCATGCAGCAAACGGTCCTGTGCTGTTCTCAAGAATACCACAGTGGGCAGAGTTTCTGTACAGTGCTGTCTGAGCTGCTGTGCAGCCAGCACAGGCCAGACCTGAACAATGAGGATCACAGCCAGGCTCATCATCTCCAGATATTTTCCAGCTGTTGGCAAAAACCACATCAGAGCTCACCACTTCACCCTGACGGGTTCGAAAGTCATCTCCAGGGTTATTGTTGAAGTTTCCACAGAGCCCACATGTGCTATTTTGGTAATTGTAGGGCAAACTGATTCGGACATATAAAAACCTGTCATAAGACACCATCAGGCCAAAGTCAGTGCTGACGATCACAGAGAAACCTGACTGATAAACCTGGATAGAGCCGTTTCTGAGGAAAAACGGAGTTGATACAAAGCTTCCATTGACCTGTAAGGATAGCAACAAAAATTACAAATATAAACAAAACACAAAATGCAGGGTCTATATTACAGAACGTAAGAGGGTCCTGTTACCTTGGCCTGACTTTGAAGTCCTTTAACCAGCTCGATATTTTCATCATAAACAAAGACTTTGACCAGTACTGTCCATGAAACATGAGTGCTGCCCTGATGCCCGTTCTTCCCCTCCACTCTGTAGTAGGGCAGTCCATTCTGACACTGCTCTGACAGAACGTAAGTGCACGTGCCTTGAAAGTGAAACACTGAGTTATCGAAGGTGTAGTAATGTGGATCTCCACTGACGGTGCAGGTTTGTCTTTGCACTGTCTGACAGGAGTACTGAAAGGCAGCTGGCCGACAGATTTGGGAGAAGGAGCAGGGATTGTTGGAGCATTGCAGCCCTGCTGTGGTGCAGATGCATTTCTGTGCACAGGTGCTGTCACTCCAGAAAGAGTCACCAAGTTGAACAGGTTGACCTTTAAACAAAAATGGAAGAAGAGTCATTTAATTATTTTGATCATATCCTGTAAACTGCAATAATGTTGAAATAACTTCAGTTTGAATTCATTTGTAATGTTTCTAACATTGCAGTTTGGAAGATCTGCCAAATGATGGTGTAAGGATTTTGTTTTCTTTGTGTTGATTTGAGTTTTCTGTGTGTTTATTTTGGGTTTCTGTGTCTTTTGAGTTTCCGTGTTGTCCTGTCTACCCCTTGATTGTTCCCAGGTGTGTCTCATTCCGTGATTACCCTCTGTGTATTTAATGCCACCTGTGTTTTTGTGTCTTTGTCAATTCTGTCTCATCCTGTCAAACATTGTATGGATTAATGAAAAGTTGCTACCAATGGTGAGCCTTAGCCTTTCAGCTGATACTGTGCTACCTGGAATTTTGGATTATTTGTGCATTTTTTCATTAAATCATCACAATTTCTCTCAGCTACTGGGTCCTCTGCATCTGCCTCACCACTTCACACTGCAGTTCATGACACAAGGAACCAACCTCACGTAACTATGGTGAGGTACGCAAAAAGAAATACATCATTATGGATCCAGCACGTTGGGAAGAAAGAAAAACAACAATAAGAGACTATGTTGAGATTGTGGCGGAACCATATTTTGCGTATGGACCCCTCGGGGTGGATGAGATCTGCCCGGAGTTCCTTAAGGCTCTGGATGTTGTAGGGTTGTGTTGGTTGACGCGACTCTGCAATATCGCATGGACATCGGGGGCAGTTCCCCTGGATTGGCAGACTGGGGTGGTGGTCCCCTTGTTCAAAAAGGGGGACAGGAGGGTGTGCTCCAATTATAGAGGGGTCACACTCTTAAGCCTCCCTGGCAAGGTCTATTCAGGGGTCCTGGAGAGGAGGGTCCATCGGATAGTCGAACCTCGGATTCAGGAGGAACAGTGTGGTTTTCGTCCTGGTCGTGGAACACTGGACCAGCTCTACACCCTCGGCAGGGTCCTGGAGGGTGCATGGGAGTTCGCCCAACCAGTCTACATGTGTTTTGTGGACTTGGAGAAGGCGTTCGACCGTGTCCCTCGGGGAGCCCTGTGGGGGGTTCTCCGGGTGTATGGGGTACCGGGCCCTTTGATACGGGCTGTCAGGTCCCTGTATGACCGGTGTCAGAGTCTGGTCCGCATTGCCGGCAGTAAGTCGGGCTCGTTTCCGGTGAGAGTTGGACTCCGCCAGGGCTGCCCTTTGTCACCGATTCTGTTCATCACTTTCATGGACAGAATTTCTAGGCGCAGCCAAGGTGTTGAGGGGATCCGATTTGGTGGCCTTAGGATCTCATCTCTGCTTTTTGCAGACGATGTGGTACTTTTGGCTTCATCAGAACGTGATCTGCAGCTCTCGCTGGAGCGGTTCGCAGCCGAGTGTGAAGCGGCCGGGATGGGGATCAGTGCCTCCAAATCCGAGGCCATGGTCTTGAGCCGGAAAAGGGTAGAGTGCCTTCTCCGGGTCAGGGGGGGTGTCCTGCCCCAAGTGGAGGAGTTTAAGTATCTCGGGATCTTGTTCACGAATGGGGGAAGAAGGGAGCGGGAGATCGACAGGCGGATTGGCGCAGCGTCTGCTGTCAAGCGGGCGCTGTACCGGTCCGTCGTGGTGAAGAGAGAGCTGAGCCAAAAAGCGAAGCTCTCGATTTACCGGTCGATCTACGTTCCCACCCTCATCTATGGTCATGAGCTTTGGGTCATGACCGAAAGAACGAGATCGCGGATACAAGCGGCTGAAATGGGTTTTCTCCGTAGGGTGGCTGGGCTCTCCCTTAGAGATAGGGTGAGAAGCTCAGTCATCCGGGAGGGACTCAGAGTAGAGCCGCTGCTCCTTCACATCGAGAGGAGCCAGTTGAGGTGGCTTGGGCATCTGGTCAGGATGCCTCCTGGACGCCTCCCTGGTGAGGTGTTCCAGGCACGTCCCACCGGGAGGAGGCCCCGGGGAAGACCCAGGACACGCTGGAGAGACTATGTCTCTCGGCTGGCCTGGGAACGCCTCGGGATTCCCCCAGAAGAGCTGGAAGAAGTAGCTGGGGAGAGGGAAGTCTGGGCCTCCCTTCTGAAGCTGCTACCCCCGCGACCCGACCTCGGATAAGCGGAAGAAGATGGATGGATGGATGGATGGACCCCTCGGGGTCGCCATCAGGCTTTTCCTGGTGCTGGAGGACTGGTCCGCCTATCTCCCGTCCCTGGGGTTGGTGGAGCTGCAATAGGAGGCAGAGTGGGAACGCCAGACAGCTCTAGCTGTCATGGCTGGCGACCCTCTGCCTCCAAAGCCGGATATCCCTTTCTTCCGCTCCGCCAGCCCAGCTCCAGCCTCTCCATTGTCTCCAGAACCAGCAACCCTCCAGCCTCAGCTTTGGCCACGTCTCCAGGCCCTGCCACACCTCTAGTTGCTGCAGCAGACTCTCACTGGGGTGTGGTCCACCCGAGTGAGTGGGCCATTCGCACCTGTAAGTGGGTTCTCCGCCCCTGTAAGTGGGTGCTCTCCCTCTCCCTGTAATCCTCCTGAGCCCTCAAGTGGTCCCTCAACACGCCCTAGTGCCTCCTTCTCACCCCCCTAGGGATTCCTTGTCGCCTCACAGTGGCCCCTCCAAGTCTCCGCCTCCCAGAACCCCTTCCGAGCCCTCTGCCAGCCCCCTGCTCCTCCTTAGACGCAGCTGCGCCAACATCCTGTCCTGTTTACCCGTTGATTTGCCTCACCACTTCACACTGCAGTTCATGACAGATGGGAATAAAAAGGAAAAATGAACCTGGAGAACTGTTTAGAGTTCGGTGCACGTTCATTAGCCCTACTCTCCCATGAGATACAGACTATTGTTCTTTATTTCTCTGGTACATGTACTCATTATTATAAAGAAGTTCCTTTGGTGACTTTGTGTTCTTACCACTGAAATTGCAGTCTATTGATCCATGATCGACACGGAAGGCCCATCGACCAGGTACATTGACATTACTGCCAAGACGAAAAGTTGAGTTAGGTCCAGTTGCGTTTGTGGAGAATGATCCAGGGATGGTGAAGTGGTGAGAGGAACTGATTGTGTCATATCCACCCTAGATATGACATGTGAACAGATAAATAATGTAATTGATATTTCAGATAAATGTACATTTGCTGGAATCAAGAGAAAGCAAATAAAACATATAATTATAGTATACATTCATCTGAACATCTAACCTGTACAGACTTTGACGTGGAGGCTATTGACCCATAATTCATCAGTACAAATGAATAATGGCCATTGGTAGTCAAGACTGCCTGAAGGGTTGTTTGCTGGGGAAAACAAATATATTTATTGAGAATAAATTTAAAGATTAGCTAAAGTTTTTCTATTTATACATTAAATATGTTTCAGCTGTTAAAACATATCACTTACTGTCCCACTTTTTGGATAATAGGCAACTTCATGCCATGTTGCTATGAAGATCCAGTTGGCCTGAAAGTTAAGACCTGGGAAGTATCTATTGATGTCCTGTGTAACTCGTTGGACAAGAGAGCCACTGGTGTTCTGAACATAGTAGATATCACCATTGTCTCTGTTGTCTAAATCAGCCCAGAACGGAGCAATGATGTCTCTGGTTCCATTCATCGGAAATTGTTGAGGAGTATAATTTGACCATGGTGCATCAAAGGTCAGATGTCCGTTGTCGTTCACCTGAAAAAAAATACATAAATTGGGTTTCACTATTTATAAACTTTTAAAATTTTGTCATGATGATTACAGTAAGAAGGAAAGTGATTAGAAGAAGCAGTCTGGTAACATACGTAAATCTGAGAGTAAGACTGCCCAAAATAGTTAAAGGTTTGTAGGAGTTTAATGGGAGGTGAGCTCTCATCATCTGTTCCAGATCTCATTGTTCCACCAACTGGGTAGAGGGGTCCTAGAAAGTACAAGAGAGATCACCTGATTAAATTAGACTCTTTTTGTGGATAACATCATGCTAAAAATGAAAATCAAAGATTTTCGTGAACATCACACTAAGATAACTAATTTTAAAACAATAAGACCTGTTTGATGTGTGTGGAAAGGTCTAGGACATTGTTCTTTAAACATTGTCAGGCTGCAGACCACTTAAACCATTTAACAAACACTCATGGACCATCTAACTTGAAACTGCACCGCAATAACATAACATAACATAACACCTTAATATATACAACTTGATATAAAAAAATTAGTCCATTGACTAATTGTGTTTGTTCCTCCTAACTTGAAGAGTGGTGCTGTTTTGGCCACACACAAAAAAACATACACAAGTCTATTCTGGATGTTTTGAGTTGTTTACAGATTCTGGAAGTATGGATGGTAAGCTTTCCAATGATAGAAAACACATGAAAATAAAAAAAATGTTGTGTGCACTCATAACATTTTAGGCTATTTGTAAATTAGAAGATAATAATAGAAAAAATAGGCCTGAGTTGTGTTGGCACAAACATTTTCTTTCAGGCAGTTGATATCATATAAATAATTTTATTTTAGGTATTAAGATGCAGTTAGTCAGCGCGGGGCCCAGCGCTGTTCACTGTATCATCACCATCATGTCGCATTCAGCACAGCCTGTAACATGCTACGTATCATAATAATGTTGACAAACCAAAGTTCTTTCCACCAGTATCTTCAGACTTTCTTTTTAGTGGCCCAGTTATAAGCCACTTATCCAGTATTATCTTTAGATACAATCCTATGTTAACCTAGTGTCACACTTTGAGCTCATGTCTCTGCAAATAAATGGTTGTTTACATGCAGTTCCTCACTAGGGGGCGCCTGCGGACCACCACTGGTCCAGGACTCGCAGTTTGAGAGAGACTGGTTTAGACCGTTACTTTCATTGTAATTAACATTTTTAAAATAGAATATAATACACTTTAAAGAACTGCAAGGGGAAATTTCTTGTAATATATAGTATTACCAATTAAATAAATAATTGATATTATAACATTTACGTTTATCATTATTATGATTGTGATATCTAGAAGGAAAGTGACGTATCATGTTATTAGTATGTGTTTTAGAAATTAAAACATAAGGGTAGCATTATTGTATTAAAACAATTTTTTGCCTATTGTTAAAATATTACCTGCAGTGTTGTTGGATAATTACAGAAGAGCAGGCAGGAAAGACAGACAAATAGATCTAAACTTTTAGCTTACCCCGATTCTGAGTTGTCTCTCCAGCTATAAAAACACACATAAAATTAACATCTTATAAGATAACTAACGTCTATAAATAAGACATCTTTTTGCAGTTGGGGAAACTTATATTGTTACTCTAATTGGAATGATATAATATTCCCATGTAATGTGTAAGTACACTTATTTATCAATTAACCAATTAATACAAGCGAAAAAGGGACAAAAGTAATATAGAAGTAACGTCAGTGAATAGGTCTAAACGTTATGCTTATCTTGATCCTGAGTTGTCACTCCAGCTATGAAAAAACCCAGATTTCATTGAAGAGGAAGTTAAGAGAAATAAGGTCAATAAATATGACTTTATTTTGTTTGGCAATGCTTAAACCAGGGGTCAACGACCTTTGGAGGGGTGGAGGCTCGAAGTTAAAAAAGGGGCACATAGAACAAGAACTTAATGCACTGTACAACAACGTAGCAACAACCAATATTAATCAAAAATCTAATATTTAATTGGGTCACACTGTGTCATTGTGTCATCACATGGGGACAGTGCAAAGCAAATTTAGTCTCTGTTTCCCCCATAGGTATAAAGTTGCTGTGGGGGGTTTCTGCTGCTGACAGTACTGGAGGGCTCTGTTGATCCAAGAGCATAGTTTTTAAACAGACCATAGGAGAAAAGGTCACTGAAATATGTTATAAAATAAGCAAATGTTTTGCTATTTTACTAAATAAACCCTAATAACATTTGACTGTTTAAAACTTGGCTGAAACATCCTTTGAAGATTGAAAAAGCTCAGAATATGAGCATGACCTACCTGATCCAGAGGATGGATAGTTATCCACCAGTAGCATTTCTGAAGAACCTGACAGGGAGAAGAAACAAACAGGTGCATCATGGGTAATGTAGTGTTAAATGAAGGAATGGACATTTAACAGCATTATCAGACAGAAATGACTGTTGCTATGAGCACCGTCATTCACTTAACTGAACTATTTTGTGTTGCAGATCTTTAATTAAATGTTCCGGAATCAACTACCCAATCTTGTTTGATTGTTTTCACCGTAAAACTGGTAAGACTTAATATTAATGAATGTGTCTTAAAGCATCTGACAGCTTTATAACAGATCTTACTTGTTCCACTTTACTTGACATAAGTGTTAATAATAATGACTGTTATTAAAGCATTATACAATGTAATAATACTTAATGGCATCTTTATAAATGGTCCTACTTTTTCCACTTTTTACTTGATGTAAAGGGAATTATTAATAACTCTGTTTTTAAAGCATTTGCTGTGTAATAAAACTTAATGAAATCTTTTTTATTGGTCCTACTTGTTCCACTCTATTTCAGGTAAGGGGAAATATTAAGTATGACTTACCTAATTCAGAGAAGTCACAGTCATCACCCAGCAGCAGATCTGAAGGACCTGCTGCTTTTCCTGACCAGGAAGAGAATCAAACAAGTCCGTCATGGGTAATGTAGTGTTGAATGAAGAGTCAGATGTTTAACTGCTATAATGAAGGAGATTGCTGATGCCATTACAGCAGAGAAAGTAAAGTGGAAAACTTTTCTAAATAATGTTAAATACACATAGTTAGTACTGTTAAAAGAGCCTGTCTTAGTTAACCCCTTAACCCACGCCGGAACGCCCACATGCCGTTTTTCTATGTGCTGATGCACAATTTTGAGTTCATTGCAAATTTTACACAGAAATGGTCAGACCCATTGGGTTTAAGTCACTTCTAATTCCCATCCGAGGGAGAGGAATTTCTTACTTTTACAATACTGCTGCCTCAGCATTACTTGATCTCAAGTTGTAGTCTCTGATGCCACTTGAGAACAACAGAAAGGCATATTTACCATAATTCATAAGTGCAAATATGGCAAATTTTCTTGCAAATATTATAATATTTGGAGGGACTAATCAATGTGGAAAGATGATAACTATTTAATTTTAAGAGATACTTATTAAATGCAGAGAAAGCTCTGAATTAATACTTTAAATAATTTGTTAATGGGTTTTATCAATACATGCTGGCACAACTGGCTCTTCAGAACATCATTTTGATATGGAACAAAATGTAAATGAGATTGACACCACTGACTTAAAGTTTTTACATCACTGTATAAATTAACATACATGCATTCATTAAATATTGACTTCAGTAACTACTTACCTATAGCTGACAGAAGCAGCACAAGAAGTATGATTTTACCTGCCATTTTGCAAAAATCAAACCTGATTTAAAGATACAAAAGGAAATGGATTATTGCAAAATCTGAATACATATTGATCGAGACATCCATCAGATTTTCTGGACAAAACAATGTTTTTTTACCCACAGTAAATTAAAACATTTATGAAATCAACTTTGCTTCCTGCAACAAAATGTTAGATAGAATTGTATTTATTGCAAAACAAACCAAAGAAAATACATCTTTTACCTTGTGTATGTGCCTCCCTGGTGTGAAAACATCTCAAGTGACAACTTCAGGCTGTAGCTCGTCTTTATACAATGACTGCTGGCACAACCCCAATATTCTTTTTTTCCCAGTAAGCTGTTGGGAAAGAATGCAATACAGCTACTCCCTCATATTCATCACAGTTTGGGCAGGACGGTTAGCTCTTAGCCTAGAGGTTTGTAACCATAAATTTGGCTGTTTTATTGGATTCATTTTGCAACACAAAACTCAAAAAAACACAAAAGACAACAAAATGAAAGCCATTATTTCCTCTCGCTACAAACGGTTATTTCTAATTTGTCCACCAGATGGCAGGAAAAGACCACAAACAAACCACAAAGCACAACATCACAATCTTAACTCTTTACATTGTAATACATATATTAAACTGCACATGTATACAAATGCTGCAAGAATACTGATAAGACTTACTGTCATTCATTTACACGTAGTGATGGGTCCCGCAACACCGATGCGTCGGCGCATCCATCAAGCCCATAGACAAAAACCTCGTGTCGGTGCTGCTTTTGCTTTCAGTAAGTCACGTGACAGATACAGGAACGGTTTCGAAATGACACTGACGCGCCAAACTGTTTATAAGGAAGCGAATCAGTCAGCGGGATGCATTTGGATGCATTTGCCAAAAATAATTCTTGATCTTTTACGGTACAGCGTCAACTATGGAGCCTCAAGGCAAACGAAAGGTTTTGTAGTTTGGGACCATTTTGAACTTACGTCAGAAAATAAGTTATTGGTTCTCACTTCGTTGTTGTTTCATCCGGTTCGTTTCAGTTTCTACTCGATCTGAATCCAAATTCAGCTGAAACTGACTTAGATTACTTTCATATTATATTCTGCACGTTAAGAGTTGCATATGTTTCTCCTTTTAAATTATACATTTCATAATTTTATTCTTAAATCATCCTCCATAAATAAAAATCTTTAGACAGAAAAAAGGAAAATAAAGACAACCCCGCTATAAATAAATAAAAAAGACATTTCCAGCAAAACACATCCATAAAGATCTGCGTACAAAATAAATATAAAAGAAAAAATTACATTTATATGAACAATATAGAATGAAGTCGCAGAGACACCTGGATAAACTCAGGTATTCAGCCATTCTACAAATTACTCAGTTTCTTTTTTATAAACTATTTCATATAAATGTATTGTTTACTTAATTTTTTTCTACAGCAGGAGAAGTTGTGTCAAAAAAAAACCGGAACAGGCTAAATTTCGAAATGTTGGAAAAACTTATTTTTTAGAATGAACATTTGTGGGGGGAAAAAGGAAAGAAAAAAATAACAGTCCACGCGCATCCTCATTCCAAACACGTTCACTTTCATTTTCATCACTTGGTTCATGTTCACATTATTTATTGACTGTATCAAAGAATATCAAATATATTTTGAATTTAACTGAAGATATGACATAATACAATATATAATATACAACAAAATACAATGACTTAAATCTTATAGACTAAGTCATCAAAACAGTCTAACTACGTTGCCTGTAGGGATTTTTAATGTCCAGCAGGTGTCAGTATTCAGTGACGCAGCATCAATACAGTTTTGCTATGGGCCGAAACGATACATGACGCCTCATCACTATTTACACGCTCTCAGTCTCTTGTACAACAGCTCTGAACATCTCCAACTTCTTCAACTTTCTGCTTGTCTAACACTGAACATGCGCTCTCATTGGCAGCTTGAGATTACTCAGAACCAATCACAGCAAACATTACTCAGGCGGCTTCCTGAGCTCTTAAAGTGCTACACACACTGTTATATTAATTAGTCCATTTTTAACAGTACCAATGCATATAATTAGATTATTAATATTTGCCTGATTGGTGGTTAGTGAGAGAAATGTCTGTTTTATCATTAATTTCCAGTTAGTTCCTTGAACATCACAATGGGTTTCTCTTTTTTCCCCTGAACTCCACATTTGCCTGACTTCCACCCAAAAGAGCACGGATGGCATGTGGTGCAATGTGAGATTCTTATCTTGTCTGTGAGTGAGACAAATCCGAAGCAATTGTGAGAAAACATCATTTTAATACGGACTGATGTCTCTACACCATGTTGAATCTGTGCCAGAAAACTTTAAGGGAAACGAAAGCAAAGGTAAATCTAATCTGGGTCAGGCACTAAAAATTTGTATAATAACAGAACCACAAGTCAAGTCAAGTTTATTTGTGTGACACATTTCAGCAACATGGTTTTACTTTCACTTCAGTTCAAAGTGAAGTGAAAGTAAAACCATCAGACAGTTATCAACTACATTTTGTCAAATGCCATCATCAAAATCATCAAGAAAATACACAACAAATATGTTGATCAATGTTCTGGTTACTACTAATCAAAAGCAACTCTAAACAGTCTTGATTTTAAAGGAACTCAGTGTTTCAGCTGTTTTGCAGTTTTCTGAAAGCTTGTGGTGCATAGAAGCTGAATGCTACTTCTACATGTTTGGTTCTGATTCTGGGGATGTAGAGCTGAGCAGTACCAGAACCAAAAGACATGAGAGGTCTGGAAGGCTGATACAAAAAATTTACTTCATTTGCTTTCCACATATGTAGAAGAAAACTTTATTGTCACAAAAAAAGCAAAGAGTCAAGGAGGAGACATTAGACCAGAGGCAGCAGCAGGACAATAATACAAAGTTTTCTCAGGTGAGGTAGGATTATAACCTGCTGAAAAAAAGACATGTACTACAGTTATAAACCAAGCAGGTATTTGTACAAGGTTATTCGATATTTCACTCCCCAAAATGTTTTTCTACTGAAATATTGGTAGCACAGAGAGAAGGTCAGATGTAGTTTATATTTAGACGTTTTTATTTTTAGATATTACTCGAGTTCCAAAAGGCTCATGACATAGTTCATTAAATTTTTATTCATCTTGATTACTTTTGCACATCTGTGCTGTCACATTTGACTAAAATGTCAGTGTGTTTAGTGTTGTGCTCCTTTCTGTGTTCATGCCGATAAATCATGAGGCTTCTTACTCTGTTACCTGTCACTTTCTCTCCATTTTGTGTTCCAAGAAATAATTTACATATACGAATGGTGTTTTACTCAACATTTCATGTCCAATGTTGCCATTTGGATCTTAATTATCTGTTACAGACCCTGTAGATGTTTGAGGCTAATTGTGTCAACGCAACCAGTTTGGCGGCTAAAACTTTAGATTTTGTTAGTATGTGGTTATAGGAACTAAAGTTAGTCCCCTGGTGATGCACTGATAGTTAGCTACCTAGATTAAGCAGACAGACATACTGCATAAATATCATGTTTGTTTTTTTAAAATTCATTTCCAGGGACTGGATTTTGTGCTGCTTATCTTTATGTCACTTTGGCTTTGCTCTACCGCCATCTCGTGGCTGAAGAGCAGATCTTAACACAGTGAGTTTTAACATGGGAAACCTATACAATATAATAATTATGTCTGCTATTAAAGATTTTAGGAAGAAATATCAGGTTTAATTACAGATGAAGCTAAAATACAGCAAACTTTATGAACTAACAGGCAAAATTCAATATTAAGCAGAAAAATAATTCAACATGAAACCAAAAATCATTTCTCACACTCTATGGTAAATGTTATCATTTGTTGTGTCTGAAATGTTAGCAGGCTCATTTAAAAGGTAATTTAGAAAAGGCTAAAAAACAAAAAAGTTGGATAATTGGATAAACTTTGCAGTGTTTGTATCTGTGAAGGACAGAAGATCAGTAGCAAACTCCAGCCCATGACGACCAACTACCTTCCCCTCTTTCCCTAATGGACTGACTGAGCTCTTCGGTCAACAGGAAACACTTCCAGAAATCATTGAAGCCATTTTCAATCTCTTAGCTCATCTCAACAAATACCTAGAATCACCAGCCTTTGGAGTTCCATTCCCAAAATTATAAAACCCACTTCCTCTGCACACTTTACCTCAGATTACAAATGTTCTTTTTTTAAATGTCACGTATTTTACACTCCTAACAGTGTAAACAAATATCCTTTGCAATATAGCATGCAATGGAGTTTGAGTTTCCTCTCAGCAGTTGAGGAATTAGCGGAAAGTTTGTTGCATTGCGCTAAAGTACGCTGGTCTGTTTTTCAACGTCCTTTAGCTTTGGGTGAGCCTGGGCATTGATTATATTCCCGCAATATCTTAACTTCATAATATATTGTTTGCAGACAGGTCATAAACTGTCCCATAAAAACAAATTAAGATTCTTAACAGTAAAATATAACATAGAACAAGTCAACAGGCTTTTATCAACAGCATAAAGCATGAAAGGACAATGACCAAATTAATTTAAATTCTTTATTAATCCCTTCTGAAATTGAGTACATATATACCACTTTATTTATTTATATGTATGTATTTTACAATCAATGGTGTTAGCAACAATTAATGATTAAAACAATTCCACAGAAGAAACAAAAACCTGAACATTACATTAATCCCACAAATGGTCTAAAGCACAACGGTGCTCCAGATTTTTTTTTAAAAAAGTACTTCTTTTTCTTGCCTAATTACGAGTACCAACGAAAACCCAGAAAACACCTTTTACCAACATAAATCATAGGTGACATCATTTGAATAGATTTTAAAGTGTGATTATTCTTTCATCTCATTTGACCAGAATAATGGTCATCAGCAAACTGACAATCAGGGAAACAACTGAAGTCAGATGACTTGAAGCACCGTTTCTTTGGATTAGTCCACCTGTGTAAAAAAGAGAGGTGAATAAATTTTGTCAAACAATCATATTGTTTTGTCAAATAATAGCTGTCTGTTTAAAAATCAATAGAATAACAGAATTTTACCAGTGTTCGGTTGTGCCCCGAGTACCAGTGGTCCAATTGACAGAGCTGCAGAGTCATGATAAGATACATCCCTCCTGAATTGGGTGTGGTGAACCAGATAACAGTGCTGTAAAAAAATAACACAGCAATATTAGAGGCTTCTGGAAGTTTACAACTTAATCATACATGATAAAACTGTACCACAAACACACAATAAAACTTACAGCTCTGCAGTTGTTGTTTCTCAAAAGGCACAAGTGGACATTGCAGTGCAAGTAAATCTGTGTGTGGTTGGTGAAGGTGAACATCCTGAAGGAGAAACGAGACACAGTGGAGACACCGTTCTGAATCACCTCTACGGTTCCATCATCTGGATTAGGACACCTGTGAAGCAGAAGCAGATGCATCAGTTAGACTGACAGCAAGAAGACCCTGAATTAAATTATGAAGTCAACAAGATGGTGTCACTTACTGCGAAGCAATGAGATCCCAGCGGACAGGGTAGTTTGCTTGGTTGACTGGCGTGGCCCAGCAAGAGTCCAGAACTGTGGCAAATTGGCTCTGATCCACCCCTTCTGTTCGCACCTCTAAGTAAAACATTTCATCAAGATCCAGTTCTATGTTTCCATTAGTGCTCAAGGGGAAGTGGAAGCCTTCATCCTCATAGGGGATCATCCTCACACTATACGATCCACTGCCAGCAGGAAGCTTCTTCCTCAGAATGCTGCAGAAGAAACATTCAAGGTGACCAACCAGTTAAATACATCTGATAGGCTGGCTAAACTAGTCTAATCTGTTTAGAGGATTCAATTATAGATAATGAGCAATTGATTAAGATATAGAAGTAGAACTGGACATAATGGTAAAAGGAACCACAGGGAGAAAATGGTATGATCACCTCTCCAAAGGGTTGATGCCCACAGCCATTGACAGAGCCTGAGCCAGAGGGTAAACACAGGAGAAATCCAGATGAAGATTCCTCTCACGGCTGATCAAACCTTCATGAGGATCCACATGCCCTTGAATAGTGTTCTCATACATGAAGTGAGTTCCATTGCTCTAAACAGTGAAATGACAGAAGGCTATGAATCAAGTTAAGTAACATACTGGACGCTTTAAAGAAGATGTTCCAATTCATGAACGTTACCCTAAGAGCTGTCCCACACAGATGGTCGTCATTGTCAAAATGGAAGATGAGTCGTCCGTCCTGGAGAGTCCCATTGCAAGAGCTGTCATGGAGATGGAGAGCACTGGAGGGGAAGCCCGCTTCAAACAGCTGGCAGCGAGATACTGACATGGTGCCAGAACTGCTGGAGCATTCAATGTTTGAGTCTGCTCACCAGAGGGAGAAACATATTTAGAGGTTTTGTGACCAACTAAACCAACTGATGCAGTAAAACTAAGACTATGCTTCAAACATGAACACCAACAGTAAAGCACCAGTGAACAAATCATGTTTGGAACGTGACTATCATTACAGTTCTTCATATGAAAAGGTGTTGCACTTACCGTAGCTCTCATTGTTGGGTCGATGATGTTGCTCGTCACAGAAGCAGCCATACACACCATTTTTCTTACCACACCACTCATACTCTGCACAGTCCAGCTGTTCACAGGGGTCAGTCTCAGCTGAATCAAATACATCAGAAAAGGCCGAGAAAGTTTCAAAACAAACATTGCATAAAATCAATTAATAACTCATTGTTGTGATAATTTATTGAGCAAAACAAGCATACCACAACGCAAAGGAGAGCGCCAGTTGGGGATGCTAAGGCCCAAATTGGTGCAGGTTTTCTCATAAGCAGAGACAGCAGAACACAGCATGCCATTGGCTGGCGTGTAGAGGCAGAGATCGTAAACACAGGAAGTGAAAAATGGTTGGGGGTTTGAATGTAGGTGACAAGAACTGAATGGGCCACTGGTGTTGGTGATGACTCTGCAGAGTTCTGTGTATTCTTCTATGAAGCGGCAGTCACTTAGTCCGTCACTTCTCTCATCAGTGGATCCACACCTAGAAAAGTTTTTGGATATAGAAAATTTAGAGAAATTTTTGTAGAAATGTTTGCAATTGTTGAGACTTTTAGGGTAACGGTAATCACCCTTCTTGGCTTGTCTCTGATTTCCAGCTGTGGCCAAACTGGTTGTCATTTTGGGCCAAAGTACCATTGGGCAAAACTTTGTCATCATTGGGATCACCATTGAAATTCCCACACATTCCACTGACTCTGTTCTGGTAGTTGCGACCCATCCTGACCAGTAAAGTACTAGAGCCATCAAACTGGACTACGACATCAGCAGCATTAAACACTACGTAACTTCCCTGCCTCATCACCTGACCAAAATTTCCTACAGTGGTGGGAAGAGAAACCTCTGCTCCATTTACCTGTTATGATGAGAGTTCATAGAGTAAAACAAAGATTATAAAACAAAAACTTGTTTTCTTATCCTTAATTTAAAATAAAGCTTACCTTGACTCTCTTGTTCGGTCCGAGTCTGACATGAGCACTCTCTGGATGATTTGAGAGGAATATATCAACTGATGACACAAAAGACACAAAGTTGTTTCCTCTGTGCTTGTTGGTGGCCACGACTTTGTACTGAGTTTCATTGTTGCTGTGGTTCAAACTCTCAGTGATGACGTGAGAGCATGATCCCTGAAAATGAGCTAGGGCTCCATCGAAGGTGATGTAATGTGGGTCACCCCATACAGTACAGGTAGACATGGCGTCGTGACAGCCTAGCTGCCCCCCTCTGATGGTGCACTCTTGTGTAGGAGTGCATGATGAGTGACTGCAGATCAGGACATTGGGTGCACGACATTCACACTGTTGGGAGCAACTGTCTGTCCAGAAGGACTCACCGGCCTGCAAGGTAAGAGAAAAGTTTAAATATCAGGCTTTCTGACAACATTAAGAAGAAATTAAGCTTGAGGTAAGATGGCACAATTGGTTGTATTACTTGTATCAGAAAAATTATTAGACAACATTAGTGCAGTCATCCCCTTGCCATGGACCGGTGACCTGTCCAGGGTGTACCCCAGTTCTCACCTGTTGACCACTGGAGACAGGCACCAGCAGCCTTGGTGACCCTACTAGGGATAAGTGTGTAAAGGGGATGGACGGACCGACGGACGGATGGTAAAGTCATATTGCATAAATTAGAATATGTGTTCTAATAAGGCTCATTTGTCAGATTTAAAGTACACTACACTGCCAAAAGTATTTGTTCACCACAATCTGATGGATCAGTCTGTGTTTAGCGGTTGCCAGGAGAATAATACTTGTCTGACTACATTGTGCCAAGTGTAAAGTTTGGTGGAGGGAGAATTATGGCGTGGGGTAGTTTTTCAGAAGCTGGGCTCCACCCCTTAGTTCCAGGAAAGGAACTCTGAAAGCTTCAGCATACCAAGACATTTTGGACAATTCCCTGCTCCCAACTTTGTGGGAACAGTTTGGAGCCTCTTCCAACATGACTGTGCACCAGAGCACAAAGTAACATCCGTAAAGACATGGATGATATGTCAAAAATCCCCATAAAGACACTCTTAAACCTTATTGCCACTCTTAGGACTTGAAGCCCTTCTAACCTATGGTTTTTACTCTGTTCATTGTCCGGCAGGGTCACATTGATCCCAGTCCATTGCAGGGTAACACAGAGACAGACAGGAGAAACAATTCCTCCTGCACACACTGACACCTAATGAGAATTTAGAGATAAACAGTCCTGTTTTTGCACTGTGGAGGAAGCCAGAGTACCTGGAGAGAACCCATACATGCACATGGATAACATTCAAACTCCATACAGAAAGACCCCAGGCCAGGATTTGAACCCTGGATCTTCATGCTGCAAAGCAACAGTGCTACCAATGGTCCCTCTGTGCAGCCCGAGAAATTTCCAAACTGAGTGCCAGTGTGTTACATGATCTCTATGACTTATTCTCAAATGTAACTCCGAAGCACGTAACACCCAAATAGTTACAGGGCAATTAAGATAAATTCACTACTGCCAATACTTCCCAAAAATGAATGGAAATGGACTGAAATTTAGCGCTTTTCTAGTCATAGACGCAACTCAAAACATTTTAAAACATGGCAACATTCACCCAATTAGACTCATAAATGTGCACACTGATTTGCAACTAATAAAAAATTACTGTTGTTCCACATTATACCATGCTATTTGGTGAAGTGCATCAGTCTCTTCAATGTTGTATTTCTTGGAAAACTATAGCTTACCATTGTATTAATGGCTGCTTCAGCTGCTTCATTGCTAGACATGCCTATAATGTTTATAAATGGACACTAGTTTGAACAATATTTGTTAATTTACCAAAATACAGTGAAAGTGAAAGAACTTGATGCTTTCAAATGAGTAAAAATTGTATCCAAGGATGAAATAGATTTGTGGAGTTCCACAGATCTCTTCTTGATATTTTGGCTGATTCTTTATTTTGTTATGTCAAACCAGAAGTCATTATATTTAAGTTGTTGCCTTGAAATGCAACAAATCACATTACCTTCAATATGTCAACACCTCACAGAAGTGTTTTTAGGACTTCAACCTTCAGAGCTAACTTGATGAAGAATAAAGTGAAATGAAATGACCTACATTGAAGTAGAAGCCACCATGCTGACAGCCACAGCTCTCCACAGGGACACAGCTTGTTCCACTCCTGGAAAACCCTTCATTACAAAAACATCCCTCAGAGCAAACATGGTCACAGGCAGCATCAATGCTGCTGGCACAGGTGTTGCCACAGTCTGTTCCACACAGCTCATAATGGCTGTTGGCTGGGCAGACCATTCCTTTACAGGTGAGGGAAAAATGGATGACATGTTGATTAAAACAAGTAAAAACAAGATACTTTTGAGGAAAAAACTTGTTTGATTGATTACTTTAATAGCACATTGCCTTCCATACTCACTGCAAGTGGTGTTTTGTCTCCAAGGGTAGATCCGGACATTAGCAGACTGACAGGCACTGACGTATGTCTCTAGAGCCCTGCACAGGAGATCACTGCCTTGATTTCCCGACACGCAGACATCAAAGACGCAGTCACTGAAATATGGTGCTGGATCCACCTCCTCGTGGCAGAAGCTGAATGGGCCATCAGCTGCCCGGATCACCTCACACTGGGCCCTGGCAGATCGGTCATCGTTGCATTGTGCGCATGAAGAGCCACAGCCGTCACTACAGGTGTAGTTCCCAGGAACCTTCCAAGCTGCCCCAAAAGCATCTGCTGAGTTGGATGATGCTCCACTTGGAGTGTGGAAATCATCATTTGGATTTCCATTGAAGTTTCCACAAAGTCCACACATGTTTCCTCTGAAGAAGATGAGATAGACTGAATCAAATTTCATACAACTGAATAATGATGAGACAGACCCAATCATAGGCAGGAAAACACAAAATGTTCTAAAAGTATTGAAAATAAATAGGACAAAATATGTTTGAATTGGTATTTTCAGTAGCAAACTAGCTAGCTACATTGGTAAAATGTATTAAACTTGTTAGGTTGCTGGCTAAAGCTCTGGAATATTATTACCAAGCTAGTTAGCAACATTCAAAGCTAAGGTTGTGAGCTTCTGACAATAGCCAAGTAAAAGTTTTTCAAATAAGATCAACTTTGATCAGATATACTTCCCCCTAATTGGGACGTTTTTAAGCAGTAGCAAGGTGGCATACAGAAAGCAAACTAATATAATCTTCAAAACTAAAGTACAAAATATAATGTACATTTTACAATAAAACTGTTATTTAAGATTGTACATACATCTAATGATGATATACTCTTTAAACAGTCCTAAATGTGCATAAAATTGAGCAAAATGAAATTGAACATAATATGAGACTTAAGTTCTGTGAAAGAGCAGATAGGCTACCTGTAGTCTGGAGATACAGAAATGGACACTGTGCTACTTCCATCATACATGACACTCAGTCCAAAGTCTGCTTTGACGAATGTTTGGGATCCACTTCCAAAAATAGACAGGCTTGCATTGAAGACCACGGGCAGGTTTCTTGTGATTCCATTCACCTGCGAAAAGGAATGTATTTCATGGAGGATGTCCATTAATTGCATCATTTACGTATGTACCTGATGCAATCAAGTACATACATAAAGTATGTATGTAGGCCCCTGCTCTGCAGTTGCTATGTGGCCGGTAAATTGTTTGTCAATTAAGGTCCTCGATTGTGGGAGGCGCTTCTGATTGCGTGGCCACCTGGATTGCATATAAGTAGCACCGTTCCACTCATGAGATGTTGGCCGACGCAAGAACCAGGCGCAGACGACCCGGAGATCCAGGCCTAGCCGAGATCCAGACTCCGAGTCGGCGCACGCAGATCGCTTGACAGGTTGTGGGAGCTGAGACCTGTGGGGCCCAACCGGATCCATGACTGGGGAAGGACCAGGCTGAGGGAGCGTTGATTTATCATGTCTTGGACTGCCGCCCATTGTTCCCCTAGTTAGTTGTTGATTTTAATAAATGCCTCTGTAGGCCTAAAAGGTTTCTGGTTGCAGTATCCTCCCTATTTTTTGTTGTGGCCATCCAAGCTGGGCCGTAACACATACATTCAAGAATTTAACAGTTTATGGGGTTGTGCCAAGAAGAAATGTTTTGCATTTTAAAAAGAACTTTGCAAAAGTAATTTCCAATCTACTTCATACAGTTTAATAATCAGCAGCACTCTTTTGTCAGTGAAAGGTTGACTTACCTCCACGGTACCCCTCTTGCCTCTCGACATACGCACTTGATAGCCTAAAACATCAACAAAAACTTCAGCCGTGATAGAAACTGGCAGTCCAAACCACGGTTCATTCTTTGCTTTCACAGAAAACTGGTGAAGGTCCACAGTGTTATTGCAAACTGTTGCCAGAACATAGCGGCAGGTTCCCTGGAAGTCATAGGCCTTGCCATCAAAGGTCAAGTAGTGCGGGTCTCCAGAGGCAGAGCAGGTGCCATGAGGGTTGGGATGGCAGCCAAACTCACCCCCCACAACATGGCAGGACTCCTGAGGTCCACATGAATTTGGGGAACATTGGACTACACCAGTTACACCATTACAGGTGCAAAAGCTCTGACATGCTTCTCCATCCCAGAACTGTTCTCCAGCTTGCCGATATCGTCCATCATGAAAGCATCCACAGGATGTTGGAGGCACACACTGGTTACCATTGAGGACAAACCCATCATTACACTGGCACCCCTCCTGGCACTGAGTGTCACAGGTGAAGGGGAAGGAGAGGCTGGGGCAGGAAGACGGACATGAACTTCCACAGAGTTCATAATGACTGTTTGATGGACAGGTTAGTTCTGTTGGGGGGAACAAAAGGGGAAAGAAGTAAAAGGTGATCGTGAATGTGTTCATTTCAAAGGCATCTCTATCAAATGTGGTTCTACAACTTACCACAGCCAGTTGCATTCCTCCACTGTCCCAGGGACACACCGTTATGTTGACACATCAGTGCATTATCTCGGAGGACCTCACACAGCGTTGATGCTGGATCTCTGGAGACTTGGAGGATTTCTACACATGCATTTACCTGCTGCCATGGGTTCACTGCAGCCCAGCATGATGTAAATGGTCCAGTGTGTGAAGTAAGAACTCCACAGTACTCACTGGAATTGAAATTAGTTGTAGAGTTATGAGGTCTGCTTTCCACACAGTGATTTGCCAGAGAGCCATCTCGCCAACTGTCCCCAAACATCTGGGAGTCACTGACTAGAGTACCATTGGGTGTACGGAAATCGTCATTCTGGTCAGCATTGTAGTTTCCACAAAGTCCACCTAATAAACCACTGTAGACACCTGGTGCAGTGACACGGACAAAATGAGGCCAGACAGTCTGCAGAGTTACACCAAAGGCTGTGCGAAGGATGACACTGTGAGTGCTGCTTTGGAAGACGTGGATTCTGTTGGATCCATAGCTGAATGGCAGTCTGGTCAGTTGGCCATCAACCTTTAAGAAATTAAAACAAAAAACTTTTAGAAGTTTCGGCACAGGTTTGCAAAACACTTGAAATGTGTGGAGAAATCCTCAAAAACATTCAAGTCGTATACTTAAAAAAAGATTTCAATGTAATAATTGTCTGTGGATATAGTATGAATAATTTATTCACCACAACAGGTGAAGATCATTGATTCAATTGCTAATAAGATGTTACTAATCTTTTTCTCCTTTGCTTATGAAAGATAAGTCTACTCAGGATAATCTTTCCATCTGCCCAAACCAATATGTTACTTGAGGCGCACTAAGTTTCATTGTTAGTTACACTTAGGACCTAAGACCTTATTTATTCCTCTTTATCAGCATCTATTTTTGCACAGGCTACCAATCATTAACACTGAATATTACAGTTTTAGTTAAATGAATTTTTCAAAGGTTGCTAGCAAAGTGAGTTTGGCTGCACTAAAATACAAGTTATCTAACTACTGCACTAAAGGGATGGAAGTTATTAATAATAAACCCGGGCTCTGGTAATTATGCATTAAAAATCTAAAACATATGCTGATTTCAAACTTTATTTAGTGTGTGAACATTAGTTGTCTAACTTCATTAACATAAAAAACAGATGTTACTCTTAATTTCATGTTGTTTTATATGTAGAAATGTATTTGTCACTCACCTTCACAGTGCTTCTACTTGCCATCTCAATAGCAACTTGTGTTCCCTCTGCCTCAAACTTTAGTACATTAGAGAAACCCTGTGGCCCCTGTGGAACTTTTTCCACAGTGACCATGAAGTGCGAATGATTAGAGAACCCCATAACTTTGGCAAGGGTCAGGCGACATGCTCCTGGGTACTGGTACATCACTCCATCAAATGTATTATATGATCCTAGTCCTCTTATCCAACATGTTGCAAAGCTGTTTGGTGTGCAACCTCTTACTCCATCCTCCACCCTGCAGGACTCATGTTGGCCACAGCTGTGAGAGCTGCAAGTCATGGAGCCATAGCTACATGTACAGCGCCTCCCACAGTCTGCATCCAGTATGACAGTTTCTCCTGAGCGGTAGTAGTGACCCTCAAAGCTGCAGCCACAGTCAGCCGGAGGGACACAGACCCCTCCACTCAGGAGGTAGCCTGAATTGCAGACACAGCTCTCTTGATTTGGGAGGGGGCAGTTGTTGGTGGAATTGGGGTTGACACATGTAGATGGACATCCTGTACCCTGGGCCTCATAGTGGCTATTGGCTGGGCAGGGGATTTCTAAACACAAGAAACATTTATTCTCAAACTCTCAATATTTAACATCACTTAAATTTCAAAATTATTGTGACTGACTGGCAGACATACCACAGAAGCCAGAACTCCGCCAGCTTTGTGGCTGGATCCCATTTTGTTGACACTGACTTGAGTAGACATTTAGGGCTTGGCATAGAATGGGTTGATACCCTCCACTGACACAGAGATCATACACACAGCTATCCACAAAAGATCTTGGAGGGAGTTGTTGATGGCATGCAGCAAACGGTCCTGTGCTGTTCTCAAGAATACCACAGTGGGCAGAGTTTCTGTACAGTGCTGTCTGAGCTGCTGTGCAGCCAGCACAGGCCAGACCTGAACAATGAGGATCACAGCCAGGCTCATCATCACCAGCAGCTTTCCAGCTGTTGGCAAAAACCACATCAGAGCTCACCACTTCACCCTGACGGGTTCGAAAGTCATCCTCAGGGCGATTGTTGAAGTTTCCACAGAGTCCACATGTGCTATTTTGGTAAGTGTAGGGCAAACTGATTCGGACATATAAAAACCTGTCATAAGAAACCATCAGGCCAAAGTCAGTGCTGATGATCACAGAGAAACCTGACTGATAAACCTGGATAGAGCCGTTTCTGAGGAAAAATGGAGTTGATACAAAGCTTCCGTTGACCTGTAAGGATGGCAACAAAAATTACAAATTTAAACAACACACAAAATGCAGGGTCTATATTATAGAACGTAAGAGGGTCCTGTTACCTTGGCCTGACTTTGATGTCCTTTAACCAGCTCGATATTTTCATCATAAACAAAGACTTTGACCAGTACTGTCCATGAAACATGAGTGCTACCCTGATGCCCGTTCTTCCCCTCCACTCTGTAGTAGGGCAGTCCGTTCTGACACTGCTCTGACAGAACGTAAGTGCATGTGCCTTGGAAGTGAAACACTGAGTTGTCAAAGGTGTAGTAATGTGGATCTCCACTGACGGTGCAGGTTTGTCTTTGCACAGTCTGGCAGGAGTACTGAAAGGCAGCTGGCCGACAGATTTGGGAGAAGGAGCAGGGATTGTTGGAGCATTGCAGCCCTGCTCTGGTGCAGGTGCATTTCTGTGCACAGGTGCTGTCACTCCAGAAAGAGTCACCAAGTTGAACAGGTAGACCTTTAAACAAAGAAAGAACAGGAGTCATTTTAAGGCTCCTGTAATGATAAATTTGTTTGGGGTGGTGTTTCTAGCATCGCATTTAGAATGATCTAAATAATGAAGGGATTAAAGAGAAAGAATTGAGAGGGGATGAGTTGAACTCAGCCTAGGTGTCTAATGTCTTTTGTGTTCTGGGCATTTTCTGAATGTTAGGGCAGGAGTAGCTTTTCTTTTGGGATAGGCTGGGGGACAGCTTTGCGTAGGGGACAGGCGTTGTTTGGGCGATTCTGGTTCAGATTCTAATTCCTTATGTTGTTACTGGTATCTAGTGGCTCTGGTTTTGTTTTGAAGCAGTGTCAGGGGGTCTGTGTGGTTTGGATGGACTGTCCTGGGTTGTTTTGGGATGTGATGGACTAGACTTCAGGGGTGTCTTTTTGTGGGGTATTTTGATTTTTCAGGATTGGTGAAATGCATCTTCACAGTGTGGGATTTGTGTGCAGCTCTTGTTTTGAGACATGCTTTATCCTCCTATGTGTGGTGCTGGTCTGTGGTGACTTGTTTTTTTTGTGGTCCCTGGTCGGTGATGTGTGTCTGTGGTTGATGGTTCTGGCTGTGTCCCTCAGGACATATAAGGGTGGTGTTGCTGTCTCTGTGGTTGGCTTGATTTTGTCATTGTTGCTTAGCTGGCCTGGATGTTGGTGGTTCCTGGTCTAAGATGAGGTGCTGCCTCTTTCACAGTGTGTGCTGTGGCTTTTCTGTGGCACAGTGTGATTTGTTGCATTGGGGTCCTTCCTTTAACTGGTGCGGTGGGCATGGAGGTGCATGGTGAGGTGTGTGTGACTGACTGGATGGTGCCGACAGCCTCGATGTGTTTGCCTATGAGGTTGTGCATGTGCTTGTTCTGGCTAGCTGTTAGCTAGCCAGAACCATAGCTACATTACGGTTGGTAAACCTTTTTGGGTCTGATCTATTGGCCAACTCAGTGTTGGCATACGGTGTGTTTCATTGTCTCGATTGGCTGATTCTGGCTATGGTGGGCTAGGGATAGTGGCCGAGAGTTGGTGCCAGTTGCCTTCTACATTGTAGCTGCTGGGGTGTGGGGGGAAAGAGGAAGGAGGTGTGGTTGTCATTGCGGTAGAATTCCTGGGGCTCTTTCCTCCAGTGCCAGTAGATATCTGTGGTTATTGAACATTTTTATGGAGAAATCTTGTATACACTAGCACGATCACCCCCACACACATACACAAGTGTTTGGATTCAGGTGTGTTTTCAGATTTGTGCTGTAGTTGCCTCTAAATATGTCTTAAATTAGCTTATGCTTTTTGTGATCTTATAGTTGTCATTATGTATGCATGTGTTGTTTGTTGGTATGGTTTCTTGACTTTGCTTTTTTCCCTCTTTCTGCAAGTGCAGAAACAGACTTCTAGGGTGTTGACATATATTCTCTCAATGCTTCTTTCTCTCTTATATCCATCTATTTCTTTCTATTTAAAACATTTCCACTTTATTAGGTACACCTTGCTAGTACCATGTTGGACCCCCTTTTGTCTTCAGAACTGCCTTAATAATTTGTGCCATAGATTATACAAGGTACTGGAAACATTCTTCAGAGTCTGGTCCATACTGACATGATAGCATCACTCAGTTGCTGCAGATTTGTCGACTGCGCATCCATGATTTGAATCTCCTGTTCCACCACGTCCCAAAGGTTTTCTATTGGATTGAGATCTGGTGACTGTGGAGGCCATTCTGAGGTGATTGGCGCTTTGTGACATGGCGCATTATCCTGTTGGAATTAGTCATCAGAAGATGGGTGCACTGTGGTCATAAAGGAATGAACATTGACAGAAATAATACTCATTTAGGCTGTGGCATTGACACAATGCTTAATTGGTACTAATGGGTCCAAAGTGTGCCAGGAAAATATCCCCCACACTACTACACTACCACCAGCAGCCTGAACTGTTGATACAATCTATGCTTTCATGTTGTTGACACCAAATTCTGACCCTACCATCCAAATGTCGCAGCAGAAATCGAGACTCATCAGACCAAGCGACATTTTTCCAATCCTCTTTGGTCCAATTTTGGTGAGAATGTGTGAATTTTAGCCTCTGTTTCCTGTTCCTAGCTGACAGCAGTGGCACCCAATGTGGTCTTGTGCTGCTGTAGCCCATCCACCTCAAGATTCGACATGTTGTGCATTCATGTATTTCTCCGAGGTATTTCTTCTGCATACCTCGGTTGTAACAAGTGGCTATTTGAGTTACTGTTGCTGTTCTATCAGCTCCAACCAGTCTGGCCATTCTCCTCTGACCTTTGGAATCAACAAGGCATTTGAGCCCACAGAACTGCCACTCACTGGGTATTTTCTCTTTTTTGGACCATTCTCTGTAAACCTTAGAGATGGTTGTGTGTGAAAATCCCAGTATATCAGCAGTTTCTGAAATACTCAGAACTGGAGTATGGCACCAATCACCTTTCTTCCACATTCTGATGCTTGGTTTGAACTGTAGCAGATCATCTTAGCCATGACTACATGCCTAAAGCCATTGAGTTGCTGCCATGTGATTGGTTGATTCAACATTTGCGTTAATGAGCAAAGTAGATTGGAGTTGTAACTTATTTCCCTGATACATGTGCCCATAGTTATAAAAAGGTACGCTATGTGACTGTGTTCTTACCACTGAAACTGCAACCTATTGAACCATGATCGACACGGAAGGCCCAGCGACCGGGTACGTTGACATTGCTGTTGAGACGAAAAGCTGAGTTAGGTCCTGTTGCGGTACTGGAGAATGATCCAGGGATGGTGAAGTGGTGAGAGGAACTGATTGTATCATATCCAGCCTGGAAATTGAATGTGCACAGATGAATAAACTTGTTTATATTTCAGGGAAACATACATTTGCTGGACCAAGACAAGGCAAATAAAACATATTATGTTATAGTTTAGTATATGAATATCTAACCTGTACAGATCTTGACGTGGAGGCTATTGACCCATAATTCATCAGCACAAATGAATATTGGCCATTGGTAGTCAAGACTGCCTGAAAGGTTGTTTGCTGGGAAAAATAAGTGTATTTATTGGGGATTCATTTTCAGTTTATACAAAAGTTGTTTTATTTAAATAGGTTTCAGTAGTCAAAAACATATCACTTACTGTCCCACTTGTTGGATAATAGGCAACTTCATGCCATGTTGCTATGAAGATCCAGTTGGCCTGAAAGTTAAGACCTGGGAAGTATCTATTGATGTCCTGTGTAACTCGTTGGAGAAGAGAGCCGCTGGTGTGCTGAACATAGTAGATATTACCATTTCCTCTGTTGTCTAAATCAGTCCAGAACAGAGCAATGATGTCTGTGCTTCCATACATCGGAAATTGTTGAGGAGTATAACTACTCCATGGTGCATCAAAGGTCAGATGTCCGTTGTCATTCACCTGAAAAAAATAATAAATTAGGTGTAACTATTTATACTATTTTGTAAACATTTACAAAAGTGAGGCAACATACATAAATCTGAGAGTAAAACTGGCCAAAATAGTTAAAGGTTTGTTGGAGTGGAATTCTAGGTGAGCTCTCGTCATCTGTCCCAGAGCTTATTGTTCCACCAACTGGGTAGAGGGGTCCTAGAAAATACAAGAGGGATCACCTGATTAAATTAAACTCTTTTTCTGGACAACATAATTATGTAACATATAGTTTCTTTATCTAGTTTCTTTGTAACATATAGTTTCCTATCATTCTACTTCACAATGATAGGAAGACCCAAAATCGAAGGATCATAAAGTGACTTCGCTATAAGCACAACGTTCATAACAACGTTCATAACGAAAATGTGTTTTGTACACAGAAACTACGTCTCTGGGATAGCAACAAGAATATTTGTTAAGTATGTAACATTTTGATAAAGAAAATGTTACATACCTAACAGATATGTAGATATCTACATACAGTACAGACCAAAAGTTTGGACACACCTTTTAATTCAATGAGTTTCCTTTATTTTCATGACTATTGACATTGTAGATTCACACTGAAGGCATCAAAACTATGAATAACACATGTGGAAATATGCACTAAACAAAAAAGTGTAAAACAACTTTAAATACCCCTTATATTCTAGTTTCTTCAAAGTAGCAACCTTTTGCTGTGATTACTGCTTTGCACACACTCTGCATTTTCTTGATGAGCTTCAAGAGGTCGTCACCTGAAATGGTTTTCACTTCATAGGTCAACCTGCCCTGTCAGGTTAATAAGTGGGATTTATTGCCTTATAAATAATCATGAAAATAAAGAAAACCCATTGAATTAGAAAGGTGTGTCCAAACTTTTGATCTGTACTGTATATAATATATATAATAAGGTGAGAGGTTATATTATTACTTTGTTTCACTCTGACTACAAACACCCACAGATATCGTTGAATATCAAATTAAGATTTGATGTTCAATGTATAAAAAAGACCTGTTTAATTATTATTGATACAAGTTTTCTATCAGTTTTTCTCTCTTATGTATTTAGTAGATTTTCTACATTGATTTTCTTTCTACTTTTTCTCCTTTATGTGTTGGTATGATATTCAGCAGACATATTTTTCCTTTCTTTACTTGCTTTTTTGTGGACGTTATAAAAACAATTGGTCTGGCTGAGAAAAATGCACAGGCCCGCCAGGATTGCTGCCCAGAAGGCTATATTTATTGTTGTTGGCACTATAATACTTTATGGGCCTGATCTACAAAGATTCCAGTAAATTGCATGAACATGAAGAAAACAATTGTATGTGCAGTAAGTGCAGTCACTTTACAACAACTGACTGTGCACCACTGATTACAGGAGCATCAGTGGTGCAGACCGCCCTATTTAAAAGAGAATAATACAATTCATTAAATTAATATATAATGTGGTACAATACAACATTGAAAACATTTCACAATCAATCGAAATAAAACTCTCTAAACCACTATATTTAACGCCACACCCTACCACCACACTCCCCACCGGTGCACCCTGTTCGGCTCCATCGGCTCAATGTTATCTCCAATCTTAATGTGACCATTTCAAAATACAAAATATTATTTATATGTCCCAAACATTGCAAAGGAAGGTACGCACATAATAATCTTTTATCTGACAAGTATGCTTCATACGAGCCAGTAAAGGAACTTTACATTATTATTGTCAGGAGTCAGGAGGCATTCGTCAGACATTTCTTACCTGCACAATTTGTGGAAAATGCAGCTGATATAATCTGCATCACATTTTCAGGGCAAAATACACACATTCATGCAGGGCATCAAGACATAACAGTGGTCTGCCGTAAAGTGATGCTGTGCTGGAATTATTCAATAATCCCGCAACTGAAAAATCAGCATAATATTTCTAATTTATTTTGCTATTATTTTTATTTTGTATTGTTCAGATGTTCCAAATAGTTGACAAGCAATGACTGATATAAAGTGTATTTTTAAAAGGATTACCAAAGTATAATTTTAATAATATACTTAATTAGAATTTTAAGTATATTTTAGAAAAAAAGTGTACCAAAATACATTTTTAAAACGAGTATTAGAAGCATGTTTTTAAAAATGTATTTATTTTATATTTTTAATATAACCTTATAAGTATATTCACTTTATATCATACTAAAAATGTCTTTCAGAAAAATACAGCATACTTAAAATATACTTAAATATATAATTTTTTCACAGGGGAAGACAAAAAACTTTATGTATTGTAATTCTCAATTTTGCCACACCAAAAAGCTCCAACACAAGAAATGTCACCTCTGTTTTGTTTATGTCAGAGAGCTTGACAGACAGACACACTGACACATCATGTGATGTGTAACACTGAGCATGAAACCTCCCTTGAGAAATAAAGGGGTTATTATGTGTGGGCATTATGTATTCTGCCACAAGAGGGAGCTCTTATGCAGCATTATCTGAAGCTGCTCCAACCAGCTGCAGGACACCTGTTAGAGTCTGCAGCATCACTTTGTTTCCCAATTGACTACTGCAGATACCTTAGGAACCGCAAGTCCCACATTTATGCAAGATGTATCTTCTGTGCTCTGATACGGAGCACAAAGCCAAGCAAAAAATCTCAACTTTGACAGGTGTCTGGCGGCGCAAGAGTTGTCAGTTTCTGCAACGCTTTCGAGCGAGAATGTGAGAAATGCACACACCACAAATTATTGTGCGCTCAGATCAGCCTTATTCTATTTGTGTCTGCTATATGAAGCACTGGAGTCATAACTTAGCGGCACAAATAATGCCATAAAGAGGGAAAGAAGCAGGAAGAAGCTGCAGAATTACAGCTGGGGAAAAAAATGCAGCAGAGCATTATTTTCCATGAACTACCGAAGCAACACTGCAGCGCGTTGAACAAAAGAAAATCGTAAAATGATAAATACAGTAGCAGTAAAGACATAAAATTGATCCCACGTTCAGTCTGCTTCAGGATTTTTGGTTTTACAGTTGCTCTCTGTTTCTTTGGTGCATTTCTCACATATTCGTTCATTTCTAATTTACTCACAGCATTGTGCAAAAGCAAAGCACAAAATTATTTAGAACAAATATACGAAATTGTTCAATCTGGAAAATGTTTTCTGGTAAGAATCCCAAAGAATTGCATAAAATTGACAGATACTGAGAATGGCTTAAGCAATGAATGAAAACTGACTTTTTTCATATTCAATTGTATATTTAATTTTGATTGAATTTAAATATAATTTCAATCAAACACCAAGTAACGGGACGTTTGCACCAGGCTCTGTTTTGTAGGAAAACTATTGCAGCTGTAAATGAAACAACATGGTCAGGTTACGTACCACAGAACTTCAAACTTATCAGTCTTTATGATCAACTTTTTGGGTTTGTTTTAGTTTTCATGTTTGTTTTTAATTGACGGAAGTAAATTCTAATTATATTAAGCAGCAGGCTAAAAATGTAAACATTTTTTTCTGTATTTTTAAAAACCAACTAATAATATGCTCAACTTTGACCCACCTGAATCTTGAAGACTTACTCCACCTATGAAAATGAACACATTTGGTCAAACATTAACGATTGTTAATATCAACCAAATACATCACTATGCAAAGATTTTTCCACAGATAAGCAGAACGAAGGATGTGATGTAAAATACTCACTTAAGCTCAAAAGCAACACAAGCAAAATGAGTTGACTTGCCATTCTTTAAACCTCCAAACTCAAGCCTACTGATCAAATTACTAAATATATTAAATACGTGTCAGTACAAACTGATAGATTTCAGTTTCATACTAATAGGTATACCTCCTGTACGTCTCATGTTCATGAGGTAAGACAGAAATGTTGCGGCAGAGATTTATTCAGCAACATTTGGCACAGCTCCAAAAAGGGGCTGGATTGTCAAGTTTATTTCGTCATAGTGGCTAATTCTGACATTGAGCCATAACAATGCTCAAGGCTTTGAAACCAACTTTCAAAGCCTTGAAAGTTGAAACCAACTTTCATATTCAACGACAGAACATTGCAATGAATATGCAATATTTATTGCTTATCCATTGCATTGAATATGCAATGAAAGACTTAAAAGTGGTCTTGGTTGAACAAATAAAACAAACAATCCAAAACTGTATATTTATGTCAAAGGTGTTCCAGTATCAATATGTCAATTGAAGCAAGACAATACAAACTGTTTGGTCTCAAGTTTGTCAAAATACATACAAAGATTTGCTACAATGTTAAGAAGGGTCTAAAGGATTTTTGGGTAACACTTTATTTGAAGGGGTTTGCATAATACCAGTCATAAACATTCATGAAGACTCTTTCATTTTCATGACCATTGTTAGGTCATGTTTATGACAGCACTATGCCAGTTTTATGTACTCTCTTTCCAATAAATTGTTACCGATTTTTTTTTATTAAGATACTTTATCTTCCAAACCATTGTTCAGACAAATAAAGATATCGTCATTTAACATTTTATTGTGTGGAGAAGAGTTGCTGTCAACTTGTTTACATTGTTTACAAGATGTCACCTGTTCCTAAATGTAGATGACTGAGACAAAAAACAAGAAATCATTTCCAAAAGTTTAAAATTAAAGGCCTGATTACTTACGAATCTTGCCCCCTTTTTACTTATTACTATTTTTAAATCATTTTTATTTGTTAAACCATCTATGAATCGTTTGACCATAAGCCAAAGTTACAAAAAGTTGAAAAGATCAACCGTTGTTTATCATTTAGAGAATATAAGTACTAATTTAAATATGAAAATATGTACACCCAATAAAAATGGTACTTTATACATTTTATTATTGAATTTGTGAAAAATACCAAAGACAGCATGATTAGAAAGGCAAAAAACTGCCAGCTCACAGTTGACCAGCAAATAATCATGTATCTTTTACATTTGATTATATACATATACTGTATGTATATGCTGACTAACTGCATCTTAACACCTAAAATAAAACTATTTATGTTGGGCTATCTACTGGCTGAAAGAAAATATTTATTTTTGCCAAAGCAACTCAAGTCTATTTTCTTTTGTTATGTTTCTAAATCACAAATAGCTGTATGACGTTATTAGAGCACACCACGGTTGTAGTTAAGAACCTTTTTGATTTCCATGTGTTTTCCAACATTGGAACGTTTAGAATCCATTCTTTCAGAATCTGTAAACAACTCAAAATGTCAGGCTTCTGGAAAGTATGTACATTTCTAAGCACTCAATACTTGGTTGGGCCTCCTCTTGTATGGATTAATGCATGAATGCACCGTAGCATAGAGGTGATCAGCCTGTGGTACTGCATGGTACTGCGTAGGTGCAATGGAGGCCCAGATTACTTTGATAGCTGCTTTGAGGTAATCTGCCTTGTTGGGTCTGGTGTCTCTCATCTTCGTCTTGACAACAACCCATAGATTTTCTATTGAGTTCAGGTCAGGGGGATTTGATGCCAATCAAGGAAAGGAACCACTTTTACTCATGCCTAACTTTATTGTTATTGCACTTTTTCCTCCATCCCAACCGTCAGCCTTTTATGGGAAAAGCTGCTATAAACTGGAAGGTTGTCCGTCCTCAATAAAAACATCCAACAGTTTCTGCTCATCTCAGATTCTCATGGACTTGATGAGCATAGAAACCAAATTCTGCAACAAGAAAAAACAAAAGTTGTTTTTAAATTGGCCAAGTACTTTTGACTTAATTGTTGATCACATGGCAAAACGTTTGGACACTCCTGCAGTAATCGAGGCAAATGCTGGTAGAACACTGTATATATATTATACTAGCAACACCTATGCAACAAGGTACCAGCAGATTTTCTCTGCTTACTTTATTTTAAATGTGTTTGTTTTATAGCTGAATTGTACTAAAAGTGTAAAAGATTTTTGTTTTAGATCCACTACATATTGTCTGTAGTCAGAATCCTGCCAATTAGAGTTACAATTACATTTGTAGTACTTAAAACAAATATGACAAAGACGCTACAATGCCGTTTTAAATGTTGATTTAAAGGAGTTTATATTTCTAAGAGGCTCTAGAAACCTGCAGCTAAGAGGCAATCCATTTTATTTACCTAAGCTTAATGGTTACGGCTTACGGCTGAACACAGTTTAAAGAACTTTTCCTGTAAAGTGAAATAATGTGTAAACTAGAAGAACAAAGGCTGAAGAAGCTAGTAAATATAAAGTATTCAATAAACTCGTGGGGAAACAATGTGATTTGGAATCTCGTGTGCGTCATCAGATGGAGCGGTGCTTTAATGTGACAGTGATCCATCATCATCTCCATCTCTCTTCTTTGACTTTTCACTTTCACACACTGCAAAAACACATTTTAATTCATTAAGAAATGTTTTAGATATGGATTAATCAGAATGAGATTAAATGCACTACTTTCCCTTGTGCATTTCAGGACCAATTGATTTTGACTAGCTGTGATATTTGCTTAAGAAATGGAAAAATACTGAACTTTTTAAAGCAGTTTGGACCTTGTGCCTATAAAGGTTATAGTCATTGGTTAATGGTGTGTCAATAAAAGCGTTTCCATTGTAGTTTTGCAAAATACACCAATTTCTATACTGCTGAAAACATTTACTAAAATGATTTTTTTTCTGCTAAATCATTGATTTCACAGGATTACTGTAGCATTGCTCAAATTTAGCAAATCCTCTCTAGAGAATCGCAAAAGAAGGTTTGTTGAAAGTCGGATGATGTAGACCAGGGGGGTCCAAACTTTTTGTCACATGGGCCAAAATAGTACTGACAGGCCAAGAAAATAAAAATTAAACCAAAATCACGCAAACAAAGTGGTTTAATTTCATTGTTTTTGTAGGTAATGGATGTTATCCATAGAAGACCCAAACAGAAAAAGTATTTTTGCTGCATTAAAAGAAAGAAAATTAGTTTTCAAATTGTTTTTGGGCAAAATTGAACAAATTTATCCTCAGTTACAGGAATAGGATTTGGGTAACTCTTTCAAAATGATTTAATAAATTCAATAAAAGCTGATTTGGGTGCAGCAAAGTTTGCTTTTCAGTAAAAGTCTCTGAATCAACATGGTTCTTATCATAAAACCTGGGTTATAAAAACACAAACAGTTTTTATTATACTTAACATTTTCCATTCTAAGAAACTTATATCGGTAGTAATTTTACACAAATCAACCACCTGTCCTGGACAAGTTCAGTGGATCATTCTTAAATTGGGAACAACAAAAATAAATGCAAGGGCCAAAAATGGCCCCCAGACCGCACTTTGGACAACGCTGATATAAACTGTATATTACTAGTGCCATTCCACTGTCAATAATTCTAGAAAAAGTAGCACTACATTAAAATGTTATAGATGATATAGTTGTACTCAGTGAAATTCTGTACTTTTAAAAAAATGAATATCATTATTTCTCTTTTATGAGTCATTTTTTATTTTAACTTTATTGAAAGTGAGACCACAAATGTTTGCTATTAAGAAAGAGCATACAAAAAAATCTGACTCCATGTTTTTGTTTTATAAATATATTCTGATTTCAATTTATTCCTGGGTGGTGTAAAAGAAAATCTGTATTTTAAAGTAGGAAAAAGACTGTGGCCCTCAAGACTATATGAAAACTGACTAATTTGGCCGCTCTGTAGTATGTTTTGTCTAAAAAAGGCTAAAAATACTTGGTACGATTGTGTGTTATTGCAGTTTTGTAATATTTGTCTAAGAATTGGAGTTATACTGTGGTTTAGTACAGTTTAGATATTGTGCATTGAAGCTGTGCTGTTGCTCTTGTTACACGTCTCAGCTGGATTGAAACAACTGTAACAAATGATGTTTATGGATGTCTCTGCTTCTCCTTTCTTCTGAGTGGAAAGCCTGTAAACATGAATAGCTCCAGTGAATGAAGGAACGACCGTCGCCTTCTTCCCCAAACTCTGTCTGAGGAGCGAGGGGGCGGGGCTCCTCATTAGGCCTCCTGGTGAAACGCTGTCGACATTTTGGTTCCTTTTTTTTTCTTTTTGATTTGACATGGTATTTCAGTCAATTTCAGTCTAAAAAAAACATATATAATGCATTGCAATACTAATAACTTTCAGCCCCTGTACTTCATTGCAAGGCTCCAAAAATAACATGAGGGATGAAACTGACTAATTTGGCTGTTGTGTTAAACTGTTGTTCAACTGTGCAGTCTGAACTTATGGCCACAAGATGGCGCAGTTTTATTACCTCTGGTTGGTCTGCTCCTCATTTTAAATGTGCATTTATAAAATGTAAATATATTTAGATTTTAATACAGTTGCAAACTGATTATTACAAACACAATGCCAAACGTTTGAGGTGAAACAGGTTGATGATAAAATCTGTTGTTGATATTTCAACACAGAAATGATAAATTGTAAGTATTTATTCTGTTGGCTGCTACACTAGCTTGTGTTTTGCTAGATGTAAATGTAAATGATCTCTTTCAAACTCTCGATGCTTCTGTAAATACATGTAATATAGATTGGGAGTGAAATGGCGCCATCTGCTGTCGCTGGTGCTGAATAGCAGTCATTGGAACTGTGGGTCTGCTCTGTGGCACAGGATTGCTCGAAACGAGGTAAAATATAATATTTTAGTCATGTCAGAGTACTTCAGAACTAAAAGACACCAATATTATGTTGTGTTTTATGCGTTTTGGTATGTTTTAGCCATGTTTGGCTGTTAGTTGTAATTTATTGTATGGCGCAATTTTATATCCTAGCATTCGGCTAAGCTAGCAGCTAACTGTACTGTTTTCAAATCAAAATGGAGCGCATGCTAATTGTCCACAAGATCTCTATCTACAGTGACTGAATTGCTGGTATTTTGTGCAGATATGTTACTGTGTACAATTTTTGATGTTATGCAAATGTTATGTGATCATTTTTATTAAGTTTTATTATTTTGTTGTTCACATGTTTGTTGCACCCCTAATACATACCTATCAATCAATCTATCTATACAGATCAGTGTTTCTGATGAGAACAGACTAGCAAAAAAGTAGGTCTACTTCGCTGAAACACCGTGAGTTTTCACTGTGTCTGTAGGATCCCACCCTGAAAGAGCCCTGAACAAGCGAACGCCTTTTTTGCTGCTTGCCGGTGCTGAGATGCAGGGGAAACAGTATCTGATGGGGAAACGTAGCACCAAGAACTACCAGCAGAACATCCGCCTCACCAGGTTGGGAGTCCTCATGGAGAACGCAGGTCAGTCGGCACATTGATCACCCCTCCATCAGCCATGTATGGAGAGATTCCTGGATAAGCAGCCTGGTTGTGACAGACCCCAGTTAAGAGCTACTGATGTTCCACAAAGTGGAAAACTTATAAGACCTCACAGGATTTATAAGGGATGATTGTGATCCCTGACCCTAGTCCTTCAAAGTGTGTCTTAAATTTTATTTTCCAAGGATATTATTGGTAATTATTTACTAACTCATTTTTACAACTGTTTAGGTTGAAAGTCATACCATAAAAACAAAATGTTAAGATCCTAACCTGGGGAAAATATAATACAGAACATGTCATACACCAAATATGACAAGCTAACCTGGAGCACCAACACCAAGGAGCTGTTGAAGAAGGCACAGCAGAGACTGTACTTTCTGAGAATACTCAAGAAGAACCGTCTCCCCTCAGACCTGCTGCAGGCCTTCTATCACTGCTCCATAGAGAGTGTGCTCACGTACAGTCTGTATGTCTGGTACGGCAGTAGCACATCTGCGGACAAGAAGGCGCTCCAGAGGGTTGTTAGGGCAGCAGAGAGAACCATAGGCTGCCCCCTCCCCACTATGGAACAGATTTACACTTCCAGGCTCCACAAGAAAGTTTTGGACATTTTAAATGACTCTTCACACCCTGGCAATGGTCTCTTCCAGCTGCTGCCATCAGGCATGAAATACAGAGCAATAAAAACCAGAAAAAAATCACCTAAAAAACAGTTTTTACCCGATGGCAACCATGGCACTAAATTCAAAGGCATAAGAACTTCTGCTCTTGACACCACTTTGTTAAAAATGTAAATTCTGTTGCGACACCTCCAGGCGCTGCAACCATCTTCTGATGTCTATTTATTTCTCATTTTGTACTATTTATTTCTTTATCTTTTTTATGTATGTATGTACAGTATATGTATATTGTATATTATGTATATACACATAACCTGCATTTTAACTCGAGTCGAGCTAATCTCAATCTCGTTGTAATCTGTTGATGACAATGACAAATAAATCTTATCTATCTTATCTTAAATGGACAACTTAAGGCTTTTATCATCTGGAAAAAACATGAAAAGTACACAATAAAATTCATTTGAATTTTTTTATTAATCCATTTTATAATCAAGTAAATATATCTCCCACCACATAAAACAAAAATTAGACAATGACCAAATCATACTTCATTTCATTCAGTTTGACACTTCGAGATCATTCCTTCAAACATTAACTTCATATACTTATATGTAACTTCATATCCAAAAGGGTTAAAATTTCATATCCTGTGATAGTAGCAAAAATAATTGATTTTTTAAAAATCCCACAAAACAACTGAACATTATTGATCCCACAAATGGTCTAAAACACAACGGTGCACCAGATGTTAGAAAAGCAAACTTACTTCTGTTTCTCCCCTCATTATGAGTACAAACCAAAACCCAGAAAACACCTCTTAACATTATGAATCATAAATAACAAACTTTATTGGATTTCAAAGTGTGATTATTCTTTGATATTAATTGACCAGAATTCTGGTCATCAGCAAACTGACAATCAGGGTAACAATTGATGCCAGATGGCCTGTACCATCTGACGTCGATATCTTTCGATTCACACCGTTTCTTTGGATTAGTCCACCTATATAAAAAAGAGAGATGCATAGATTTTGTCAATCAATTGGAATATAATTTTTGTAATTAGAAAACAATGGAGGTATGATAGAACTTTACCAGTGTTTGGTTGTGCCACAAGCACCAGTGGTCCAATTGACAGAGCTGAAGAGTCATGGTAAGATACGTCCCTCTTGAATAGAGTGTGGTAACCCGGGTAGCAATGCTGGAAAAAAAATTTAAACAGCAACATTAAAGGAGTGCAACTTAAGCATACACAATATAGCCACAAAAAGCACACAATAAAACTTACAGCTCTGCAGTTGTTGTTTCTCAAAAGACACAAGTGGACACTGCAGTGCAAGTAAATCTGTGTGTGGTTGGTGAAGCTGAACATCCTGAAGGAGAAACGAGACACAGTGGAGACACCGTTCTGAATCACCTCTACGGTTCCATCTTCTGGATTAGGACACCTGTGAAGCAGATGCATCAGTTAGACTGACAGCAAGAAGACACTGACATAAATTATAAAGAACAACAAGATGGTGTCACTTACTGCGAAGCAATGAGATCCCAGCGGACAGGATAGTTTGCTTGGTTGACTGGCGTGGCCCAGCAAGAGTCCAGAACTGTGGCAAACTGGCGCTGATCCACCCCTTCTGTTCGCACCTCCATGTAAAACATTTGATCAACTTCCAGTTCTATGTTTCCATTAGTGCTCAAGGGGAAGTGGAAGCCTTCATCCTCATAGGGGATCATCCTCACACTATAAGATCCAGTGCCAACAGGAAGCTTCTTCCTCAAAATGCTGCAGAAGAAACATTTAATGTGACCATCCAGTTAAATGCACCTGATAATCTCACATCCAATTTGCTTACAGGATTCCATTGCAAAGAAAAAATAACCAATAACTGGCTATAGACTGTTGAGGAAAAATGATTATTTTTAGTGCTTAATACAGTTGGTCTTACGGCATGTGTAAAAGCTATATTGAACATTCTTAATTTTGAACAGGTTTGTGTTAGGGTTTTAAAACTAAACCAGATGGGTAAGTATTCAAAAAGCACAGTAACCAAATGCAGACCAAAGGGTCTCTCGGTGGGGCTCCTGCTGTATTGTCAGAGAGCAGGAGGCCATATAATTAGCATTTCCTGCAGGGCAGTATCACTTGGGCCTGGGGGAGAGAAAATCTGTTTGGTTCACAGAAGATCAAAAGCCTTCCAGAAACCAACATCTGGGATGGTGTAAAACTGAATACAACATAGAAGGTTGAAACCACTAACATTTAAGTTCTAAGACATTTTTCTAAGTATTAATACCATGTTTTTATTGAAGATTGTATTATATCATTTTAAAACTACTAATCTAGTAAATGATGAATGTATTTGAAAATTGTACTATCTATGACTATATCAGAATCAAATGGAAATTGTTTGAATGAAAATGTTTGTTTAGTATTAGAAAATTGCTCAGGAATTATACCTCATTTTGTTCTGTTGATTTTATGTGTTATGTTTGGCAGGACTCAATCTTTTGGGGTGCTGAGTGCAGAGGAACAAAACTGGGGTTTGTAAAGATAACCTTTCCTTGAACCAAAATTACTGGATTTAAGTTTCTTCTGAGAATTTATGTAAGGAGAGATAACGGGAGAGACTTCGGATTTCACAGGTATCTGTGAAATCTTATCTCATGTTTTTCTCTGTACCCAAAATGACCGTAGAACCACAGGGGGTCAGGACGCAGCTGTTGGCTCTTTTGTTTTACCAGAGAGCAAATGGCTTTTGATCTTTGCCGTAAAATTAGGGGGAGTTCTAAGTTTCTCTGAGTGTCCAAGGTAGCTTCCAGTTGGTCAACAAGAGGTACGCCTTAATTGAATATATTAAAAAAGAAAGACACACCTTCAGTATAAGAGTTCGTGCACAGAAATAATACTTCAGAAAGCTGCCACTATTTTGCTTTTTTGCATCAGCTCTCTCCAAAGACGCGTCTTTGCCTTTTCTTTGTTTTTCTTTCTCTACTCTTTTCCTGTCTCAGGTAATGAATGTATATCTCTGTTCCTCTGCAGTTTTGTTGTTGATTCATACGTTGCTTTGTATGGGATTAAACTCTGTGATTCTGTGACGTTAACACGCTGTGTTGTTTTTCCTTGTGGCCCCGCACGTCGCCCGCTGAGAGGACCCGGGAGTTTAAGGAAGAGAGAGCCAAACTTTTTTACAAAGTTAATTTATAAATTTTTCTTCCTTAACAAGACATAATGGCCATGGACATAATGGTCAAAGGAACCACAGGGAGAAAATTGTATGATCACCTCTCCACAGGGTTGATGCCCACAGCCATTGACAGAGCCTGAGCCAGAGGGTAAACACAGGAGAAATCCAGATGAAGATTCCTCTCACGGCTAATCAAACCTCCATGAGGATCCACATGCCCTTGAATAGTGTTCTCATACATGAAGTGAGTTCCATTGCTCTAAACAGGGAAATGACAGAATGCTATCAATCAAGTTAAGTAACATATTGGACGCTTTAAAGAAGATGTTCCAATTCATGAACGTTACCCTAAGAGCTGTCCCACACAGATGGCCGTCATTGTCAAAATGGAAGATGAGTCGTCCGTCCTGGAGAGTCCCGTTGCAAGAGCTGTCATGGAGATGGAGAGCACTGGAGTGGAAGCCCGCTTCAAACAGCTGGCAGCGAGACACTGACATGGTGCCAGAACTGCTGGAGCATTCAATGTTTGAGTCTGCTCACCAGAGGGAGAAACAAATTTGAGGTTTTGTGACCAACTAAACCAACTGATGCAGGAAAACTAAGATTATGCTTCAAACATGAACACCAACAGTTTGGAACGTGACTATCATTACAGTTCTTCATATGAAAAACAGAAGGTATAAAAGGTGTTGCACTTACCGTAGCTCTCATTGTTGGGTCGATGATGTTGCTCGTCACAGAAGCAGCCGTACACACCATTTTTCTTACCACACCACTCATACTCTGCGCAGTCCAGCTGTTCACAGGGGTCAGTCTCAGCTGAATCAAATACATCAGAAAAGGCCAAGAAAGTTTCAAAACAAACATAGCATAAAATCAATTAATAACTCATTCTTGTAATAATTTATTGAGCAAAACAAGCATACCACAACGCAAAGGAGAGCGCCAGTTGGGGATGCTAAGGCCCAAATTGGTGCAGGTTTTCTCATAAGCAGAGACAGCAGAACACAGCATGCCATTGGCTGGTGTATAGAGGCAGAGATCGTAAACACAGGAAGTGAAAAATGGTTGGGGGTTTGAATGCAGGTGACAAGAACTGAATGGGCCACTGGTGTTGGTGATGACTCTGCAGAGTTCTTTGTATTCTTCTATGAAGCGGCAGTCACTTAGTCCATCACCACTTCTCTGATCAGTGGATCCACATCTAGAAAAGTTTTTGGATATAGAAAATTTAGAGAGGTTTTTGAAGAAATGTTTGCAATTGTTGAGACTTTTAGGGTAACGGTAATCACCCTTCTTGGCTTGTCTCTGATTTCCAGCTGTGGCCAAACTGGTTGTCGTTTTGGGCCAAAGTACCATTGGGCAAAACTTTGTCATCATTGGGATCACCATTGAAGTTCCCACACATTCCACTAACTCTGTTCTGGTAGTTGCGGCCCATCCTGACCAGTAAAGTACTGGAGCCATCAAACTGGACTACGACATCAGCAGCATTAAACACTATGTAACTTCCCTGCCTCATCACCTGACCAAAAGTTCCTGCAGTGGTGGGAAGAGAAACCTCTGCTCCATTTACCTGTTATGAGGAGAGTTCATAGAGTAAGACCAAAGGTTTTAAAACAATAACTGTTTTTATTGTGAACTTAAAATAAAGTTTACCTTGACTCTCTTGTTCGGTCCGAGTCTGACATGAGCACTCTCTGGATGATTTGAGAGGAATATATCAACTGATGACACGAAAGACACAAAGTTGTTTCCTCTGTGCTTGTTGGTGGCCACGACTTTGTACTGAGTTTCATTGTTGCTGTGTCTCAAGCTTTCAGTGATGACGTAAGAGCATGATCCCTGGAAATGAGTTAGGGCTCCATCGAAGGTGATGTAGTGTGGGTCACCCAATACAGTACAGGTAGACATGGCGTCGTAACAGCCCAGCTGGCCATCTCTGATGGTGCACTCTTGTGTAGGAGTGCATGATGAGGGACTGCAGATCAGGACATTGGGCGCTTGACATTCACACTGTTGGGAGCAACCGTCTGTCCAGAAGGACTCACCGGCCTGCAAGATGAGAAACAAATGAAAATATGAGGTTGTGTGACAACATTATGAATATATGAACCTTGAGGTAATAAGGAATGCACTACCGCAATGCTTCTCTGTCTGAAATCATAGTTGTAAAACTGCATCATGCAGAACCTGATTCCCAAGTTTCCACTCCTTCCTGTCAGTTGAGGCTTTTGTCAATCACTGGAAGAATTTCCAATGTGGGTGCCAAACAAAAGATGGAGACGATATATATAGCCTATCCTCATACTTGAGTTTTGACTTGAAAGCACGTACCACCCAAATAGCTACAGCGTAATCATAGTAAATGTTCTAATGCTAATTTCTGTAAATCTATGAAAACTTCAAAAGGTAAATAGAAAAGGAATGAATTTTAGTGTTTTTCTAGTCATAGGGAGCACTCAAAGAACTTCACACTATAGCCACATTCACCCAATCACACTGACTAATGTTCATACATTCATGCACCAATTCAAAGATCGGTAAACAACTAACAATCCAAGAGCGCATTGATGTGTAAAAGGTGGAAGTTAGAATTGAACCTACAACCTTAAAACCTTCTGGCTGATGTCTGAAAATATATGTTAATTCCATGTTAAGACCATTTTATTTGGTGAAGGGCACCTGTCAATTCTCATTTGCTTTCCTTTGTTGGGTTGCATTTGAAAACTATATTCTGTCCTTAAGGCTAATTTTGGACTATTGGCTGCTTCTCATCTGTGTGCCTTTAAGCCCAGTCTCTGCCAGCATCTTCTTTTGTCTTTGTGAGACAGAACCGTCCTTGCATGTAATTATCAGAATAGGTGAAAATGACACTTTCAGATACCAAGAAATTTTACCCAATTTCTTGGTAAAAGGAGACTTGTGAAGGTCTACTAAACTATCTTTTTGAAATGTTGTCTTTTGCTTTTGCTGTGATGTCACACAAGGTGACATTATGTGTGAGTTGTTTACTTAAAATGCAACACCTCAATGATGTTTTATTCTTCAAAGCCATTCAGCAAGAGTCTTGATTCTCAGCTAATTTATCAAGAATAAAGTGAATTGAAATGACCTACATTGAAATAGAAGCCGTCATGCTGACAGCCACAGCTCTCCACAGGCACACAGCTTGTTCCACTCCTGGAAAAACCTTCATCACAGAAACATCCCTCAGAGCAAACATGGTCACAGGCAGCATCAATGCTGCTGGCACAGGTGTGGCCGCAGTCTGTTCCACACAGCTCATAATGGCTGTTGGCTGGGCACTCAGTTCCTGAGGAAAAAAAGGATGACAAGTTGATTAAAACAAGTACAAACATAGGAAATCACATATTTTGAGAGACTTTTGAAGAAGATGCTTGTTTGATTGAATACTTTAATAGCACATTGCCTTCCATACTCACTGCAAGTGGTGTTTTGTCTCCAAGGGTAGATTCGGACATTAGCAGACTGACAGGCACTGACGTATGTCTCTAGAGCCCTGCACAGGAGATCACTGCCTCGATTTCCCGACACGCAGACATCAAAGACGCAGTCACTGAAATATGGTGCTGGATCCACCTCCTCGTGGCAGAAGCTGAAGGGGCCGTCAGCTGCCCGGATCACCTCACACTGGGCCCTGGCAGATCGGTCATCATTGCATTGTGCGCATGAAGAGCCACAGCCGTCACTACAGGTGTGGTTTCCAGGAACCTTCCAAGCTGCCCCAAAAGCATCTGCAGTGTTGGACAATGCTCCACTTGGAGTGTGGAAATCATCAGTTTGATTTCCATTGAAGTTTCCACAAAGTCCACACATGTTTCCTCTGATCAAGATAAGAAAGACTGAATTGAAATTTTGAACACTAAATGACAATGAAACAGACAATGATGATATTCTCTTTTTACAGTTCTAAAAAGGCATTAATTCGATAACTATAGGATTGAAGAAAATATTTAAATTAAAGTTGTGTTGAAAATTAGATAGGCTACCTGTAGCTTGGGGGCACCGAAATGGACACTGTGCTACTTCCATCATACATGACGCTCAGTCCAAAAGCTGCGTTGACAAATGTTTGAGATCCACTTCCAAAAATTGACAGGCTTCCATTGAAAACAATGGGCAGGTTTCTTGTGATTCCATTCACCTGTGAAGAAAAAAGGTTTTTCATGGGAGATACACAACTGATTTTTCTGGACTTTACTGATATGGAAATTTAAGAACTGAACAGCTGTTTGGTAATATACCAAGAAGAAATGTTTTGGCTTTGAAAAGTACTTTGCAAAAGTAATTTCCAATCTACTTTAAACAGCTTTAAATATTTAGCAATCTTCCATCAGAGACAGCCTGACTTACCTCCACAGTACCAATGTTGCCTCTCGACATACGCACTTCATAGCCCAAGACATCAACAACCACTTCAGCCGTGATAGAAACTGGCAGTCCAAACCACGGTTCATTCTTTGCTTTCACAGAAAACTGGTGAAGGTCCACAGTGTCATTGCACACTGTTGCCAGAACATAGCGGCAGGTTCCCTGGAAGTCATAAGCCTTGCCATCAAAGGTCAGGTAGTGAGGGTCTCCAGAGGCCGAGCAGGTGCCATGAGGGTTGGGATGGCAGCCAAACTCACCCCCCACAACATGGCAGGACTCCTGAGGTCCACATGAATTTGGGGAACATTGGACTACACCAGTTACACCATTACAGGTGCAAAAGCTCTGACATGCTTCTCCATCCCAGAACTGTTCTCCAGCTTGCCGATATCGTCCATCATGAAAGCATCCACAGGATGTTGGAGGCACACACTGGTTACCATTGAGGACAAACCCATCATTACACTGGCATCCCTCCTGGCACTGAGTGTCACAGGTGAAGGGGAAGGAGAGGCTGGGGCAGGAAGACGGACATGAACTTCCACAGAGTTCATAATGACTGTTTGATGGACAGGTTGGTACTGGGGGGAATGAAAGAAGTTCAATAAGAAGTAATTATGAATGTGTTCATTTCAAAGGCATCTCTATCAAATGTGGTTCTAGTACTTACCACAGCCAGTTGCATTCCTCCACTGTCCCAAGGATCCATCGTTATGTTGACACATCAGTGCATAATCTCGGAGGACCTCACACAGCGTTGATGCTGGATCTCTGGAGCCTTGGAGGATTTCTACACATGCATCTACCTGCTGCCAGGGGTTCACTGCAGCCCAGCATGATGTAAAGGGCCCAGTGGGTGAAGTAAGAACTCCACAGTACTCACTGGAACGTAAATTGGTTGCAGGATTACGAGGTCTGCTTTCCACACAGTGATCTGCCAGGGAGCCATCTCGCCAACTGTCCCCAAACATCTGGGAGTCAGTGACTAGAGTACCATTGGGTGTACGGAAATCGTCATTCTGGTCAGCATTGTAGTTTCCACAAAGTCCACCTAATAAACCACTGTAGACACCTGGTGCAGTGACACGGACAAAATGAGGCCAGACAGTCTGCAGAGTTACACCAAAGGCTGTGCGAAGGATGACACTGTGAGTGCTGCTTTGGAAGATACGGATTCTGTTGGATCCAGAGCTGAATGGCAGTCTGGTCAGTTGGCCATCAACCTATAACACATAACAAAAAAAACTTTAGGAAAGGTTTTGGGGTAGATGTTCGACATATTACAAATGCATGGAGAAATCAAATTTTGCATTGCTTCTCACTAGAGACAGCTTCCAAAACATAATTTTTACTCATAAAAAAGTGTTTTCAATGTATTCATTGTATAATCTCACAATATGCAATATGTACACTAAGTTTCATCAAGACGTTTTGATAACATAGTTACATCAAGCATCTTATTCACTCTTCTTTATTAGTATTTCTTTTCAGACACTCCTCTTTCACAGGCTGACCATCATCATTGCCTGTGAATATTCCTTTTAGGATCAATTGCTTTCTCTAAAATTGTTAGCAAAATCTGAAACTTATAGTATGATGCAAACTTTTGAATCTGGCTGAAGTAGAATACAATTGAGCTTAATGCTGCATAAAAGGTGTGGAAATTATAATTGTAATAACCCCATGTCCTGGTTGTAATGCATTGCAGACTAACTCTAAAAGTTATGCTTTTTATGAAATTTGTTTAGTGTTTGAAATTTTATCAAACAGTTTGTTGTAATAGTCTTCAAACATGTTATCTATTTGTTTTATTGGCAGAAAATGATTTCTGTCACTTACCTTAACGGTGCTAGTATTTGACATCTCAATAGCAACTTGTGTTCCCTGTGCCTCAAATTTTAGCACATTAGAGAAACCCTGTGGCCCCTGAGGAACTTTTTCCACAGTAATCATGAAGTGTGTGCGATCAGAGGATCCCATAACTTTGGCAAGGGTCAGGCGACATGCTCCAGGGTACTGATACATCACTCCATCAAATGTATTGTATGATCCTGGGCCTCTTGTCCAACATGTTGCAAAGCTGTTTGGTCTGCAACCTCTTACTCCATCCTCCACCCTGCAGGACTCATGTTGGCCACAGGTGTGAGAGCTGCAAGTCATGGAGCCAAATCTGCATGTACAGCGCCTCCCACAGTCTGCATCCAGTATGACAGTTTCTCCTGAGCGGTAGTAGTGACCCTCAAAGCTGCAGCCACAGTCAGAATGAGGGACACAGACCCCTCCACTCAGGAGGTAGCCTGAATTGCAGACACAGCTCTCTTGGTTTGGGAGGGGGCAGTTGTTGGTGGAATTGGGGTTGACACATGTAGATGGACATCCTGTACCCTGGGCCTCAAAGTGGCTATTGGCTGGGCAGGGGATTTCTAAACACAAGAAACATTTATTCTCAAACTCTCAATATTTAACATCACTTATATTTCAAAATAATTGTGACTGACTGGCAGACATACCACAGAAGCCAGAACGCCGCCAGCTTTGCGGCTGGATCCCATTTTGTTGACACTGACTTGAGTAGACATTTAGGGCTTGGCACAGAATGGGTTGATACCCTCCACTGACACAGAGATCATACACACAGCTGTCCACAAAAGATCTTGGAGGAAGTTGTTGATGGCATGCAGCAAACGGACCTGTGCTGTTCTCAAGAATACCACAGTGGGCAGAGTTTCTGTACAGTGCTGTCTGAGCTGCTGTGCAGCCAGCACAGGCCAGACCTGAACAATGAGGATCACAGCCAGGCTCATCATCACCAGCAGCTTTCCAGCTGTTGGCAAAATCCACATCAGAGCTCACCACTTCACCTTCACGGGTTCGAAAGTCATCCTCAGGGCGATTGTTGAAGTTTCCGCAGAGCCCACATGTGCTATTTTGGTAAGTGTAGGGCAAACTGATTCGGACATATAAAAACCTGTCATAAGAAACCATCAGGCCAAAGTCAGTGCTGATGATCACAGAGAAACCTGACTGATAAACCTGGATAGAGCCGTTTCTGAGGGAAAACGGAGTTGATACAAAGCTTCCGTTGACCTGTAAGGATGGCAACAAAAATTACAAATTTAAACAACACACAATGCAGGGTCTATATTACAGAACGTAAGAGGGTCCTGTTACCTTGGCCTGACTTTGATGTCCTTTAACCAGCTCGATATTTTCATCATGAACAAAGACTTTGACCAGTACTGTCCATGAAACATGAGTGCTACCCTGATGCCCATTCTTCCCCTCCACTCTGTAGTAGGGCAGTCCGTTCTGACACTGCTCTGACAGAACGTAAGTGCATGTGCCTTGAAAGTGAAACACTGAGTTGTCAAAGGTGTAGTAATGTGGATCTCCAGTGACGGTGCAGGTTTGTCTTTGCACAGTCTGGCAGGAGTACTGAAAGGCAGCTGGCCGACAGATTTGGGAGAAGGAGCAGGGATTGTTGGAGCATTGCAGCCCTGCTCTGGTGCAGATGCATTTCTGTGCACAGGTGCTGTCACTCCAGAAAGAGTCACCAAGTTGAACAGGTTGACCTTTAAATAAAAAAAGAGCAGTGGTCATTTTAAGGCTGCTTTACTGATAAGTTAGTTTGTGGTGTTTCTAACATCACATTTAGAACTACTTGTATTTAAAATGAAGAGATTACAGAGGAAGAATTAAACTGAAGAGATGTTTCAGTTTCAACACACTTATTTTAATAACCCTATTGTTTCATCAGGAGACACAGATTGAAGTTTTCCCATATTTCCATGATACATGTGCTCATTTTTATAAAGAAGTACCCTCAGTGACTGTTTTCCTACCATTAAAATTACAGACTAATGATCCATGATCGACACGGAAGGCCCAGCGACCGGGTACGTTGACATTACTGCCAAGACTAAAAGTTGAGTTAGGTCCGGTTGCGTCACTAGAGAATGATCCAGGGATGGTGAAGTGGTGAGAGGAACTGATCGTATCGTATCCAGCCTGGAAATTGAATGTGCACAGGTAAATAAAATTTTCTTTTTCTGAGAAATTTACATTTACCAAGACAAGGCAAATAAAACATATATTTATAGCAAGCATTTATTTGAAATTCTTACCTGTACATATCTTGACGTGGAGGCTATTGAGCCATAATTCATCAGCACAAATGAATATTGGCCATTGGTAGTCAAGACTGCCTGAAAGGTTGTTTGCTGGGAAAAATACAAATATGTTTATTGAGAATGAATTTAAAGATTAAACAAGGTTTATTTTATTTGCACACTGCTTAAATTGGTACCAGTAGTTAAAAACATATCACTTACTGTTCCAGTTGTTGGAAAATAGGCAACTTCATGCCATGTTGCTATGAAGACCCAGTTTGCCTGAAAGTTAAGAGCTGGGAAGTATCTATTGATGTCCTGTGTAACTTGTTGGAGAATAGAGCCGCTGGTGTACTGAATATAGTAGATATCACCATTTCCTCTGTTGTCTAAATCAGTCCAGAACGGAGCAATGACGTCTTTGCTTCCATACATTGGAAAACGTTGAGGAGTATAACTATACCATGGTGCATCAAAGGTCAGATCTCCGTTGTGGTTCACCTGAGAAAAAGAGCTCCAAATTAGGTATGACTATTAATACACTTTTAAAAAAAGTTTATATTTTGTCTTCATGATTATAGTAAAATGGGAAGTGATTGGAAGTTCAAGTCGTCGAGTAACATACGTAAATCTGAGAGTAAGACTGTCCAAAATAGTTAAAGGATCGTAGGAGTGAAATTGCAGGTGAGCTTCCATCATCTGATTGAGAGCTTATTGTTCCAGCAATTGGGTAGAGGGGTCCTAGAAAAAACAAGAGATTAAATTACTGTTTTCTGAATAACATCATACTAAAAGCGTCAATATATAGTTTCTAGACAGACAGGCTGAAAGACAGATGGATTAATCAATTTAAACTTTCATGTTACCCAGATTCTGAATTTTCTGACATTAAATGAGACGTGTTTGAGGTTTAGGACATTATTTTCATTCGTATGATAAACAGTTTTCCAATGTAATGTGTAGGTATACTTGTGCACATTAAGTTATTATTAATACAAACAAACAAAACCTGCATATATAAAACATATTTTATGCACATAGAGATATATACACACACATTGACATATATTTAAATATACATATACACACAAGGAAAAAATTGGTTGGTACCACTCGGTTAATGAAAGAAAAACCCACTTGAAAGTGGACAAAATTTTAATATGAAAATTTCTTGAAAAAGAGCTTAGTCCTAAACTTCCAGCTCACCTTGACTTTGAGGTGTCACTCCAGCTATAAAAACAGAGACAACATTGAACATTAAATTAGTTAATGTCAATAATAAAAGACCATTTTTTGTGTAGGAAGGTTTAAACCACTACATTCATTGGTATGAGTAAAATTTCTCATTGTAATATACAGTAATAATTATTTACCATTATCTGTTAATAATAATTATAAAAATAGAATAAGTTATTGAAAGATGGGTCTAGATTTTCAGCTCACCTTGACGCTGAGTTGATACTCCAGCTATAAAAACACACAGATATCATTGAACATTAAATTAACTCATGTCAGTAATAAAAAAACTTTTTTCTTAAACCACTGCTTTCATTGGAATAACTGACATGTTTTAAATATAATTTTAAAGTTATGATTATTTACCATTATATGTGTGGTAATAATAATAATGAATATATAATAATTTCTTGAAAAAGATTATATGTCTAAACCTTCAACTCACCTTGACTTTGAGTTGACATTCCAGCTATAAAAACAGGAACATCATTGAACATTAATTTATGATAATTTGTGTCAATAAAAAAAGACCCGTGTACAAGATTTAAATCACTACTGGAATGGCTAACATTTTCAAATATGGTATGCAGTTGTGATTATTATGCCATAATAATAATGAAAAATGAATAATAATTATATTTTGAAGAAAGAGGGTAGATATAAACCATCAGCTCACCTTGACTTTGAGTTGACACTCCAGCTATAAAACACAGAGACATCATCGATCATTAAATTAATTAATGTCAATAATAAAATACCTTTTTTGTGTAGGAAGGCTCAAACAGTGTTTTTCAACACTAGTGTGCCGTGAAAATTATACAATATCACCGAATTGGACTTAAAAAATTTTTTTTGAAAACGAATTAATTATCTGCAAATAATATGCCATTTTTGAGTGTCTGTGCTTTATTAGTCACTAGCGGCGTAATCATGTAATTTCCTTATCACTAGATGGCAGTAGGTACATAGCATTGAACGTTAAAACAAGAGAATAGACCTTTTTCACGACAACCGGAAGCTGCATCTGAAAGGGCTGCCGCACTTCCTGTTTTGGTGACCGTAGTTCAAGTACTCTGAAAAATATCTCTCCTCCTCCGGTCCTTTTAATCGTCCTTACTTAATTCGCCAGCACTTTCTTTCGCTGATGCGGAGGAAATTCGCCCACCAACAAATGTGTGAAAGGAAACAAGTTCTTCCACGAAGATTATATCCACAGCTATCAAGGTAAGAAAAGACGTAGCCTAGCGAGCTAACTGCTAGCTACAAGATATGAACTACACAAACATCGTAAAGAAGCCTAAATTAGTTTGCTAAATTACGTTGAATATTGGAGATCGACATAGTTTAAACTTTTCAATTATATTTTGACATTCTGAAATGTATTTACCAGTACAGTTTGTGAAAAACGGCATGCTAGAACTTAGCTATGAGATACTAGATGGCGCTTGATGTTGAAACTATGCTTTACTTCTGCATGTCTGTAGTGTCAGATATTGTCGAGGGACAGGAAGTTGTCAGAGCTCGATGCTTCAGATCCATGAAGAAAAATGAGGAACCGCACAAGCTGCAGGTTTGGAACAGTCAGAAAGCCGGTTGGCTCTTGTTTGTTAGTTCGAGTTCCTGTTCATATTTGACAGCTGAAGAACTTTAAGTACGACTTCTGGACTCAGAGCTTATTCTAACATCTTCCGGTTCAGAGGTTATTTGTTTTCTGTTTCTGTTGCAACATAGTCTGTGGTTTTTTTTCTGCTGTTGTTGAAGCTTACCTTCAAACTAGAATCTATTACTTGTTTAAAGCTAAACATGCTATATGCATTGATGTATATATGTGTTGCTAAAACACTTGTCTATTTTAGATATCACTGTATGTTGGAAAAGAAAAGGCTGAATTATTGGATTATTCCTGTAGCTGTGCAGCTGGTAAAGGTTTTTGCAATCATCTAGTTGCACTTCTTTACCAAACTGCACACTAATCCCAACTCCAGCTGCCAACTGTTGCTCCTGCACAAGTGATTTACAAAGAACACAGGTCAGAAAAAAAGAGTGGAACACTCTGTCCTATGGTATGTGATATTCTACCATATACTAAATATACCACATACACTAAATTACATATACTGTCATGCATATGATCTTAAAATAACAGTACTATAGTTATGTACACAATTTATTCCTCCTTTGATTGTGTCACGCAGCCATTTAGGTTCCTTTCCTACTTGTATTTTATAAGTGCCATATAAAATGTGTTGCAATCTCAATATTACTTGTGTCAAATATAATTTCTCTCATAATTTGTTTGGAAAATATCTTTTTTGTAGACAGTGAAAAAAATACAGGCTCAACTGCTATCAATTAGTTTTATTTGCAAGTTGGGTAAAAATCTAAACTGTTCCAAATCAGTCCCAATATGTCCTAACAAATTGCTCACCCATCCCTTTATTTGTTCTTTAGTTTGACATCTTTCTGTGTATTTCTTGTAAGGGGAAACATCCTGGGCCTGTCAGCGACGTGGTGGAGCGGAAGTACATAAACTATGGGGAAAAGATATCTGCACTCCACACATTACAGAGCTTACACAGGTATAACTTTTGGTTTATTTTTTTGTACCTGTCCTTTGTCAAAACCTATTATTATTATTATTATTATGATTTTGTCACTTATTTTTGGTTGACCACTTAAAGATCCCGACATTCTGGCATAAGTAGAAAAAGTATGCCAGCTGCAGTTGAAACCACTTATACTAACATTTTCAAAAATGGTATGCAGTTGTGATTATTATGCCATAATAATGATGAAAAATGAATAATAATTATATTTTGCAGAAAGAGGGTAGATATAAACCATCAGCTCACCTTGACTTTGAGTTGACACTCCAGCTATAAAACACAGAGACATCATCAATCATTAAATTAACCAATGTAAATAATGACAGACTTGTTTCTTGTGTAGGAAGGTTTAAATCACTACATTCATTGGGATGAGTTACATTTTTCCATTTTAATATACAGTAAAAATTATTTACTGTTATTTATTTAATAATAAGAATGAAAAATAATGATAAAAATAGCAGACAGTAAGCTAATAGGTCTAAACTTCCAGCATACCTTGTTGTTGAGTTGACAATCCAGCTATAAAAACACAGATATATCATTGAACATTAAATTAAGTTAATGTTAATATCAAATAAAAATGACTTATTTTGTGTAGCAAGGTTTAAACCACTGCTTTCATTGGAATAACTGACATGTTATAAATAGAATTTTAAAGTTATGATTATTTACCATCATATGTGCAATAATAATAATGAAAATATAATAATTTCTAGAAAAAGATGATATGTCTAAACCTTCATCTCACCTTGACTTTGAGTTGACACTCCAGCTATAAAACACAGAGACATCATCAATCATTAAATTAACCAATGTAAATAATGACAGACTTGTTTCTTGTGTAGGAAGGTTTAAACCACTACATTCATTGGGATGAGTTACATTTTTCCATTGTAATATACAGTAATAAATATTTAACATTATCTATTAATAATAAATATAAAAATAGAATAAGTTATTGAAAGATAGAGCTAAATTTTCTGCTCACCTTGACGCTGAGTTGACAATCCAGCTATAAAAACACACAGATATCATTGAACATTAAATTGACTTTAATGTTAATAACAATTAAAAATGACTTATTTTGTGTAGCAAGGCTTAAACCTCTACTTTCATTGGAATGGCTAACATTTTTAAATAAAATATGAAGTTATGTTTATCTACCATTACATATGTAATAATAATAATGAAAATATAATAATTTCTAGAAAAAGATGAAATGTCTAAACCTTCATCTCACCTTGACTTTGTGTTGACACTCCAGCTATAAAACACAGAGACATCATTAAACATTAAATTAATTAATCTAAATCCTAAAAGACCATTTTTTGTGTAGGAAGGTTTAAACCACTACATTCATTGGGATGAGTTACATTTTTCCATTGTAATATACAGTAATAAATATTTACCATTATCTATTAATAATAATTATAAAAATAGAATAAATTATTGAAAGATAGATCTAAATTTTCTGCTCACCTTGACGCTGAGTTGACAATCCAGCTATAAAAACACACAGATATCATTGAACATTAAATTGACTTTAATGTTAATAACAATTAAAAATGACTTATTTTGTGTAGCAAGACTTAAACCTCTACTTTCATTGGAATGGCTAACATTTTTAAATAAAATATGAAGTTATGTTTATCTACCATTACATATGTAACAATAATAATGAAAATATAATATTTTTTTGAAAAAGATGAAATGTCTAAACCTTCATCTCACCTTGACTTTGATTTGTCACTCCAGCTATAAAACACAGAGACATCATTAATCATTAATTTATGATAATTCGTGTCAATTAAATATGACCTTTTTTCTGGTAGGAAGATTTAAACCACTACTGGAATGGCTAACATTTTCAAATATTGCATGCAGTTGTGATTATTATGCCCTAATAATAATGAAAAATGAATAATAACTATATTTTGAAGAAAGAGGGTAGATATAAACCATCAGCTCACCTTGACTTTGAGTTGACACTCCAGCTATAAAACACAGAGACATCATCAATCATTAAATTAACCAATGTAAATAATAACAGACTTGTTTCTTGTGTAGGAAGGTTTAAACCACTACATTCATTGGGATGAGTTACATTTTTCCATTGTAATATACAGTAATAAATATTTACCATTATCTATTAATAATAAATATAAAAATAGAATAAGTTATTGAAAGATAGATCTAAATTTTCTGCTCACCTTGACGCTGAGTTGACAATCCAGCTATAAAAACACACAGATATCATTGAACATTAAATTGACTTTAATGTTAATAACAATTAAAAATGACTTATTTTGTGTAGCAAGGCTTAAACCTCTACTTTCATTGGAATGGCTAACATTTTTAAATAAAATATGAAGTTATGTTTATCTACCATTACATATGTAATAATAATAATGAAAATATAATAATTTCTAGAAAAAGATGATATGTCTAAACCTTCATCTCACCTTGACTTTGTGTTGACACTCCAGCTATAAAACACAGAGACATCATTAAACATTAAATTAACCAATGTAAATAATAACAGACTTGTTTCTTGTGTAGGAAGGTTTAAACCACTACATTCATTGGGATGAGTTACATTTTTCCATTGTAATACACAGTAAAGATTATTTACTGTTATTTATTTAATAATAAGAATGAAAAATAATGATAAAAATAGCAGACAGTAAGCTAATAGGTCTAAACTTCCAGCATACCTTGTTGTTGAGTTGACAATCCAGCTATAAAAACACACAGATATCATTGAACATTAAATTAAGTTAAAGTTAATATCAAATAAAAATGACTTATTTTGTGTAGCAAGGCTTAAACCTCTACTTTCATTGGAATGGCTAACATTTTTAAATAAAATATGAAGTTATGTTTATCTACCATTACATATGTAATAATAATAATGAAAATATTATAATTTCTTGAAAAAGATGATATGTCTAAACCTTCATCTCACCTTGACTTTGATTTGTCATTCCAGCTATAAAACACAGAGACATCATTAATCATTAATTTATGATAATTCGTGTCAATAAAAAAGACCCGTGTAGAAGATTTAAACCACTACTGGAATGGCTAACATTTTCAAATATTGCATGCAGTTGTGATTATTATGCCCTAATAATAATGAAAAATGAATAATAATTATATTTTGAAGAAAGAGGGTAGATATAAACCATCAGCTCACCTTGACTTTGAGTTGACACTCCAGCTATAAAACACAGAGACATCATCAATCATTAAATTAACCAATGTAAATAATGACAGACTTGTTTCTTGTGTAGGAAGGTTTAAACCACTACATTCATTGGGATGAGTTACATTTTTCCATTGTAATATACAGTAATAATTATTTACCATTATCTATTAATAATAATTATAAAAATAGAATAAGTTATTGAAAGACAGAGCTAAATTTTCTGCTCACCTTGACGCTGAGTTGACAATCCAGCTATAAAAACACACAGATATCATTGAACATTAAATTGACTTTAATGTTAATAACAATTAAAAATGACTTATTTTGTGTAGCAAGGCTTAAACCTCTACTTTCATTGGAATGGCTAACATTTTTAAATAAAATATGAAGTTATGTTTATCTACCATTACATATGTAACAATAATAATGAAAATATAATATTTTTTTGAAAAAGATGAAATGTCTAAACCTTCATCTCACCTTGACTTTGAGTTGACACTCCAGCTATAAAACACAGAGACATCATTAAACATTAAATTTACCAATGTAAATAATAACAGACTTGTTTCTTGTGTAGGAAGGTTTAAACCACTACATTCATTGGGATGAGTTACATTTTTCCATTGTAATACACAGTAAAGATTATTTACTGTTATTTATTTAATAATAAGAATGAAAAATAATGATAAAAATAGCAGACAGTAAGCTAATAGGTCTAAACTTCCAGCATACCTTGTTGTTGAGTTGACAATCCAGCTATAAAAACACAGATATATCATTGAACATTAAATTAAGTTAATGTTAATATCAAATAAAAATGACTTATTTTGTGTAGCAAGGCTTAAACCTCTACTTTCATTGGAATGGCTTACATTTTTCACATAAAATATGAAGTTATGTTTATCTACCATTACATATGTGCAATAATAATAATGAAAATATAATAATTTCTAGAAAAAGATGATATGTCTAAACCTTCATCTCACCTTGACTTTGATTTGTCATTCCAGCTATAAAACACAGAGACATCATTAATCATTAAATTAATTAATCTAAATCCTAAAAGACCATTTTTTGTGTAGGAAGGTTTAAACCACTACATTCATTGGGATGAGTTACATTTTTCCATTGTAATATACAGTAATAAATATTTACCATTATCTATTAATAATAATTATAAAAATAGAATAAATTATTGAAAGATAGATCTAAATTTTCTGCTCACCTTGACGCTGAGTTGACAATCCAGCTATAAAAACACACAGATATCATTGAACATTAAATTGACTTTAATGTTAATAACAATTAAAAATGACTTATTTTGTGTAGCAAGGCTTAAACCTCTACTTTCATTGGAATGGCTAACATTTTTAAATAAAATATGAAGTTATGTTTATCTACCATTACATATGTAATAATAATAATGAAAATATTATAATTTCTTGAAAAAGATGAAATGTCTAAACCTTCATCTCACCTTGACTTTGTGTTGACACTCCAGCTATAAAACACAGAGACATCATCAATCATTAAATTAACCAATGTAAATAATAACAGACTTGTTTCTTGTGTAGGAAGGTTTAAACCACTACATTCATTGGGATGAGTTACATTTTTCCATTGTAATATACAGTAATAATTATTTACCATTATCTATTAATAATAAATATAAAAATAGAATAAGTTATTGAAAGATAGATCTAAATTTTCTGCTCACCTTGACGCTGAGTTGACAATCCAGCTATAAAAACACACAGATATCATTGAACATTAAATTAAGTTAATGTTAATATCAAATAAAAATGACTTATTTTGTGTAGCAAGGTTTAAACCACTGCTTTCATTGGAATAACTGACATGTTATAAATAGAATTTTAAAGTTATGATTATTTACCATCATATGTGCAATAATAATAATGAAAATATAATAATTTCTAGAAAAAGATGATATGTCTAAACCTTCATCTCACCTTGACTTTGAGATGTCACTCCAGCTATAAAACACAGAGACATCATTAAACATTAAATTTACCAATGTAAATAATGACAGACTTGTTTCTTGTGTAGGAAGGTTTAAACCACTACATTCATTGGGATGAGTTACATTTTTCCATTGTAATACACAGTAAAGATTATTTACTGTTATTTATTTAATAATAAGAATGAAAAATAATGATAAAAATAGCAGACAGTAAGCTAATAGGTCTAAACTTCCAGCATACCTTGTTGTTGAGTTGACAATCCAGCTATAAAAACACAGATATATCATTGAACATTAAATTAAGTTAATGTTAATATCAAATAAAAATGACTTATTTTGTGTAGCAAGGCTTAAAACTCTACTTTCATTGGAATGGCTAACATTTTTCACATAAAATATGAAGTTATGTTTATCTACCATTACATATGTAATAATAATAATGAAAATATTATAATTTCTTGAAAAAGATGATATGTCTAAACCTTCATCTCACCTTGACTTTGATTTGTCACTCCAGCTATAAAACACAGAGACATCATTAATCATTAATTTATGATAATTCGTGTCAATTAAATATGACCTTTTTTCTGGTAGGAAGATTTAAACCACTACTGGAATGGCTAACATTTTCAAATATTGCATGCAGTTGTGATTATTATGCCCTAATAATAATGAAAAATGAATGATAACTATATTTTGAAGAAAGAGGGTAGATATAAACCATCAGCTCACCTTGACTTTGAGTTGACACTCCAGCTATAAAACACAGAGACATCATCAATCATTAAATTAACCAATGTAAATAATAACAGACTTGTTTCTTGTGTAGGAAGGTTTAAACCACTACATTCATTGGGATGAGTTACATTTTTCCATTGTAATATACAGTAATAAATATTTACCATTATCTATTAATAATAATTATAAAAATAGAATAAATTATTGAAAGATAGATCTAAATTTTCTGCTCACCTTGACGCTGAGTTGAAAATCCAGCTATAAAAACACACAGATATCATTGAACATTAAATTGACTTTAATGTTAATAACAATTAAAAATGACTTATTTTGTGTAGCAAGGCTTAAACCTCTACTTTCATTGGAATGGCTAACATTTTTCATATAAAATATTAAGGTATGATTATCTACCATTACATATGTAATAATAATAATAATGAAAATATAATAATATCTTGAAAAAGATGAAATGTCTAAACCTTCATCTCACCTTGACTTTGATTTGTCACTCCAGCTATAAAACACAGAGACATCATTAATCATTAATTTATGATAATTCGTGTCAATTAAATATGACCTTTTTTCTGGTAGGAAGATTTAAACCACTACTGGAATGGCTAACATTTTCAAATATTGCATGCAGTTGTGATTATTATGCCCTAATAATAATGAAAAATGAATGATAACTATATTTTGAAGAAAGAGGGTAGATATAAACCATCAGCTCACCTTGACTTTGAGTTGACACTCCAGCTATAAAACACAGAGACATCATCAATCATTAAATTAACCAATGTAAATAATAACAGACTTGTTTCTTGTGTAGGAAGGTTTAAACCACTACATTCATTGGGATGAGTTACATTTTTCCATTGTAATATACAGTAATAAATATTTACCATTATCTATTAATAATAATTATAAAAATAGAATAAATTATTGAAAGATAGATCTAAATTTTCTGCTCACCTTGACGCTGAGTTGAAAATCCAGCTATAAAAACACACAGATATCATTGAACATTAAATTGACTTTAATGTTAATAACAATTAAAAATGACTTATTTTGTGTAGCAAGGCTTAAACCTCTACTTTCATTGGAATGGCTAACATTTTTCATATAAAATATTAAGGTATGATTATCTACCATTACATATGTAATAATAATAATAATGAAAATATAATAATATCTTGAAAAAGATGAAATGTCTAAACCTTCATCTCACCTTGACTTTGATTTGTCACTCCAGCTATAAAACACAGAGACATCATTAATCATTAATTTATGATAATTCGTGTCAATTAAATATGACCTTTTTTCTGGTAGGAAGATTTAAACCACTACTGGAATGGCTAACATTTTCAAATATTGCATGCAGTTGTGATTATTATGCCCTAATAATAATGAAAAATGAATGATAACTATATTTTGAAGAAAGAGGGTAGATATAAACCATCAGCTCACCTTGACTTTGAGTTGACACTCCAGCTATAAAACACAGAGACATCATCAATCATTAAATTAACCAATGTAAATAATAACAGACTTGTTTCTTGTGTAGGAAGGTTTAAACCACTACATTCATTGGGATGAGTTACATTTTTCCATTGTAATATACAGTAATAAATATTTACCATTATCTATTAATAATAATTATAAAAATAGAATAAATTATTGAAAGATAGATCTAAATTTTCTGCTCACCTTGACGCTGAGTTGAAAATCCAGCTATAAAAACACACAGATATCATTGAACATTAAATTGACTTTAATGTTAATAACAATTAAAAATGACTTATTTTGTGTAGCAAGGCTTAAACCTCTACTTTCATTGGAATGGCTAACATTTTTCATATAAAATATTAAGGTATGATTATCTACCATTACATATGTAATAATAATAATAATGAAAATATAATAATATCTTGAAAAAGATGAAATGTCTAAACCTTCATCTCACCTTGACTTTGAGTTGACACTCCAGCTATAAAACACAGAGACATCATTAATTATTAATTTATGATAATTCGTGTCAATTAAATATGACCTTTTTTCTGGTAGGAAGATTTAAACCACTACTGGAATGGCTAACATTTTCAAATATTGCATGCAGTTGTGATTATTATGCCCTAATAATAATGAAAAATGAATAATAACTATATTTTGAAGAAAGAGGGTAGATATAAACCATCAGCTCACCTTGACTTTGAGTTGACACTCCAGCTATAAAACACAGAGACATCATCAATCATTAAATTAACCAATGTAAATAATGACAGACTTGTTTCTTGTGTAGGAAGGTTTAAACCACTACATTCATTGGGATGAGTTACATTTTTCCATTGTAATACACAGTAAAGATTATTTACTGTTATTTATTTAATAATAAGAATGAAAAATAATGATAAAAATAGCAGACAGTAAGCTAATAGGTCTAAACTTCCAGCATACCTTGTTGTTGAGTTGACAATCCAGCTATAAAAACACAGATATATCATTGAACTTTAAATTAAGTTAATGTTAATATCAAATAAAAATGACTTATTTTGTGTAGCAAGGTTTAAACCACTGCTTTCATTGGAATTACTGACATGTTATAAATAGAATTTTAAAGTTATGATTATTTACCATCATATGTGCAATAATAATAATGAAAATATAATAATTTCTAGAAAAAGATGATATGTCTAAACCTTCATCTCACCTTGACTTTGAGATGTCACTCCAGCTATAAAACACAGAGACATCATCAATCATTAAATTAATTAATCTAAATCCTAAAAGACCATTTTTTGTGTAGGAAGGTTTAAACCACTACATTCATTGGGATGAGTTACATTTTTCCATTGTAATATACAGTAATAAATATTTACCATTATCTATTAATAATAATTATAAAAATAGAATAAATTATTGAAAGATAGATCTAAATTTTCTGCTCACCTTGACGCTGAGTTGACAATCCAGCTATAAAAACACACAGATATCATTGAACATTAAATTGACTTTAATGTTAATAACAATTAAAAATGACTTGTAAATGAATGTAGCAAGGCTTAAACCTCTACTTTCATTGGAATGGCTAACATTTTTAAATAAAATATGAAGTTATGTTTATCTACCATTACATATGTAATAATAATAATGAAAATATTATAATTTCTTGAAAAAGATGAAATGTCTAAACCTTCATCTCACCTTGACTTTGATTTGTCACTCCAGCTATAAAACACAGAGACATCATTAAACATTAATTTATGATAATTCGTGTCAATTAAATATGACCTTTTTTCTGGTAGGAAGATTTAAACCACTACTGGAATGGCTAACATTTTCAAATATTGCATGCAGTTGTGATTATTATGCCCTTATAATAATGAAAAATGAATAATAACTATATTTTGAAGAAAGAGGGTAGATATAAACCATCAGCTCACCTTGACTTTGAGTTGACACTCCAGCTATAAAACACAGAGACATCATCAATCATTAAATTAACCAATGTAAATAATAACAGACTTGTTTCTTGTGTAGGAAGGTTTAAACCACTACATTCATTGGGATGAGTTACATTTTTCCATTGTAATATACAGTAATAATTATTTACCATTATCTATTAATAATAAATATAAAAATAGAATAAGTTATTGAAAGATAGATCTAAATTTTCTGCTCACCTTGACGCTGAGTTGAAAATCCAGCTATAAAAACACACAGATATCATTGAATTTTAAATTAAGTTAATGTTAATATCAAATAAAAATGACTTATTTTGTGTAGCAAGGTTTAAACCACTGCTTTCATTGGAATAACTGACATGTTATAAATAGAATTTTAAAGTTATGATTATTTACCATCATATGTGCAATAATAATAATGAAAATATAATAATTTCTAGAAAAAGATGAAATGTCTAAACCTTCATCTCACCTTGACTTTGAGTTGACACTCCAGCTATAAAACACAGAGACATCATTAAACATTAAATTTACCAATGTAAATAATAACAGACTTGTTTCTTGTGTAGGAAGGTTTAAACCACTACATTCATTGGGATGAGTTACATTTTTCCATTGTAATACACAGTAAAGATTATTTACTGTTATTTATTTGATAATAAGAATGAAAAATAATGATAAAAATAGCAGACAGTAAGCTAATAGGTCTAAACTTCCAGCATACCTTGTTGTTGAGTTGACAATCCAGCTATAAAAACACAGATATATCATTGAACATTAAATTAAGTTAATGTTAATATCAAATAAAAATGACTTATTTTGTGTAGCAAGGCTTAAACCTCTACTTTCATTGGAATGGCTTACATTTTTCACATAAAATATGAAGTTATGTTTATCTACCATTACATATGTAATAATAATAATGAAAATATTATAATTTCTTGAAAAAGATGATATGTCTAAACCTTCATCTCACCTTGACTTTGAGTTGACACTCCAGCTATAAAACACAGAGACATCATTAAACATTAAATTTACCAATGTAAATAATAACAGACTTGTTTCTTGTGTAGGAAGGTTTAAACCACTACATTCATTGGGATGAGTTACATTTTTCCATTGTAATATACAGTAATAATTATTTACCATTATCTATTAATAATAAATATAAAAATAGAATAAGTTATTGAAAGATAGATCTAAATTTTCTGCTCACCTTGACGCTGAGTTGAAAATCCAGCTATAAAAACACACAGATATCATTGAACATTAAATTGACTTTAATGTTAATAACAATTAAAAATGACTTATTTTGTGTAGCAAGGCTTAAACCTCTACTTTCATTGGAATGGCTAACATTTTTCACATAAAATATTAAGATATGATTATCTACCATTACATATGTAATAATAATAATGAAAATATAATAATATCTTGAAAAAGATGAAATGTCTAAACCTTCATCTCACCTTGACTTTGAGTTGACACTCCAGCTATAAAACACAGAGACATCATTAAACATTAAATTTACCAATGTAAATAATAACAGACTTGTTTCTTGTGTAGGAAGGTTTAAACCACTACATTCATTGGGATGAGTTACATTTTTCCATTGTAATACACAGTAAAGATTATTTACTGTTATTTATTTAATAATAAGAATGAAAAATAATGATAAAAATAGCAGACAGTAAGCTAATAGGTCTAAACTTCCAGCATACCTTGTTGTTGAGTTGACAATCCAGCTATAAAAACACAGATATATCATTGAACATTAAATTAAGTTAATGTTAATATCAAATAAAAATGACTTATTTTGTGTAGCAAGGTTTAAACCACTGCTTTCATTGGAATAACTGACATGTTATAAATAGAATTTTAAAGTTATGATTATTTACCATTTTATGTGCAATAATAATAATGAAAATATAATAATTTCTAGAAAAAGATGATATGTCTAAACCTTCATCTCACCTTGACTTTGATTTGTCACTCCAGCTATAAAACACAGAGACATCATTAAACATTAATTTATGATAATTCGTGTCAATTAAATATGACCTTTTTTCTGGTAGGAAGATTTAAACCACTACTGGAATGGCTAACATTTTCAAATATTGCATGCAGTTGTGATTATTATGCCCTTATAATAATGAAAAATGAATAATAACTATATTTTGAAGAAAGAGGGTAGATATAAACCATCAGCTCACCTTGACTTTGTGTTGACACTCCAGCTATAAAACACAGAGACATCATTAATCATTAAATTAATTAATCTAAATCCTAAAAGACCATTTTTTGTGTAGGAAGGTTTAAACCACTACATTCATTGGGATGAGTTACATTTTTCCATTGTAATATACAGTAATAAATATTTACCATTATCTATTAATAATAATTATAAAAATAGAATAAGTTATTGAAAGATAGATCTAAATTTTCTGCTCACCTTGACGCTGAGTTGACAATCCAGCTACAAAAACACACAGATATCATTGAACATTAAATTGACTTTAATGTTAATAACAATTAAAAATGACTTATTTTGTGTAGCAAGGCTTAAACCTCTACTTTCATTGGAATGGCTAACATTTTTAAATAAAATATGAAGTTATGTTTATCTACCATTACATATGTAATAATAATAATGAAAATATTATAATTTCTTGAAAAAGATGAAATGTCTAAACCTTCATCTCACCTTGACTTTGATTTGTCATTCCAGCTATAAAACACAGAGACATCATTAATCATTAATTTATGATAATTCGTGTCAATTAAATATGACCTTTTTTCTGGTAGGAAGATTTAAACCGGGGGGCGCTGTTGAGCGGTCAATGGAGTAGAACGTGGGTGGTGGTAGCTCCTGCCAATTTCGTTTAAAATTATTATTCAGCTGTGCTTTTCATCGTAAACTAAGTCTGTGTTATCTACTTTATTGCTCTGTTGTCCTGTATATATACTTTTGTACCACGTAGCAATGTCAGGAAAAGGAAAATCTCGTACCATTCAGACGCAGCTAAAGTCATGCTCACAGGCCTCGGCTTCTCTGCCGCTAGAGCCATGTGTTGTAACCGCTCCGACTCAGCTGAACCCGGACGCCGATACCCTAAAGCTCGAACTACTGTCCTCTTTGAAAGAAGACATCGCCGGCATTATTAAGAAGGAACTTCAAGAAGTTCTTGGAGATGCGTTGTCATCCATTAAAGCTGAGGTACAAGCCGTGAAGACGCAGCTAGCAAATGACTATGCTGCTACTGATGCTAAGCTGGTTAAGCTAACGGCCACGGTGGGGGACGTGGAGGAGGCGCTCACGGGTTGCACTGATGACATTACCGGTATGAAAACTACTCTGGAGCAGCTTACGGCTAAGGTCACCGTGTTGGAAGACAAGTGTGAGAACTTGGAGTCAAGATCACGCCGCAACAATATCAGGATCATCGGCGTGGAGGAGGGCGCTGGCTCCTGCTCACCTACCGCCATGGCTGCGCTACTGAAGGAAGCGCTCGGGCTGGAAAAGGAACCGCTGGTGGACCGGTCTCATCGCTCTCTCCAACCCAAACCCAAACCAGGCGAACGACCTCGAGTAATTGTGTGCAGGCTTCATTACTACAGTGACTGTCTGGACATTTTACGTCGTGCGAGGGAGCTCCAGCGGATTAAAGTCGGAGCTGGAACTATATCGATTTTTCCGGATCACACTGCAAAGGTTGCCCGGGCTCGAGCAGCCTTCAGTGTGAGCATCTACACTGATGTTTATTGTTATGTAGTATTTTTCTCCATTATATAGGGATTATAAGGTTCTATTTTGGCTCTAATAAAAAAAAAAAAAAAAAGAAAAAGAAAGAGGGTAGATATAAACCTTCATCTCACCTTGACTTTGAGATGTCACTCCAGCTATAAAACACAGAGACATCATCGATCATTAAATTAGTTAATGATTTAACTAGTACTAGTAATTATTACTGGTGCTAGTAATAATTAGTACATTTTTTGTGTAAGAAGGTTTAAACCACTACATTCATTGGTATGAGTTACATTTTTCCATTGTAATATACAGTAATAATTATTTACCATTATCTATTAATAATAAATATAAAAATAGAATAAGTTATTGAAAGATAGATCTAAATTTTCATCTCACCTTGACGCTGAGTTGACAATCCAGCTATAAAAACACACAGATATCATTGAACATTAAATTGACTTTAATGTTAATAACAATTAAAAATGACTTATTTTGTGTATCAAGGCTTAAATCTCTACTTTCATTGGAATGGCTAACATTTTCAAATATTGCATGCAGTTGTGATTATTATGCCCTAATAATAATGAAAAATGAATAATAATTATATTTTGAAGAAAGAGGGTAGATATAAACCATCAGCTCACCTTGACTTTGAGTTGACACTCCAGCTATAAAACACAGAGACATCATCAATCATTAAATTAACCAATGTAAATAATAACAGACTTGTTTCTTGTGTAGGAAGGTTTAAACCACTACATTCATTGGGATGAGTTACATTTTTCCATTGTAATATACAGTAATAATTATTTACCATTATCTATTAATAATAATTATAAAAATAGAATAAGTTATTGAATGATGGGTCTAAATTTTCTGCTCACCTTGACGCTGAGTTGAGATTCCAGCTATAAAAACACACAGATATCATTGAACATTAAATTAAGTTAATGTTAATAACAATTAAAAATGACTTATTTTGTGTAGCAAGGTTTAAACCTCTACTGTCATTGGAATAACTGACATGTTATGAATAGATTTTTAAAGTTATGATTATTTACCATTTTATGTTTAATAATAATGAAAATATAATATTTTTTTGAAAAAGATGATATGTCTAAACCTTCAGCTCACCTTGACTTTGAGTTGACACTCCAGCTATAAAACACAGAGACATCATCAATCATTAAATTATTTAATGTCAATAATAAAAGACCATTTTTTGTGTAGGAAGGTTTAAACCACTACATTCATTGGGATGAGTTACATTTTTCCATTGTAATATACAGTAAAGATTATTTACTGTTATTTATTTAATAATAAGAATGAAAAATAATGATAAAAATAGCAGAAAGTAAGCTAATAGGTCTGAATTTTCTGCTCACCTTGACGCTGAGTTGAGATTCCAGCTATAAAATCACACAGATATCATTGTACATTAAATTAAGTTAATGTTAATATCAATTAAAAATGACTTATTTTGTGTAGCAAGGTTTAAACCTCTACTTTCATTGGAATAACTGACATGTTATGAATAGAATTTTAAAGTTATGATTATTTACCATTTTATGTTTAATAATAATGAAAATATTATAATTTCTTGAAAAAGATGATATGTCTAAACCTTCATCTCACCTTGACTTTGTGTTGACACTCCAGCTATAAAACACAGAGACATCATTAATCATTAATTTATGATAATTCGTGTCAATTAAATATGACCTGTTTTCTGTTAAGAAGATTTAAACCACTACTGGAATGGCTAACATTTTCAAATATGGTATTCAGTTGTGATTATTATGCCATAATAATAATGAAAAATGAATAGTAATTATATTCTGCAGAAAGAGGGTAGATATAAAACATCAGCTCACCTTGACTTTGAGTTGACACTCCAGCTATAAAACACAGAGACATCATCGATCATTAAATTAGTTAATGATTTAACTAGTACTAGTAATTATTACTGGTGCTAGTAATAATTAGTACATTTTTTGTGTAGGAAGGTTTAAACCACTACATTCATTGGGATGAGTTACATTTTTCCATTGTAATATACAGTAATAATTATTTACCATTATCTATTAATAATAATTATAAAAATAGAATAAGTTATTGAAAGATGGGTCTAAATTTTCTGCTCACCTTGACGCTGAGTTGACAATCCAGCTATAAAAACACACAGATATCATTGAACATTAAATTGACTTTAATGTTAATAACAATTAAAAATGACTTTTTTTGTGTAGCAAGGCTTAAACCTCTACTTTCATTGGAATGGCTAACATTTTTAAATAAAATTTGAAATTGTGATTATTTACCATTACATATGTAACAATAATATTGAAAATATAATAATTTCTTGAAAAAGATGAAATGTCTAAACCTTCAGCTCACCTTGACTTTGAGTTGACACTCCAGCTATAAAACACAGAGACATCATTAAACATTAAATTATTTAATGTCAATAATAAAAGACCATTTTTTGTGTAGGAAGGTTTAAACCACTACATTCATTGGGATGAGTTACATTTTTGCATTGTAATATTCAGTAATAATTATTTACTGTTATTTATTTAATAATAAGAATGAAAAATAATGATAAAAATAGCAGAAAGTAAGCTAATAGGTCTAAATTTTCTGCTCACCTTGACGCTGAGTTGAGATTCCAGCTATAAAATCACACAGATATCATTGAACATTAAATTAAGTTAATGTTAATATCAATTAAAAATGACTTATTTTGTGTAGCAAGGCTTAAACCTCTACTGTCATTGGAATAACTGACATGTTATGAATAGAATTTTAAAGTTATGATTATTTACCATTTTATGTGCAATAATAATAATGAAAATATAATAAATTTTTTGAAAAAGATGATATGTCTAAACCATCATCTCACCTTGACTTTGAGTTGACACTCCAGCTATAAAACACAGAGACATCATTAATCATTAAATTATTTAATGTCAATAATAAAAGACCATTTTTTGTGTAGGAAGGTTTAAACCACTACATTCATTGGGATGAGTTACTTTTTTCCATTGTAATATTCAGTAATAATTATTTACCATTATCTATTAATAATAATTATAAAAATAGAATAAGTTATTGAAAGATAGAGCTAAATTTTCTGCTCACCTTGACGCTGAGTTGAGATTCCAGCTACAAAAACACACAGATATCATTGTACATTAAATTAAGATTAATAATATCAGTTACTAGGATCCGATCTATTAACTTTTAAATCGCTACTTTTATAGGAATAACTTTAATTTTCTAATGAAATCGACATTCATGCCAAGTCGTTCTGGTGCATTTCTCCAAGCGTCCTTGACATTTGCAACATGTCAAAGCAATTCATGCAAAGAGCAAAACACCATGAATTATCTGGAAAAGCCAGTTTATTTCTCAGAGAAAACTGGCTGAGCAAATGATTCACAAATATACCTACACTGGAGAAACTTAGCATTTATCTGGGCAAAATTTACCAGTTGAGTACAGATTTAGATAAAACGTCTAACAGAAATGTATAAAAATATGCTCTATGTATTATGACAACTTATTCAAGCATTCTGCATGTTAAGACTTACATAATGAACTTAAGCTCTGATCAACATGACAAAACCAGGTAAAATGTAGGAAATGCACATTATCTCTTGCATGATGTACAAAAGCATTTGCTGCTTTTTTGAAGTGCAGAAGTGACACAATGGTTTGAATATTCAACAAGCAGGTTTGAGAATTTCACTTCTGTTCTGAGAAATGCATGAAAGCGACTGAGATAATAAGAAAATATTTTAAAGTAAAGTCTGACGTTATTTTGTAATGTGTTTTAGAAATTAAAATATACTATTGTATTAAACATTGAGCTTAGTTTTATTATGAGCAATCACTCTGGCTATAGAAACAAAGATAAAATAAAAATAATTCAGGTCAATAAAAAATGTGTGTGGCATTTTAATTGAAATGATCCAGCGTAATGATTTATGATTGAGATATGATTTTTTAAACAATGAATTAATTATTTAATTAACAATAATAATTAGGGGTAAATTTGAAGGTTATTTTGTTACTTTGTGTTTTATAAATCAAAACAGTGCAACATATAATTGTTATGGATGGATGCAGTTACCTTGAGTTGTCTCACTAGCTGTAAAAACACAAAGATATCAGAAATTAGGATAACTTATGTCAGTAAAAGAATAAAAGAAGAAATGTGTTCTGTGTGGCCAGGTGTAAACTATTGCTTACTTTGCAATGACTAAAATGTTTCGAATGTCATTTATGGGTATACTTATTCCTCAGTTAACTAATAAAAATAACAAAACATAATATGTAAATCCGTGTTTCTCAAACATTTCAGGCTGAGGATCACTTACTCCATTTAACAAACTCACACACAGACCACATAACTAGAAATTGCCCCACAACAACACAACATCTTAATATTTAGAACCTGAAATGAAAATATTAGTTTCCTAACTCATTATCTTAATTCCTCCTAATGTGAAAGGTGGCGCTGTTTTATAAATGTGCCACAATAAAACCATGAACAAGTCGACTCGGGGCGTTTTGAGTTATTTATTCTGAAAGTTTGGATTGTAAGCTTTCAAATGTTGGAAAATACATGGAAATCAAAAAAGTTCTTTACTACTAGTTCTTTATTTGGGGCTATTTGTAATTTAGAAACCTGATAAAAGAAAACAGACCTGAGTTGTTTGGCAAAAACAAATACTTTCTTTCAGCCAGTAGATAGTACAACATAAATCATTTATTTTAGGTATTAGGATGCAGTTAGTCAGCGTGGGGCGCAGCGCTGCTCACCGCTTTGTCACAGTCATATCGCATTCAGCACAGTAAACTAGATCTGTATGCCTGCTGCATGTTATGTATCATAATAATATTGAAAACAAAAGTTCTGCAACTCCTCCTGAGAGTTTTCTTTTTTTGTGACCGGGTGTTAAGCCACTTGTTATTATTTTTAACCACAATCCTATGGTGAGCTAACTGTAGCGTCACACTTTGAGCTCAAGTCAAGGCAAATAAACCATTGTTTACATGCAGTACCGCGCGGACCACTGGGGGGCGCTCATGGACCACTAATGGTCCTGGGACCACAGTTTGATTAAAACTGATGCAAAGACAATGTCGGAGGTTATTTTGTTACTTTGTGTTTTGGAAATTCTAATATTATTCCTGCAGTATTCTTAGACAATTAAAAGATTAGATGTTTGGACAAGACAGGCAAGACGGTCTAAATTTTTAACCGATTTTGATTCTGAGATAACACTCTGGCTATAAAAAAAACAACAACAAAGATATCATTGAAAATATTTTTTTTATAAATATGTGAGAAAAAGAAGAAGAATTCTGTTGAAAATTCAAATTATTCCGGCTTGTTTTCCAGACACAAAACACCCAGACACTAACTGCCAGAAAACTGCTTGTATTTTCTGTTTTTTAAAGCACCTGGACGGTTTCTAGAAGCAGCACAGATGCAGATGGAAGTATAAATTTAAAACACCCTGGAAAACTGCTGTCTAAGCTCATAAAATTAACTTAATTCTGGGTTAGGATTATCTGCTTACATAAAGTACAACAGAATTTCCTGTTCCACTGCATTCCTTCTGCAGACGTCATAACAAAAAAGGAAAAATCTGTATAATTACAACAGGAGTCCCTGCTCTGCTTGGAAACGTAATGATATAATAATATCTAGAGGTAAAGTCAGATATTATATATATATTTATGCACAGATAGACAGAAACTTTCAGCTTACCTGTAGTTGTTTGCGTTGCCACTCCAGCTATAAAACAAATATTTAACATAAAATTTAAAATGCCAACAAATTGGCATTTTTAATTTGGCATGATTGGAATGTAATTACAGGTGAACTGAATTATCAATTAACAAAGTATAATATAAAATTAGGATATGATTGTTCTATAATTTATTACTTTAGACTTTTATTAATATAAGCTCTCTTTTTCTCTGATGTATTTAGTAGGTTTTTTTCATTTTGTTGTATTTTAAAAAGAGAGTAGAATATATTTATAGCTGTTCAGGCTATAATACTTCAGTTGTATATTTTACACCATTATAAATGTCAATTTTAAAGATAAAGCCATTTTATACAGAAAGTTCAAAATTAGCTCTTTTTTCTCTGCAGCAAAAATCATGTTGCGATTACATGATAATTGTTCTTGTATGTTTAAACTGTACTGCTTTAATTATTTAGTGATGTTCATGAGATCATCAATTAGGTTTAGTAATACAGTAAATGTGTAGTAATAATATCTAAACACTGTAATATTGAGATGTGAGAGTTTGCATCTTTCACATCTCTGAGTAAATTAAACTAGATGCATTGAATTAAGTTTTACAGTGTAGTTACTTACCTGTAGCTGACAGCAGCAGTAAAGGCAGTAAGATTCGACCTGCCATTTTTCCAAATTTGTCAAACCTGTTTTAAAAATATAAAATAAAAGACTATTTCAGCATCTGAATTTATGTTGATCAAGAAATGCATCAAAATTTCCAGTCAAAACTACGTTGTTTTTTTTCACTCAGACTTAAATAAAAACATTAATTTGAAGCTTTTACCTGTCTAAGTGCCTCTCTGGTGTAAAAGCATCTCAAGTGACAGACCTGCACTGCAACAATACTTTATATACAGACAGTTGGCACAAGCCCATTATTCTTTGTTCCAGTAAGCTGCATTGAAAGAATGAGACTCAGCTGCTTCCTCATATTTTAGCACAATATGGTCATCAAGACTGCCTCTTAGGTTAAACATTATTATTAATCTGTTACTTGATCTTCCTGTTTGTCTGCTGTTATAAACTTAATTAATTATCACAAAGTATCTTAGAGTTTACAGCTGAAAATTAAGTACATATTAAGATAAGATGTGCAAACATACCCTGCATAGTAGCATAATGTAAGTTATATCTGCATAAAGGAGAAAAAAGGTTGTTTGCAATTTGCAACTAGGTTGACTAGAGTTAATATAACAGTGCATCTACGGGCCAAAGTTGTAACATTTTTTAATTCTATTTGAGGGCCGCACAAACTCAGTCCAAGAGCCAGAAATAGCCCCTGGGCCGCACTTTGGACACCCCTGGTTTAATGGAAGCAGAGTGGGAACAAAGTGGCATACATTATGAACAGTTCTTTAAACAGTTCCCCAGTTCTTCTGTCTTTAAGAACAAAAACAAACATGTTTGTTAGCAGTTTTGATTATCTATAAATGAACAATTTACATAAGGACAACAGGTGCAGAAAATATAAACTAAAAAAAAAGAGGTGTGGTATATTAAACTTCTCATTTCCTTTAATTTCATCTTTTATTTTAAAACGTTCTCTAATTAACATGCAGACTCATTGGAACAGACCTGATGTCTATTTCCCAATCATTGAAATTTTTTTTTCTTCAAAAGTGAAACTGGAAAGTTAAATATGCAACTGTAATCTGTTAATCAAGATGCTGTACATTCCAGAAAGAATCAGAGATTTAAAAATAGATGAAAGATCAAAAAGACAAACAAAGCGTCACATAAAGGCAAAATATAATATAATAAAAAGATGAGACCAGATAGAAATGTAAATTAAATCTTTAGCCTTTCGGGTAATCTGTGATAAACTGGAAAGTTTTTGTTCTGGATTAAAAAGAAACAGCAGTTTCTGCACATTCCAGATTTTCAAGTTGTTGTTTCTAAAACCCTTTTTTGGTTCTGGTGCCAAAGCGAAAGAGTTTGTGACGGATATTCAGACCCAGGAGGGTCGAGTAAATTTAATACAAATCAGGGAAGTTCATGAGGACGGCAGAAATGTATGTCAGTTTAATCTGTGACTGGTGGCAGGTGTGAACTATTTGTTTTACACTAAATACACTTATACAAACATAATTTTATTTTAGATTTGTTTCTCTTATAGTTGATTCTCAAACTATATGTTCAGTTTGTAGAGACGCCACATCTGATCTGATGTAGTCAGACTCCTGCCAATCAGAGTTAAGGAAAAACATTTAATACCAAAATAAAAGACATGATCCATTTGCTGCCATGTTTCAAAGAGAAACCAGCAGGTAAGAGACACTCCCACCTGACTCACCTGAACTTTGGTTTCTGGTTGAACATATTTGAACGAGGTGTGTAGTATTTTCTTTAAAGTGAAAGTATGTCAATGAGATGAACAAAACAGAAACCACACTTAAATAAATGTGAATATCCATCACACCTGCGGATGACGGAGCCGTGCTTTAATGACAGATTGACATCTTCGTCTGCTTTCCCTTTGCACGCACACACAGATTGTGATGACGAATTTTATCTCTTGAAGAAATGCTACATATCAGATATAGATCAATCAGAATGACATTTAGTTTTGATTCTTGTCCTAGAATAATATGGAACTTTTTGACGCTCGGTCCAAAAGCTGCGTTGACAAATGTTTGAGATCCACTTCCAAAAATTGACAGGATTCCATTGAAAACAATGGGCAGGTGTTTTGTGATTCAATTCACCTGTGAAGAAAAAAGGTTTTTCATAGGAGACACACAACTGATATTTTTGGACTATTACTGATGTGGATATTTAAGAACTGAACAGCTGTTTGGTAATATACCAAGAAGAAATGTTTTGGCTTCGAAAAGTACTTTGTAAAAGTAATTTCCATTAAAGCCGCAAGCGGCGTCGGGCGGCCCTCGCAGCTCAGCGTCGCTCTGGCCCATTGACCACCATGGGGGTCCCGGCTCCGCCGCCCACCAGCCACCACAGACACTCTCACGCAGTTCCCGCGCCCGTCTGCCAGGTGATACGCATCGATGCGTTCGGCAGCGCTCCCCGACAACGCACAAAAAAAATCTGGTGCAGATCAGCTGACGCCACGAGAAGATATAGCTGATGGATTAGCCTAGGGGGCGCAGTGGAGTCAAATTACAATTCAATGCTATTGGGCTTCTTAGAGGTTCACAAGAGTCAATCATAAAAAAACGTTACGTGGAAAACCGATGATGCATGTATGATTTAGAGACGACCGTATGCGTTTCTCCTTTGACCTCTTTGTCATTGGTGGAGTGATACTGAGTTGGCACAGGATTAAATCCATATAAATAATAAAGTAAAAGTAAGACATACAGCAGAAAAAACAAGTGACTTCCTGTCGGAAGTGGGCGGGGCTAAGGTAATGTCATCAATCGAACATGACAATGTGATCAGGACTGGTCTGTAGAGAGACATAGGAAGTCTGATGCAGCTGTGTCCTTTCATGTGGAGGTTATTGAACCTTGACGTTTCATGGCGAATGGTCAAAGTTTGACACTTAGCCACGCCCACATGCTTTGATGTACGATCAATGTTTTGATAACTTATGACCTTCAATGCCTCAAGACTGTGTTGAGTGATTCTGAAGTCTGTATCTGAAAAACTGTAGGACGAATTCGATCAGATACGACGTCTATAAAAAAGAGAAAATGATGGATTTGATCCAAAATGGCTGACTTCCGTATGGCAACGGCGTTACAGGTCCCTTCGCCCCATTGCCATGGCCACCCCCTCCATTGAAAACTCTTGGCACTTTAAAGCAAGTGAGACCAACTTGTTATCTGTCATCCAACACAGAATCATCTTGATTAGGTCAAGAGAGCCATAGATGGAACTTTCCAAGGAATAAAATAGCACTTCCTGTTCTGAGGGGGTGGGGCTTAGATGACGTCAGACTATGACGATATAGGATCATCAGGCATCCCACCAGGATCACTCTTGCCAAGTTTGGTGCAGCTCTGTCGAAATATGTGAAATCTAGAGACAAACGTATGGCAACGGCGTTATAGGTCACTTCGCCACGCCGCCACACCCACCTTGAAACAACTGTAACAAATGATGTTTATGGTTGTCTCTGCTTCTCCTTTCTTCTGAGTGGAAAGCCTGTAAACATGAATAGCTCCAGTGAATGAAGGAACGACCGTCGTCTTCTTCCCCAAACTCTGTCTGAGGAACGAGGAGGCAGGGTTCCTCATTAGGCCTCCTGGTGAAACGCTGTCGACATTTTGGTTCCTTTTTTGTCTTTTTGATTTGACATGGTATTTTGGTCAATTTCTAAAAAAAAAAAAAAAAAAAAAACATATATAATGCATTGAAATACTAATAATTTATGTGGTGGCTTATACTTTTGAACAGATTTTCTTGACTATACAAACAAGTGATGATTAAAATCTCCCACTTTGTGGTGTATCACACTCTTAACCCAAGTTGCTCAACAAAAGAGCCAAAATTGAAATTCTCTGGGGGTGAAAAAGAAATATGCAAAATCATCCTGGCTCCGCCTTCATGATTCTGCATTTGCAACACTGAAATTTTTGAATTTCAAATGTCAAAATGTACAAGTTTAAGAGATTAATCACAAAATTCCTGAGTTTTTGACAGAAATTTACTCCTATTTTTCTATCTACAAGAGTCCTAATACACTGTTGTAAAAATCCCTTTAAGGTTTTGGATCTAGAATAAATATCTGGCTACTTTATTTGCTTGATTTTAGGTTGTTAATTTTTGGCCAGTGACTACTTTTAAGGCTAAAGGTTTGGCACACATGGCAAAATGTTTGGACACCCCTACTTTAAAGACTAGTTCAATCACATAAAATAAGTACAGTAAAATAAAAAAGAAGCACAGCAAAATCAATACTTAGCTGAAACAATAGTTTCTTTCATTTTATTGACACAAGTATTTGATTTTTTTTTATTATATTAGAAATGCCACTTTTAGGTTATTTATTATGCCAGTCATGTGGTTTGCAGTGCTTCTGGATTGACCAGTCATTGCATTTCCTTGTTCTGCACAATGGTAACCTGTGATAATGTGATGCAGAATGCAGCTTTGCTGTCATATGGTGTGAAGGTATGAAGAATCATAAAATAGACTCAGGCTCCTGATAAAAACTGGTGGAAAAATACAACACAATAAAAACCAAAGATGCAACAAATCCAGAATATAAGGCTTCACAAATAATAAACATACAATCTAAGATAAGATTTTATTAGGAAATAATACAAGAAGTTATTAAGGAACAGAAGTAGGTTAACCTAAGGAGAACAAAATGTGTGTCAAAATTGAAAAACAAGAAATATTACAGCGTGTCAGAGGCTTTCAGCCCCTGTACTTCATTGCAAGGCTCCAAAAATAACATGAGGGATGAAACTGACTAATTTGGCTGTTGTGTTAAACTGTTGTTCAACTGTGCAGTCTGAACTTACGGCCACAAGATGGCGCAGTTTTATTACCTCTGGTTGGTCTGCACCTCATTTTAAATGTAAATTTATAAAATGTAAATATATTTAGATTTTAATACAGTTGCACACTGATTATTACAAACACAATGCCAAACATTTGAGGTGAAACAGGTTGATGATAAAATCTGTTGTTGATATTTCAACACAGAAATGATAAATTGTAAGTATTTATTCTGTTGGCTGCTACACTAGCTTGTGTTTTGCTAGATGTAAATGTAAATGATCTCTTTCAAACTCTCGATGCTTCTGTAAATACATGTAATATAGATTGGGAGTGAAATGGCGCCATCTGCTGTCGCTGGTGCTGAATAGCAGTCATTGGAACTGTGGGTCTGCTCTGTGGCACAGGATTGCTCGAAACGAGGTAAAATATAATATTTTAGTCATGTCAGAGTACTTCAGAACTAAAAGATACCAATATTATGTTGTGTTTTATGCGTTTTGGTATGTTTTAGCCATGTTTGGCTGTTAGTTGTTTTTTATTGTATGGCGCAATTTTATATCCTAGCATTCGGCTAAGCTAGCAGCTAACTGTACTGTTTTCAAATCAAAATGGAGCGCATGCTAATTGTCCACAAGATCTCTATCTACAGTGACTGAATTGCTCGTATTTTGTGCAGATATGTTACTGTGTACAATTTTTGATGTTATGCAAATGTTTTATTTATTAATAAGTTTTATTATTTTGTTGTTCACATGTTTGTTGCACCCCTAATACATACCTATCAATCTAACTATCTATACAGATCAGGGTTTCTGATGAGAACAGACTAGCAAAAAGTAGGTCTACTTCACTGAAACACTGAGTTTTCACTGTGTCTGTAGGATCCCACCCTGAAAGAGCCCTGAATAAGTGAACGCCTTTTTTGCTGCTTGCCGGTGCTGAGATGCAGGGAAACAGTATCTGATGGGGAAACGTAGCACCCAGAACTACCAGCAGAACATCCGCCTCACCAGGTTGGGAGTCCTCATGGAGAACGCAGGTCAGTCGGCACATTGATCACCCCTCCATCAGCCATGTATGGAGAGATTCCTGGATAAGCAGCCTGGTTGTGACAGACCCCAGTTAAGAGCTACTGATGTTCCACAAAGTGGAAAACTTATAAGACCTCACAGGATTTATAAGGGATGATTGTGATCCCTGACCCTAGTAATTCAAAGTGTGTTTTATTTTATTTTCCAAGGATATTATTGGTGATCATTTACTAACTCATTTTTACAACTGCTTAGGTTGAAAGTCATACCATGAAAACAAAATGTTAAGATCCTAACCTGGGGAGAATATAATACAGAATATGTCATACACAAAATGGACAGCTTAAGGCTTTTATCAGGAAAAAACATGAAAAGTACACAATAAAATTCATTTGAATTTTTTTATTAATCCATTTTATAATCAAGTAAATATATCTCCCACCACATAAAACAAAAATTAGACATTGACCAAATCATATTGCATTTCATTCAGTTTGACACTTCGAGATCATTCCTTCAAACATTAACTTCATATACTTATATGTAACCTTATATCCAAAAGAGTTAAAATTTCATATCCTGTGATAGTAGCAAAAATAATTGATTTAAAAAAAATCCCACAAAACAACTGAACATTATTGATCCCACAAATGGTCTAAAACACAACGGTGCACCAGATGTTAGAAAAGCAAACTTACTTCTGTTTCTCCCCTAATTATGAGTACAAACCAAAACTCAGAAAACACCTCTTAACATTATGAATCATAAGTAACAAAATGTACTGAATTTCAAAGTGTGATTATTCTTTGATATTAATTGACCAGAATTCTGGTCATCAGCAAACTGACAATCAGGGTAACAATTGATGCCAGATGGCCTGTACCATCTGACGTCGATATCTTTCGGTTCACATCGTTTCTTTGGATTAGTCCACCTATATAAAAAAGAGAGATGCATAGATTTTGTCAATCAATTGGAATATAATTTTTGTAATTAGAAAACAATGGAGATATGATAGAACTTTACCAGTGTTTGGTTGTGCCACAAGCACCAGTGGTCCAATTGACAGAGCTGAAGAGTCATGGTAAGATACGTCCCTCTTGAATAGAGTGTGGTAACCCGGGTAGCAATGCTGGAAAAAAAAATTAAAACAGCAACATTAAAGGTGCGCAACTTAAGCATATACAATATAGCCACAAAAAGCACACAATAAAACTTACAGCTCTGCAGTTGTTGTTTCTCAAAAGACACAAGTGGACACTGCAGTGCAAGTAAATCTGTGTGTGGTTGGTGAAGGTGAACATCCTGAAGGAGAAACGAGACACGGTGGAGACACCGTTCTGAATCACCTCTACTGTTCCATCATCTGGATTAGGACACCTGTGAAGCAGAAGCAGATGCATCAGTTAGACTGACAGCAAGAAGACCCTGAATTAAATTATGAAGTCAACAAGATGGTGTCACTTACTGCGAAGCAATGAGATCCCAGCGGACAGGGTAGTTTGCTTGGTTGACGGGCGTGGCCCAACAAGAGTCCAGAACTGTGGCAAATTGTCGCTGATCCACCCCTTCTGTTCGCACCTCCAAGTAAAACATTTGATCAACTTCCAGTTCTATGTTTCCATTAGTGCTCAAGGGGAAGTGGAAGCCTTCATCCTCATAGGGGATCATCCTCACACTATACAATCCAGTGCCAGCAGGAAGCTTCTTCCTCAAAATGCTGCAGAAGAAACATTTAATGTTACCAACCAGTTAAATGCACCTGATAATCTCACATCCAATTTGCTTACAGGATTCCATTGCAAAGAAAAAATAACCAATAACTGGCTATAGACATAATGGTCATGGACATAATGGTCAAAGGAACCACAGGGAGAAAATGGTATGATCACCTCTCCACAGGGTTGATGCCCACAGCCATTGACAGAGCCTGAGCCAGAGGGTAAACACAGGAGAAATCCAGATGAAGATTCCTCTCACGGCTGATCAAACCTCCATGAGGATCCACATGCCCTTGAATCGTGTTCTCATACATGAAGTGAGTTCCATTGCTCTAAACAGTGAAATGACAGAAGGCTATGAATCAAGTTAAGTAACATATTGGATGCTTTAAAGAAGATGTTCCAATTCATGAACGTTACCCTAAGAGCTGTCCCACACAGATGGTTGTCATTGTCAAAATGGAAGATGAGTCGTCCGTCCTGGAGAGTCCCGTTGCAAGAGCTGTCTTGGAGATGGAGAGCACTGGAGTGGAAGCCCGCTTCAAACAGCTGGCAGCGAGACACTGACATGGTGCCAGAACTGCTGGAGCATTCAATGTTTGAGTCTGCTCATCAGAAGGAGAAACAAATTTGAGGTTTTGTGACCAACTAAACCAACTGATGCAGGAAAACTAAGATTATGCTTCAAACATGAACACCAACAGTTTGGAACGTGACTATCATTACAGTTCTTCATATGAAAAACAGAAGGTTTAAAAGGTGTTGCACTTACCGTAGCTCTCATTGTTGGGTCGATGATGTTGCTCGTCACAGAAGCAGCCGTACACACCATTTTTCTTACCACACCACTCATACTCTGCACAGTCCAGCTGTTCACAGGGGTCAGTCTCAGCTGAATCAAATACATCAGAAAAGGCCAAGAAAGTTTCAAAACAAACATTGCATAAAATCAATTAATAACTCATTCTTGTGATAATTTATTGAGCAAAACAAGCATACCACAACGCAAAGGAGAGCGCCAGTTGGGGATGCTAAGGCCCAAATTGGTGCAGGTTTTCTCATAAGCAGAGACAGCAGAACACAGCATGCCATTGGCTGGCGTGTAGAGGCAGAGATCGTAAACACAGGAAGTGAAAAATGGTTGGGGGTTTGAATGCAGGTGACAAGAACTGAATGGGCCACTGGTGTTGGTGATGACTCTGCAGAGTTCTTTGTATTCTTCTATGAAGCGGCAGTCACTTAGTCCATCACCACTTCTCTGATCAGTGGATCCACATCTAGAAAAGTCGTTAGACATTTAAAAGATTTTAGAGACAGCAGACATATGCACAAACGTTTGCAATTGTTGAAATTTTATCAGGTAAACGCAAATAAATGGAGCATGAGCTCACCCTTCTTGGCTTGTCTCTGATTTCCAGCTGTGGCCAAACTGGTTGTCGTTTTGGGCCAAAGTACCATTGGGCAAAACTTTGTCATCATTGGGATCACCATTGAAGTTCCCACACATTCCACTGACTCTGTTCTTATAGTTGCGACCCATCCTGACCAGTAAAGTACTAGAGCCATCAAACTGGACTACGACATCAGCAGCATTAAACACTATGTAACTTCCCTGCCACATCACCTGACCAAAAGTTCCTGCAGTGGTGGGAAGAGAAACCTCTGCTCCATTTACCTGTTATGAGGAGAGTTCATAGAGTAAGACCAAAGATTTTAAGACAAAAACTGTTTTTATTGTGAACTTAAAATAAAGTTTACCTTGACTCTCTTGTTCGGTCCAAGTCTGACATGAGCACTCTCTGGATGATTTGAGAGGAATATATCAACTGATGACACGAAAGACACAAAGTTGTTTCCTCTGTGCTTGTTCGTGGCCACGACTTTGTACTGAGTTTCATTGTTGCTGTGTCTCAAGCTTTCAGTGATGACGTAAGAGCATGATCCCTGGAAATGAGCTAGGGCTCCATCGAAGGTGATGTAGTGTGGGTCACCCAATACAGTACAGGTAGACATGGTGTCGTAACAGCCCAGCTGGCCATCTCTGATGGTGCACTCTTGTGTAGGAGTGCATGATGAGGGACTGCAGATCAGGACATTGGGCGCTTGACATTCACACCGTTGGGAGCAACCGTCTTTCCAGAAGGACTCACTGGCCTGCAAGATGAAAGAACAGTGAAAGTATTAAGATGTGTGACAATGTTATGAATATATGAACCTTGAGGTAATAAGGAATGCACTACCGCAATGCTTTTCCGTCTGAAATCATAGTTGTAAAACTGCATCATGCAGAACCTGATTCCCAATTTACCCTTGCCAAGTTTCCACTCCTTCCTGTTAGTTGAGGCTTTTGTCAATCACTGGAAGAATTTCCAATGTGGGTGCCAAACAAAAGATGGAGACGATATATATAGCCTATCCTCATACTTGAGTTTTGACTTAAAAGCATGTACCACCCAAATAGCTACAGCGTAATTATAGTAAATGTTCTAATGCTAATTTCTGCAAATCTATGAAAACTTCAAAAGGTAAATAGAAAAGGAATGAATTTTAGTCTTTTTCTAGTCATAGGGAGCACTCAAAGAACTTCACACTATAGCCACATTCACCCAATCACACTGACTAATGTTCATACATTCATGCACCAATTCAAAGATCGGTAAACAACTAACGATCCAAGAGCGCATTGATGTGTAAAAGGTGGAAGTTAGAATTGAACCTACAACCTTAAAACCTTCTGGCTGATGTCTGAAAATATATATTAATTCCATGTTAAGACCATTTTATTTGGTGAAGGGCACCTGTCAATTCTCATTTGCTTTCCTTTGTTGGGTTGCATTTGAAAACTATATTCTGTCCTTAAGGCTAATTTTGGACTATTGGCTGCTTCTCATCTGTGTGCCTTTAAGCCCAGTCTCTGCCAGCATCTTCTTTTGTCTTTGTGAGACAGAACCGTCCTTGCATATAATTATCAGAATAGGTGAAAATGACACTTTCAGATACCAAGAAATTTTACCCAAGGAGACTTGTGAAGGTCTACTAAACTATCTTTTTGAAATGTTGTCTTTTGCTTTTGCTGTGATGTCACACAAGGTGACATTATGTGTGAGTTGTTTACTTAAAATGCAACACCTCAATGATGTTTCTTTCTTCAAAGCCATTCAGCAAGAGTCTTGATTCTCAGCTAATTTATCAAGAATAAAGTGAATTGAAATGACCTACATTGAAGTAGAAGCCGTCATGCTGACAGCCACAGCTCTCCACAGGGACACAGCTTGTTCCACTCCTGGAAAAACCTTCATTACAAAAACATCCCTCAGAGCAAACATGGTCACAGGCAGCATCAATGCTGCTGGCACAGGTGTGGCCACAGTCTGTTCCACACAGCTCATAATGGCTGTTGGCTGGGCAGACCATTCCTGAGGAAAAAATGGATGACAAGTTGGTTAAAACAAGTACAAACATAGGAAATCACATATTTTGAGAGACTTTTGAGGAAGATGCTTGTTTGATTGATTACTTTAATAGCACATTGCCTTCCGTACTCACTGCAAGTGGTGTTTTGTCTCCAAGGGTAGATTCGGACATTAGCAGACTGACAGGCACTGACGTATGTCTCTAGAGCCCTGCACAGGAGATCACTGCCTCGATTTCCCGACACGCAGACATCAAAGACGCAGTCTCTGAAATATGGTGCTGGATCCACCTCCTCGTGGCAGAAGCTGAATGGGCCATCAGCTGCCCGGATCACCTCACACTGGGCCCTGGCAGATCGGTCATCGTTGCATTGTGCGCATGAAGAGCCACAGCCGTCACTACAGGTGTAGTTCCCAGGAACCTTCCAAGCTGCCCCAAAAGCATCTGCAGTGTTGGACAATGCTCCACTTGGAGTGTGGAAATCATCAGTTTGATTTCCATTGAAGTTTCCACAAAGTCCACACATGTTTCCTCTGATCAAGATAAGAAAGACTGAATTGAAATTTTGAACACTAAATGACAATGAAACAGACAATGATGATATTCTCTTTTTACAGTTCTAAAAAGGCATTAATTCAATAACTGTAGGATTGAAGAAAATATTTAAATTAAAGTTGTGTTGAAAATTAGATAGGCTACCTGTAGCTTGGGGGCACCGAAATGGACACTGTGCTACTTCCATCATACATGACGCTCAGTCCAAAAGCTGCGTTGACAAATGTTTGAGATCCACTTCCAAAAATTGACAGGCTTCCATTGAAAACAATGGGCAGGTTTCTTGAGATTCCATTCACCTGTGAAGAAAAAAGGTTTTTCATGGGAGACACACAACTGATTTTTCTGGACTATTACTGATATGGAAATTTAAGAACTGAACAGCTGTTTGGTAATATACCAAGAAGAAATGTTTTTTAAAAAGAACTTTGCAAAAGTAATTTCCAATCTACTTCATACAGTTTAATAATCAGCAGCACTCTTTTGTCAGTGAAAGGTTGACTTACCTCCACGACACCCCTCTTGCCTCTCGACATACGCACTTGATAGCCAAAGATATCAACAAAAACTTCAGCCGTGATAGAAACTGGCAGTCCAAACCACGGTTCATTCTTTGCTTTCACAGAAAACTGGTGAAGGTCCACAGTGTTATTGCAAACTGTTGCCAGAACATAGCGGCAGGTTCCCTGGAAGTCATAGGCCTTGCCATCAAAGGTCAGGTAGTGCGGGTCTCCAGAGGCCGAGCAGGTGCCATGAGGGTTGGGATGGCAGCCAAACTCACCCCCCACAACATGGCAGGACTCCTGAGGTCCACATGAATTTGGGGAACATTGGACTACACCAGTTACACCATTACAGGTGCAAAAGCTCTGACATGCTTCTCCATCCCAGAACTGTTCTCCAGCTTGCCGATATCGTCCATCATGAAAGCATCCACAGGATGTTGGAGGTACACACTGGTTACCATTGAGGACAAACCCATCATTACACTGGCATCCCTCCTGGCACTGAGTGTCACAGGTGAAGGGGAAGGAGAGGCTGGGGCAGGAAGACGGACATGAACTTCCACAGAGTTCATAATGACTGTTTGATGGACAGGTTGGTACTGGGGGGAATGAAAGAAGTTCAATAAGAAGTAATTATGAATGTGTTCATTTCAAAGGCATCTCTATCAAATGTGGTTCTAGTACTTACCACAGCCAGTTGCATTCCTCCACTGTCCCAAGGATCCATCGTTATGTTGACACATCAGTGCATAATCTCGGAGGACCTCACACAGCGTTGATGCTGGATCTCTGGAGCCTTGGAGGATTTCTACACATGCATCTACCTGCTGCCAGGGGTTCACTGCAGCCCAGCATGATGTAAAGGGCCCAGTGGGTAAAGTAAGAACTCCACAGTACTCACTGGAACTGAAATTGCTTGCAGAATTACGAGGTCTGTTTTCCACACAGTGATCTGCCAGGGAGCCATCTCGCCAACTGTCCCCAAACATCTGGGAGTCACTGACCAGAGTACCATTGGGTGTACGGAAATCGTCATTCTGGTCAGCATTGTAGTTTCCACAAAGTCCACCTAATAAACCACTGTAGACACCTGGTGCAGTGACACGCACAAAATGAGGCCAGACAGTCTGCAGAGTTACACCAAAGGTTGTGCGAAGGATGACACTGTGAGTGCTGCTTTGGAAGATGCGGATTCTGTTGGATCCAGAGCTGAATGGCAGTCTGGTCAGTTGGCCATCAACCTATAACACATAACAAAAAAAACTTTAGAAAGGTTTTTGGGGTAGATGTTCGAAATATTACAAATGCATGGAGAAATCAAATTTTGCATTGCTTCTCACTAGAGACAGCTTCCAAAACATAATTTTTACTCATAAAAAAGTGTTTTCAATGTATTCATTGTATAATCTCACAATATGCAATATGTACACTAAGTTTCATCAAGACGTTTTGATAACATAGTTACATCAAGGATCTTATTCACTCTTCTTTATTAGTATTTCTTTTCAGACACTCCTCTTTCACAGGCTGACCATCATCATTGCCTGTGAATATTCCTTTTAGGATCAATTGCTTTCTCTAAAATTGTTAGCAAAATCTGAAACTTACAGTATGATGCAAACTTTTGAATCAGGCTGAAGTAGAATACAATTGAGCTTAATGCTGCTTAAAAGGTGTGGAAATTATAATTGTAATAACCCCATATCCTGGTTGTAAAGCATTGCAGACTAACTCTAAAAGTTATGCTTTTTATGACATTTGTTTAGTGTTTGAAATTTTATCAAACAGTTTGTTGTAATAGTCTTCAAGCATGTTATCTATTTGTTTTATTGGCAGAAAATTATTTCTGTCACTTACCTTCACAGTGCTTCTACTTGCCATCTCAATAGCAACTTGTGTTCCCTCTGCCTCAAACCTTAGCACATTAGAGAAACCCTGTGGCCCCTGAGGAACTTTTTCCACAGTGACCATGAAGTGCGAATGATTAGAGAACCCCATAACTTTGGCAAGGGTCAGGCGACATGCTCCTGGGTACTGGTACATCACTCCATCAAATGTATTATATGATCCTGGTCCTCTTATCCAACATGTTGCAAAGCTGTTTGGTCTGCAACCTCTTACTCCATCCTGCACCCTGCAGGACTCATGTTGGCCACAGCTGTGAGAGCTGCAAGTCATGGAGCCATAGCTACATGTACAGCGCCTCCTACAGTCTGCATCCAGTATGACAGTTTCTCCTGAGCGGTAGTAGCGACCCTCAAAGCTGCAACCACAGTCAGAATGAGGGACACAGGCCCCTCCACTCAGGAGGTAGCCTGAATTGCAGACACAGCTCTCTTGATTCGGGAGGGGGCAGTTGTTGGTGGAATTCGGGTTGACACATGTAGATGGACATCCTGTACCCTGGGCCTCATAGTGGCTATTGGCTGGGCAGGGAATTTCTAAACACAAGAAACATTTATTCTCAAACTCTCAATATTTAACATCACTTATATTTCAAAATAATTGTGACTGACTGGCAGACATACCACAGAAGCCAGAACGCCGCCAGCTTTGTGGCTGGATCCCATTTTGTTGACACTGACTTGAGTAGACATTTAGGGCTTGGCACAGAATGGGTTGATACCCTCCACTGACACAGAGATCATACACACAGCTGTCCACAAGAGATCTAGGAGGAAGTTGTTGATGGCATGCAGCAAACGGTCCAGTGCTGTTCCCAAGAATACCACAGTGGCCAGAGTTTCTGTACAGTGCTGTCTGAGCTGCTGTGCAGCCAGCACAGGCCAGACCTGAACACTGAACCTCACAGCCAGGCTCATCATCACCAGCAGCTTTCCAGCTGTTGGCAAAATCCACCTCAGAGCTCACCACTTCACCTTCACGGGTTCGAAAGTCATCCTCAGGGCGATTGTTGAAGTTTCCACAGAGCCCACATGTGCTATTTTGGTAAGTGTAGGGCACAGCTATCTGGACATATGAATACATGTCATAAGACACCATCAGGCCAAAGTCAGTGCTGACGATCACAGAGAAACCTGACTGATAAACCTGGATAGAGCCATTTCTGAGGGAAAATGGAGCTGTTGCAAAGCTTCCATTGACCTGTAAGGATGGCAACAATAAAGTAGTTACAAATATAAACCAATGAAAAAATACACGGTATATGTTAAAGTAACTAAGAGACTCTTGTTACCTTAGCCTCTCCATAATGTCCTTTAACCAGCTCAATAGTTTCATCATGAACAAAGATTTTGACAAGCCGTGTCCATGAAACACGAGTGCTGCCGCGATGCTCGTTCTTCCCCTCAACTCTGTAGTAGGGCAGTCCGTTCTGACACTGCTGTGACAGAACGTAAGTGCATGTGCCTTGAAAGTGAAACACTGAGTTGTCAAAGGTGTAGTAATGTGGATCTCCACTGATGGTGCAGGTTTGTCTTTGCACAGTCTGGCAGGAGTACTGAAAGGCAGCTGGCCGACAGATTTGGGAGAAGGAGCAGGGATTGTTGGAGCATTGCAGCCCTGCTCTGGTGCAGATGCACTTCTGTGCACAGGTGCTGTCACTCCAGAAAGAGTCACCAAGTTGTACAGGTTGACCTTTAAATAAAAAAAAGAGCAGTGGTCATTTTAAGGCTGCTTTACTGATAAGTTAGTTTGTGGTGTTTCTAACATCACATTTAGAACTACATGTATTTAAAATGAAGAGATTACAGAGGAAGAATTAAACAGAAGAGATGTTTCAGTTTCAACACACTTATTTTAATAACCCTATTGTTTCATCAGGAGACACAGATTGAAGTTTTCCCTTATTTCCATGATACATGTGCTCATTTTTATAAAGAAGTACCCTCAGTGACTGTTTTCCTACCATTAAAATTACAGACTAATGATCCATGATCGACACGGAAGGCCCAGCGACCGGGTACGTTGACATTACTGCCAAGACTAAAAGTTGAGTTAGGTCCGGTTGCGTCACTAGAGAATGATCCAGGGATGGTGAAGTGGTGAGAGGAACTGATCGTATCGTATCCAGCCTGGAAATTGAATGTGCACAGGTAAATAAAATTTTCTTTTTCTGAGAAATTTACATTTACCAAGACAAGGCAAATAAAACATATATTTATAGCAAGCATTTATTTGAAATTTTTACCTGTACATATCTTGGTGTGGAGGCTATTGAGCCATAATTCATCAGCACAAATGAATATTGGCCATTGGTAGTCAAGACTGCCTGAAAGGTTGTTTGCTGGGAAAAATACAAATATGTTTATTGAGAATGAATTTAAAGATTAAACAAGGTTTATTTTATTTGCACACTGCTTAAATTGGTACCAGTAGTCAAAAACACATCACTTACTGTTCCAGTCAGTGGATAATAGGCAACTTCATGCCATGTTGCTATGAAGACCCAGTTTGCCTGAAAGTTAAGAGCTGGGAAGCATCTATTGATGTCCTGTGTAACTTGTTGGAGAATAGAGCCGCTGGTGTACTGAATATAGTAGATATTACCATTTCCTCTGTTGTCTAAATCAGTCCAGAACGGAGCAATGACGTCTGTGCTTCCATACATTGGAAAACGTTGAGGAGTATAACTTGGCCATGGTGCATCAAAGGTCAGATCTCCATTGTGGTTCACCTGAGAAAAAGAGCTCCAAATTAGGTATGACTATTAATACACTTTTAAAAAAAGTTTATATTTTGTCTTCATGATTATAGTAAAATGGGAAGTGATTGGAAGTTCAAGTCGTCAAGCAACATACGTAAATCTGAGAGTAAGACTGTCCAAAATAGTTAAAGGATCGTAGGAGTGAAATTGCAGGTGAGCTTCCATCATCTGATTGAGAGCTTATTGTTCCAGCAATTGGGTAGAGGGGTCCTAGAAAAAACAAGAGATTAAATTACTCTTTTCTGGATAACATCATACTAAAAGCGTCAATATATAGTTTCTAGACAGACAGGCTGAAAGACAGATGGATTAATCAATTTAAACTTTCATGTTACCCAGATTCTGAAACAAAGATATTTGGACATTAATTTAAAAATTAATGTCAATGAATTAGACGTGTTTAAGGTTTAGGACATTATTTTCATTGGTATGATAAACAGTTTTCCAATGCAATGTGCATGTTTAATGAACATTAATTTAACTAACATCAATAATAATTGACTTGTTTTTTGTGTAGCAAGGTTCAACCCATTCCTTTTATTGGAATGACTAACTTGTTCCCAATGTAACATGAAGTTATGATTTTTTACTGTTATTTATCTAGTAATAAGAATGAAAAAAGAAGCGGGAAGTATGCGGACAGGTATAAATTTTCAGCTTGCGTTGATGTTGAGTCGTCACTCCAGCTATAAAACACATAGATATCATTTAGCATTAAATTAAGATAATTTGTGTCAATATAAAATGACCTGTAAAGACTATTTAATCCACTACTGGAATGGCTATCATTTTTTAAATGAGGATATTTCCATTTTTGTCAGTAAATAAAAACCTTTTTGACTTGTGTGGCAGGATTGGAATGTAATTACAGGCGAACTTAATTATCATTTAAAGTATAATATAACAACTTTATGAATATTAGGATATGATTGTTTGATAATTTATTACTTTAGACTCTTATTAATACAAGCTCTCTTTTCCTCTGATGTATTTAGTAAGTTTTGTAGTTTTTTAACGGCTGTTCAAATAATGAAAACTCTGTATAATTGCAATAAGAATCCCTGCTCAGTTTTGGAAACCTAATTATGTAATAATATCTAGAGGTAAAGTCAGATATTATATATATTTATGCACAGATAGACAGAAACTTTCAGCTTACCTGTAGTTTGCGTTGTCACTCCAGCTATAAAACAAATATTTAACATAAAATTAAAAATGTCAATAAATAAAAACATTTTTGACTTGTGTGGCAGGATTGGAATGTAATTACAGCTGAACTTAATTATCAATTAACAAAGTATAATATAAAAGTAGGATATGATTGTTCTATAATTTATTACTTTGGGTTCTTATCGTTTAGTAGGGGTCTTTTTTCATTTTGTTGTATTTTAAAGAGAATAGAATATATTTATAGCTGTTCAGGCTATAATACTTCAGTTGTATATTTTACACCATTATAAATGTCACTTTTAAAGATAAAGCCATTTTATACAGAAAGTTCAAAATTAGCTCTTTTTTCTCTGCAGCAAAAATCATGTTGTGATTACATGATAATTGTTCTTGTATGTTTAAACTGTACTGCTTTAATTATTTAGTGATGTTCATGAGATCATCAATTAGGTTTAGTAATACAGTAAATGTGTAGTAATAATATCTAAACACTGTAATATTGAGATGTGAGAGTTTGCATCTTTCACATCTCTGAGTAAATTAAACTAGATGCATTGAATTAAGTTTTACAGTGTAGTTACTTACCTTTAGCTAACAGCAGCAGTAAAGGCAGTAAGATTCGACCTGCCATTTTTCCAAATTTGTCAAACCTGTTTTAAAAATATAAAATAAAAGATTATTTCAGCATCTGAATTTATGTTGATCAAGAAATGCATCAAAATTTCCAGTCAAAACTACGTTGTTTTTTTTCACTCAGACTTAAATAAAAACATCAATTTGAAGCTTTTACCTGTCTAAGTGCCTCTCTGGTGTAAAAGCATCTCAAGTGACAGACCTGCACTGCAACAATACTTTATATACAGACAGTTGGCACAAGCCCATTATTCTTTGTTCCAGTAAGCTGCACTGAAAGAATGAGACTCAGCTGCTTCCTCATATTTTAGCACAATATGGTCATCAAGACTGCCTCTTAGGTTAAACATTATTATTCATCTGTTACTGGGTCTTCTTGTTTATCTGCTGTTATAAACTTAATTAATTATCACAAAGTATCTTAGAGTTTACAGCTGAAAATTAAGTACATATTAAAATAAGATGTGCAAACATACCCTGCATAGTAGCATAATGTAAGTTATACCTACATAAAGGAGAAAAAAGGTTGTTTGCAATTTGCAACTAGGTTGACTAGAGTTAATATAACGGTGCATCTACGGGCCAAAGTTGTAACATTTTTTAATTCTAGTTGAGGGCCGCACAAACTCAGTCCAAGAGCCAGAAATAGCCCCTGGGCCGCACTTTGGACACCCCTGGTTTAATGGAAGCAGAGTGGGAACAAAGTGGCATACATTATGAACAGTTCTTTAAACAGTTCCCCAGTTCTTCTGTCTTTAAGAACAAAAACAAACATGTTTGTTAGCAGTTTTGATTATCTATAAATGAACAATTTACATAAGGACAACAGGTGCAGAAAATATAAACAAAAAAAAGAGGTGTGGTATATTAAACTTCTCATTTCCTTTAATTTCATCTTTTATTTTAAAACGTTCTCTAATTAACATGCGGACTCATTGGAACAGACCTGATGTCTATTTCCCAATCATTTAACTTTTTGGTTTCTTCAAAAGTGGAACTGCAGAGTAAAATATGCAACTGTAATCTGACAGCAGAATTATCACCTGAAATACGATGTCAGATTAAGGAGTGGCATGTGAACCTGGCAGCATCAGTGAGGCACATGACCAGGTAGAATATTTTTATTCTGTTTTTAATAAAGAATAAGGAATCAGTTATTGCGATTTCTATCCACAGAAATATCTACACTGATAAGGATTAAAACAAGATGTTTTAATTGTTTAAAATAAAACTATGAGATAATAAAACAAGACAGATGAATCTAAACTTCATATGCAGGTGGCTGCTTTAGAGATTTGTATCATAAAGCAAAATTTTGTGACAAATTAAATAAAAAGTAAACAGCAACATCCTGTTAAAACTAGAAGAAACAAAATCTAATTGGTCAAGAAAAAGTGCAGTTGTCTTTGATGTTAGTGTTTTGGTTTCTGTTGTCTTCCTTATAGTCATGGGAAAAACTCCAACAGGAGTTTTTCAGTGCCGTGAGAGCAAAAAATGTTGCTGCTGTTTGATTGTTTGATTTGGTTGAAAACATCTCGAAACCTTCAAAGCTGTGCAGCGAGTTCAACCTGTAACTGTTCCAGTTACCAACAGCTGATTCACACTGATGTGAATCTCTTCAGGGAATCCTACGGAGAGCGAACAGAAAATGATAAGAAGAAACAAACCCACCATTTCTTTAAAATATGAATCCATGTCACCAAAGACCTGGTGGCACTACAGGTAGCACAGTGAGTCCAGTTCAGCTGAAACAATAACAGACACTGTTAAAGACTTATTTTATGGGCGTGTCGTGGTGGCATAGTGGCATAGTGGTTAGTGCGACCCATATTTGGAGGCCTTGAGTCCTCAACGCGGCCGTCGCAGGTTCAACTCCCGGACCCAACGATATTTGTCGCGCGTCTTCCCCCGTTTCCTGTCATATAAGGGACACTAGAGCCAACAAAAGACCCCCTGGAGGGGTAAAAAAAAAAGACATTTTATTTTATTGGAGTAAAATTTTTTTTTTCTCTTTTGTGTTGTTGCTTTCAAACCAGTGATGTGGTTTGCTGTTGTACTGGGTTGACTGGTCACTGCATTTTCTTGTACCGTCCCAGAGGAGCTTAGCAGGAGGCGCATTGACTTATCTGACTAAATGAGCTTTTTCAGGAGAGACTCAGAGTAGAGCCGCTGCTCCTTCACATCGAGAGGAGCCAGGTGAGGCTCGGGCATCTGGTCAGGATGCCTCCTGGTTCCGGGCACGACCCACTGGGAGGAGGAACCGGGGAAGACCCAGGACACGCTGGAGAGACTATGTTTCTCGGCTGGCCTGGAAACGCCTTGGGATTCCCCTGGAGGAGATGGAACAAGTGGCTGGGGAGAGGGAAGTCTGGGGTTCCCTTCTGAAGCTGCTGCCCCCGCGACCCGACCCCAGATAAAGTGGAAGAAAATGGATGGATGGATGGGTAAATACAGAAATCCTTGTGTAAACTTTCAAATAAAAATAACCATGTTTATTAATATAAAATAAACAATAAAGATGTAAACAGTAACATGTTTAAAATGTTGAGTAATTATGCTCACATTTGCATGAACTTCAGCTCAATCTCTGAAATCTACAAAGGTACAGTGCAGGAAAACTATTCCTCTAAGTACATTTCTTCCCAAAAAGTAAATGTACCTAGTACTACCACTTTTCTACATGAATAACAATACTAGTACCCTGTTCTTGCTAGCAAGCTTAACGTGATATATTGGCATTAGCTAGTCAACATTTGCCTGCATTAATCAGCATTAATCAGCTCACTTGGTTCGTTTTTTGGGGGGAAACTGTGCAGAAGGTTTTTTTATCTTTTGCCAGTTTGCTGCCATGATTCTAACACAGCTGCGCTGCTCTGAACAGCAGCAGCAGGTTTCCATGATGTCCTGCAGGCGTTCAAATCGGCGGGGCGTCTTAGCGGTCGTGTTGTGTTTAAAGGCGACTCGGAAAAACCGGTTACGTCATGTTAACAATTGATTAAACAGTTGTAACTGTAAAAAAAAAAGTGGAGCGTGTACCAAATTGACAGAAAGATAGAAAGTTGGCCACTCTGAGGTAAAAAAAAAAAAGCTTTGCTGTCATATGGTGTGAAGGAATGAAGGTAAAGTTCAGAGTCATAAAATAGATCCAGACTCCTGATACAAACTGGTGGGAAAATACAATAAAACCAAACAATAGAGAGAGGAAGATTTAAACAGTAATACAGAGATATGTGCACAATCTAAGAGAAGTTTTTTATTTAAGAAATAAACTTATAAGTCAGAAAGGAACAAAAGTAGGTTAATTTGTCAAAATTGAAAAACAAGCATTATAATGCAGTAATATATTTCTGCAGGTCAGAGGCTTCCAACCGTGGTACTCTGGATCCACTGTCCTGACTGGTTTAACTGGTTCTCACTCCAACTAAATAAAAACTAAAAAAGAACCAAAACCAAGATGGTCAACAACTGAAGGTCAGGCAAGTTTATTCACACAGCAGGTTAATCAAGATGCTTTCCAGAAAGTATCAGAGATTTAAAAAATAGATGAAAGATCAAAAAGACAAACAAGGCGTCACATAAAGGTCTAATATAATAATATAATAAAAAGATGAGACCAGATAGAAATGTAAATTAAATCTTTAGCCTTTCGGGTAATCTGTGATAAACAGGAAAGTTTTTGTTCTGGATTTAAAAGAAACAGCCGTTTCTGCACATCCCAGATTTTCAAGTTGTTTCTAAAACCCTTTTTTGGTTCTGGTGCCAAAGCAAAAGAGTTTGTGAAGGATATTCAGACCCAGGAGGGGCGAGTAAATTTAATACAAATCAGGGAAGTTCATGAGATAAAGATAGGATAAGATAAGATAAATCTTTATTGTCATTGTCACAAGGACAACGAAATTCAAAGGGTGCCATCAGTCAGTGCACATGCCCAAAAACAAAAAATAACTGTCTCACAATTCACACACAACGCAAGAATCAACAAACAACTGGCAAAAAAAAGAAAAATAAGAACAGCCACATTCTCACATACATCATTTATGATGATTAATGGTTGTTTTTGATTGCATTTAGTTTTGGACATACATTTCATACGGCAGAAATGTATGTCAGTTTAATCTGTGACTGGTGGCAGGTGTGAACTATTTGTTTTACACTAAATACACTTATACAAACATAATTTTATTTTAGATTTGTTTCTCTTATAGTTGATTCTCAAACTATATGTTCAGTCTGCAGAGACGCCACATCTGGTCTGATGTAGTCAGACTCCTGCCAATCAGGAAACACATTTAATACCAAGATAAAAGACATGATCCATTTGCCGCCATATTTCAAAGAGAAACCAGCAGGTAAGAGACACTCCCACCTGACTCACCTGAACTTTGGTTCCTGGTTGTACATATTTGAACGAGGTGTGTAATGTTGTCTTTAAAGCAAAAGTAAGTGTAAACCAGATGAACAAGACACAAATTCCTCTTAAATTAACAATGTGAATATAAATCACGCCTGCAGATTAAAGCCGTGCTTTAATGACAGATTGACATCTTTGTCTCCTCTTTCGCTTTGCACCCCCCCCCCCCCCACACACACACACACACACAGATTGTGAGGACAAATTTTATCTCATGAAGAAATGCTACATATCAGATCTAGATCAGAGTGACATTTAGTTTTGATTCTTGTCCTAGAATAATACTGAGCTTTTTAAGGCAGTTTGAACCTTAGTGATTAAGTTTAATCTTTCCTTGAAGATTCCTTGCATTGAAAATTTGCTGCTGCCAGAATTTCAGCTCATTAAATCTTTTTTTCTAATCCAATCTAATCCAGATTTGTTGCTGACGGACCCATTATTAAATGATCAAATCTGTGCAGCAGCTGACAGTAGATTTATATTTGCAACATGTTGCCGTACGAATGAGTCAAATGTCCCGTGGGTGTAAAATATGCTAAATCGTTGCTGCTCCACCTTCGTTCTGCCTGCAGGTGCAAAATAAACACAAGAATGCTGTGATTCAAAGTGTGGCTTGGGGGCCTTTTGCGGCACATGGCCTGACTTTGTGCGGTCCCTGGCTGCACCTCTACCGAATATCAGAATTATTTTATTAGATCTTGTGTTTTCAAATAAAAAGTTACCAAATTACTGGTTTCAATGCTGAGAAAAAACTAAATATTTCTTTCTTTTAATAGAAAAAACATGCAAAACTCGTATAGTTTTGGATTTATAATGAATTACACATCCGTTTTCTACGAGAAAATACTTTTCTTTCTTTTTAAATTAAAAACTGGTGACATTTTATTTAAAGCAGTGTGTATAAAACTGAAATGACACTCATGAATATGAAGGAGTCTTCATAAATGTTTACGACTGTCGTCATGAAGTGTCGTTCGGAAAATAAAGACAATTTTAATGCAAAGTCTCATTAAAACTTGCATTGAAAGTCCATTAAACATCTTCATCTCTGCTTTCGCTTGAAAAAGCAGAGATGTAAAGTTATTTACATTACAAATAATGTAAATAACTTTACATTATTTGGTAAATAATGAAACTTTTAATGTAAATTTCCATAAAAAATTGCATCTAAAGTGTCTTTCTTTACCAAATGACACGTCATGACGACAGTCGTAAACATTTATGACGACTCATTCAGTGTCATGTCAGTCTTATACAAACCCTTTCAACTAAAGTATCACCAAAAAATTTTATTTTAATTTAAAAAATGTCATGTCAGTTTATTGTTCATTGTTTATTGTTAATGCCAAAGCAACAAAAGTCCTCCAACAGTTTTTGGCTGTAAAACCTCCAGCTGTGAGACTTTTCCAGTTAACCTACCTGAACGTTTAATTGTTCCTGTAACTCACGTCTGAACATATTTGAAGGAGGTGTGTAGCATTTTCCTGTAAAGCGAAACTATGTGTTAATGGAAAGAACAAACGTTTTTGAACATTATTAAATAAGCTCTTAGAATAACAATGTCAGTCCAGAATGTGTCATGGGATGATTGAATCAGGTCAATCAGAACATTTAGTTTGTTCTCTGTGCATTCACCAAAACATTACATCTTACCAAGTTTTTTTGTCTCATTTCTGGTGCAAATGTTTTAGTAAACTTTAAAACAAAACTAGCTTACAAGAAACTTTTCAACAAAACACAGGAGCTTGTTTTAAGGAAATAATCCCTTAACATTGGAGCAAAAGTTCTGGTTCTATTGTCACATTATTTCACTTATAACATGGAAAATTGTCTTATTAAAAGTAAATTCATCTTCCAATAGAACGAGGACATTTTCATCAAAATTATTTACTTAAAACAAGCTCCTTAAAGATACTTGCAAGTTGCAAGTTTGTTGATTCTTGCGTTGTGTGTGAATTGTGAGACAGTTATTTTTTGTTTTTGGGCATGTGCACCGACTGATGGCACCCTTTGAATTTCGTTGTCCTTGTGACAATGACAATAAACATTTATCTTATCTTAGTTGGTTTTGTCTTATTTAAAGTAGCTACACAGACAGTTGCACTAGAAACTGGACCAAAAATACTTGGTAAGATTTTGTGTTTTTGCAGTGTTGTATTGTAGCCAGTGTGAAAAATATGCTAAATCATTCTGGCTCCACATCCATGATTCTGCATTTGGGCCTAATTGAGAGTAATTAGTTTACTGTTGTCGTTATTCACTGAAACTGTCTCATGTAAAGGCAATTTAACTTTAACTGGCTTTACATATTTCCATCTATTAGTTTGTTTGTTTTATTTGCAGCAGTCCTAGTTTAACAACAGTGACACTAAGAGTAGATAGAAAATGTTTAAACAACATAAAATTTACAATTTATTTTATAAACTTGTTCAAGTTGTTAACACACACAGGGTATCAGCCAATCAAATGGTAGCTGTTAGGTAAATTGTATATATTATTATCAAATATTTGTTGTTTCATGTGCCTTTATAATGTTCTTGTCTTATATGCCTTTATTTGTTTCATCTTAGCATAAAGAAAGTTTCTGTGTTGTTGAATTACTTTGATTCCTTTCTCAGAAGGCCTCTCTGAGGAAGAGCAGAGACAACCAGCAGGGTTAGCGCTCAGCAGAAACATCTGCATCCTTGACCTGCTAATTGGCTATAAAACTGTTGCCATGAAGACGTACAACTGGCTCTGTGTTATCCTGTGTCTGGAACAGAATAATCTAGTCTGTAGATACCATGTGTTTTGTTAGTGACTAGCATTTGCGTTGCAATCATGTGACTGAAGTGTTTTCCCCAGCCCTTTGAGACGCTCTCTGTAACAGGGATCCTAACAGCAATAAAAAGGGAGAACGGACACATATGTTTTCAGAACGGAAGAGATGTGTGACTGAAAACATCTCTGGCTGTTCTCCTCGCGAGGACAAAAGAATCAAACTCTCTTGTCTTTCTTGTGTTTGTTTAATTTGTCTCAATAGGTGTTTAAACCTGACAGTAGCAAATGGAAAAAGATAGAGATCGAGACATGTTGGAAATAAACAGAGTTGAGTAGTAACTAGTTACATTTACTCAGTTACATAAACTTAAGTAACTTTAGAAACGATTTATTTTTTTTCCTGTACTTTTGAGTAATTTTATAAAGTATTTATACTCTTACTTCAGTACTTTATGTTTTGGTCCATCTGTTTATGTAATTTTTAAATATTAAATGATTGATAGTTTGATCAGTTACTCGGTACTTGAGTAATTTCTTGGTCGGCCACTTTTTACTTTTACTTGAGTAAAAACACATTGAATTAGTTACATTCTTACTTGGTTACAGTTTTTGGGTTTTCTACCAATAGAAAACAATAGAAAATCATGGATCCATTGAATCAGCAGTCTGGGCTGCAGGTGGAGGTATAACGACCAGGGACGAACAATATTGTTTCTGAAAATGTCACAAATCTCAAATAATCTCCAACTAGTTCCTTGAGCACGATAACTAGTTCAGTTTTCCAGTAAACTCCAGTTCTCAACAGAACCGGTGTGGCGTGTGGAGGAACACGAGATTCTCACCTTCGGTGTGATGAGACGAGTCTGCAGCCAACAGGAAATGTAATTATTTTAATAAGCACTAATATCTGAGGAATGTTAAAGAAGCGTTTTTGAATCTATGCCAGAAGTAATTAAATCAGATTAAAGTAGGTTAGTCCAATCTAGGTCAAGCACTGATACGGCTTGCCTATAATGAAGTTTGATGAAGCTGCAAGAATCGATGGCAACTGAAGATAGAAAAAATTTTTTAAAAATATACGTGTGACGGGGTTCTATTATGATTTAGTCAAACACAATGACTGGTCCAAGTCGGAGATCGTTTTAGAGGATTTATTAAACTCTCACAAAGATGGCAGGTGCAGACCACACACGAAGGACATCCTAAGATTTCGCAGTTCCTTCAGCAGCCCTTTCTCTCGCTTTTGCTGACCTGTCATAAAATCCTTCATCAAAGTGAGAAACTCACTGCCAGATGCACTTGATCCACTGGGGCCAGGCTTTGGTTCACCTTCCTCATCTGATCCATCCGACGTTGGCATGCTTTCCCATGCTTTCTCAGTCACCTGTTCTTCCATCTTTGATTGTGATCGAAGACCAGATCTTTGCTTCACCAAATGAGATCCTCTTCTCCGGCTCGCCATAATCCCACTCCTGACACCATGTGTGCGCGTATTCTGACACGGACTCTAAGTCCCAGCTCGTGACGGCTCCTCCGTCACAATACGCTATTAATTGCAGAAATTTTCTAGAAAAACTTCTACATTTCTGAGTTTCAAAACTCAATAATTTGAGGGAAAAAACTGGGAAATTTCTGAATCCCAAAATGAAACATTTGGAGAAAAGAAATCAGAAAATTTTAAAACTTTCCAAAGTCAAAGACTTTCTCCTTTATGAGCTCAGAAAATTTTAACTTTTTTCAAAGATTAATGTCTTTTTTTACCCCTCCAGGGGGCATTTTGTGGGCTCTGGTGTCCCTTATATGATAGGCTGACAGGAAACAGGGGAAGACACGCGGCAAATGTCGTCGGGTCCGGGAGTCGAACCCGCGACGGCCGCGTCGAGGACTGAAGGCCTCCAAATACGGGTCGCGCCAACCGCTACGCCACCACCGCACGCCCCAAAGATTAATGTCTAAATTTCTCAGATTTTTAGCAAGTATTTTCTCATTGTTTCTATCTTCATTGGCCCTAATAAACCATAATATCTTCCAAATGACTCATCTTCAAGCTTTATTGGAGCAAATATAGGCAACATAGAAATTATAAGGCAGTTTTGGCCTTTTTGTATTAAAAAAAAACATCCAACAGTTTCTGCAAATATCAGGTTTTCATGCAGTTGGTTCAACAGCTGAGGAGCATAAAAACCAAAACCTGCAACATCAATTTGTTCAAACTTTTAAATCTTGATGGTTCGTCCCGTTTTTGTTTTCTGCTTTTTCTTTTTCCCACAAAGCGTTTTCTGTTTGGCAGGAAAACATCCAGTTTGACCTGAAGGTCGAGGTGAAGGTGAGTCAGCTGAAAGAAGCTTTTCCAGGTAAAACCTGTAATGGCTGCAATGACCAAGAAACGGAGTCGTATTGCAGTAAATCCTCAAAACAATGCAGTCAGTATGGATGCGAAACAAAGTTTAATCACCGACGTTGATAAAGTGATACTTTTCCTTCACGAACTCTGAATGATTTTCAGTAAGAGCAGCAGCTTTGGGTGAACCGGGAAATCTCTGTATTGTGGTTGAGAATAAGGGTGGCACCTTTAGATTCTTTTCTCTTGTTTTTTTTTTTTAATACAGTACAATCATGAACACGCGGAAAAACGTTCCAGTTCAGAGAAAAACCACAGTTGCAATCATTGTTAGTGTTCATTGTTCCTGTTGGCTCACTGCCGAACCGTGATTACTTATTGTTTGAACTCGAATGCCAAACAAACGCCTCCAACGCTGCTATCAGATGCTAAGCTGAAAGTGTCTGTACTGACAGATGGGCTGTCAAATCTGTCTGGTACCTTTGTCAGACTTTAATTGAGTTACTTTACTGGTGTAAAAACACAACAAAGCTACATAAACATTGTTACGGCCCCTGGCCTCTTCAGGCTGTGCAGGCTCTTTGTTTTTTTTCTATTATGCAGGATCAGCTGTGCGGGCACAGCTTTCTGATTGGCTGCCTAGAGGCTGCAGGAGAGCAGCCACCCCATTGGATCAGCAAAGCCAATCAGACGTTGATGAGACCCACCTGCACCGTATAAAAGACGTCTGAGTTCATTCCTCCAGGGGGGGCAGCTAGCAGGAAGAGGTTAATAAAAACTTCACTTTAACACACGCAATACCAGAGAAAGGTCATTTAACATTTCTACCTTTGGAGTCCAGAGACGGGTCGACTGACCTGAAGGATTTTAGCTAGCAGGCGCTTTTGTTCTGTAAATAAGGCCATTACCCTGGTAATTACCCTGGTAATTACCCTGTTAATTACCCTGGTAATTATCCTGGTAATGGCCTCAACGCATCTCACAGTTGCACAATTGTTCCTTAGACTTAGACTTAGACTGACTTTATTGTCATTTTGCATGCACAGGGTGTATACAGAACGAAATTTCGTTGCATACGGCTCAGGACAATGTTTGAGGTTCCAATGTTGTGAGGTTACTCCAGAATAAAATAAAATACAGTATAAAATATAAATCTAAATATAAAATATAAAGTGCAGGAATGACAGAAAATAGAAGTTACTTAGCTCTGTACATGTGCAAGGTATAAAGTGGAGACCAGATTTTGAGTGCAGTCCAGTTAAGAGTTCAGCAGTCTGATGGCAAGTGGGAAAAAGCTGTTTCAGAACCAGGTGGGCCTGCACCGGATGCTGCAGAACCTCTTTCCAGAGGGCAGCAGGGAGAACAGTCCATGGTGGGGGTGTGAGGGGTCACTGACGATGTTTCGGCCTCAGGACACGCATCCTGCATCGATGGTTGACCTGACACTTCGCCCTTTTGCCTGAGCTGGGTGTGGAAGGTTGTTGCCGAAGCAGTTTCTCCTTGTGGGCCTTCTTCTCACTCACATGAGAGTTACCCAACTCTTTTGCAAGCTCAACCAGGAAGTCCACCCGTCTCTCCCGCACCCCAATGCATGCCTGATAAATGTTTCCATGTTTGCCAGGTTTGCTGACCAGCTGTCACATAGTGATGGAACCTCGGTCACCCCCCGCAAGATAATGACTGAAATAAATGCCATTAGTTCTTGTGAACTAAATAGGTGAAGCAGTCACCTATTTATCCTCCACAGCACAAAAGGCTGCATGCAAATTTGCATGTGCAAAGTCTCCCAGATTTCTTTTGCTTACACTTTTTGCATGATTTTTCTGAGGTGGATCAACACAATTAATTTGGTTAGTTTATTTCTAAACTGTCATTTTAAACCCACTTAGCTTTATTTCAAAGAGAATCATTACTAATTTCTTTTAGAAAAACCTTTGCATATTTCTTGAAACAGATTGTATGTTTTGCAAACTCTATGTACATTTGGCAAAATGACCTGGATAATGCAGCACAACATCATGGATCAGCTGCAAAAGGTCACATCTCTCCAAAAACACTTCATGTATGCTTCAAAACTAGACTGACTAGTTGTAGGTATAATAGATACCCACCCCCAACATGGACTATTCACACTCCTACCTTCTGGCCTGACGGTCAACGGCCACATGTACAATTGAAGAAGGGATGCTAATTTGAGCCATCAGAGTCGTCAGTTTGGACTCAGGGTCTTTTGACCCTCTTTCGGGACGTCAGGGGAGAGGTCGGAAACCCTGGTAATACCAACTTTCAACAAGATTTATAAATCAATAGTTTTAGTTTTTATCTTTTCCTTTTTCATGTTGTTTACATCGATTTATTATAAATTTTCTTTCCCACTCTCTTTTTCCACAATACAAAAGAAAATAAATGTTTGACTAAACAAGCAAAATTAACTTCAAAATGTATAGATATTGAAAAAAGTTCTATAAATTATCATATATGGCACGTGTGTCAAACTCAAGGCCCGAGGGCCAAATCTGGCCCGCCATAGCTTTTTATGTGGCCCTCTAGACTCCAAAGCAATGGGCCCCTCCAGTTTTTACAAATAACCGCAAAATTCACACAAAAATCAACAGATCCCCTCATGTTTTCTGAGTTTATCAACATGTTTTCTGAGTTTATCAACATGTTTTCTGAGTTTATCAACATTTCTTTCTCAAAATTGACCATAAACATTTTGGATCAAGTGCCTGCTGTCTCAGCCTGACCTGATGTCAGGTTATAGTCCATGACCAAATAGAGCGATTAATAAAAGATCACATTTAACATCATATATTAGCGCAAATATTGTAAAAAATTCCTTACAGATATTTCTAAATTAGCGCCACAAAATCTGTGATGTTGATTGCAGAAAAGCACAAAAACAATCCTGGATGAACTGATTAGTGTGAAAAGATGTTCAATATTATGTTATTTTAAGAAACACTTATTGATGCTGAAACACCTATTTATTGATATTTTAACAATTTAATTGGTTTTTATCAATATGTTCTGGCACAACAGGCCCTTTATGAACATTCAGGTTTTTGATCTGGCCCAAAACAGAAATGAGTTTGGATAAAAACGAGTGAATCATGGACTATTTTGAATGTAAACAAGAATAAATAGTGAGATATTTGGTGGTGGAATGATGTCACACCGCCAGCAAAGGAAGATTCTGTGATGTCACTGGCGATGCAGTCTGTGATGTCATCAACTCAGAATTGTATGTGACACAATTCTGCATATTTTTCATTGCTTGCAATATCACTGACCAGTTCAGACGTGCGCAAAGCTCTTTCAGGTAGTTTACCAATCGACAACTTTAGTGATTGTATTGAGGAGAAATGTTTCACTTATTTCAGCAATACTGCAACAAAATGATGGGACCCCAGGCGAGAACGGGAGTCCAGCAAGACCCCCAAGGCAGCTTCGCTCCTGCACATCTGGATATTTTAGATGAGGAAACCCACAGACTGGACTCCAGTCTGGAAATGGAGAGAGCCAGGATAGAAGACAACCAAGACATGGCCGACCTGGAGGCAGAGCTGGAAGAGATGGAACTCCGGCTAAAACAGCAGGAAGATCTCAGAGAGAGATTTATTAATGAGATCAACGAGACAAAAAGAGAACTTGAGAGACTGGAGAGAGAAGAGATGTCCAATGATCCAAGAGAACTTTACGCTGCAAACATTGCATCCAAATTTTACGACAGTGTGAAAAACATGGAGAAGAAGACCTTGCAGCAGGAGTTTGAGGATTTAAAGGTGGCCCACCTCCTCAGCCGGGAAGCATTTGTTGCTGGAATACAGGCTGAGAGAAAGAAAACTGAGGCTGTCCAAGAAGAACTGGACCAACTTAAGACTTCCTACAAGGAGCTGCAATGTAAATATGATGCAGACATTTCTCTGGTAAGGCAGGAGGTGAAATGTGAGAAAGACGCAAACAAAGAAAGAGAAAAAGAGAGTCTGAAGCTAGTGAACAAGCTGAAAGCAGAGAAGGAGGAGCTCTTCCTAAAAATGGCTAGAGAAATCACTATTCTGAGAAAGAGAGAGAAGCAGATGCTGAACAAACTGGATCAGGTTCACATTTCGCACGAGGAGATAAAACGTAAGTTTGAAAGAGACATTATGGATTTAAAGCAGGAGGTTGAGACATACAAGCAGCAGGTAGAGCAGGAGAGAAAAGCTCACCTGGAGCAAACAGAGGAGGACAAGAAGCTTCTAGACAATATGAGAGCTGAGAAGGAGGAGCTCCTCCACAAAATGTCAGGAGAAATTGAGACATACCAGCATCAGGTAGAGCAGGAGAGAAAAGCTCACCTGGAGCAAACAGAGGAGGACAAGAAGCTTCTAGAGAAGCTGAGAGCTGAATATGCCATCCTCCAAGAAGTAACAACATCAGAGAAGAAAATCCTGCAAGAGAAGGAAAGTAGTGCCAAGGCTGAGCTGGACAATGTTAACAGTTTGTACATGGAGCTAAACAGTCGGTTTGAAACCGAAGTAACTGCATTAAAACATCAAGCAGAAAAACACCAGGAGGAGCTCATTTGTGTAAAAAATGATTTACAAAAAGCGAGAGACGATCTGCTGCTGGCCGACAGTCTGAGAGCCGAGGAGGAAGGTTTCCAACAACATCCCATCACAGTTTCCCCAGAGACGGAAGAAAACTCACAGAACCGAGTTAAAGTCTTAAATCAAGAGGTTTCTTCAGAGGAGGATCTCTCAGGAGAACCTCTACCAGGTTCTTCGATGGATCCCAAATCCTCAGAAGAGACTCAGGTCGCTGGAGAAACCATCCTGGAGGATTTGGACAATCCAGATGGTAAAAAGAAAAAGTCTAAAAATTCATTTTGGAAGAAGGTACGACACACTCTGGGATGGAAGAAGCCGAAAAAGAAACAAACAAGTGAAGACCAACAAGAACGTGTCTAAAGTTCTTGATTTTGATATTTAGAGAAGGAGAAAGACGTGCAGGAGACGAACCGAGGACTGGAATCAAACGCATGGAGGTTGTAGCCTCTGTGAACGGGGCGCCATGCCACGCTCCGTCAAGACCAAATTTAAAAAGTTCTTCCCCCCATTGACAAACTAGAAAATAGATCCCTTCCCAACCCAATTGGAAAAAATGTGGGCAGCACGGTGGTGCAGCGGTTAGCGCTGCATCTTCACAGACACCATCTGTGTGGAGTTTGCATGTTCTCCCCGTGTTTGCGTGGGTTTTCTCCGGGTGCTCCGGTTCCCCCCACATCTCCTAAAACATGTCGGTCAGGTCAGTTGGTCACTGCAAATTGCCCCCAAAGATTTGAAGAAACCCCAAACACATGTGCAGCAGAGAGACTACATGGGCCACCTTCTGTCAAATTTTAATCGGAGTTTGATGGATGAGTGATTAATGACCCTAATTAAATAATTTTGATTTCCGGTCACATGATGCATTTGTAGCCATTTAGGTTAGCGTGTCTTTAATATCTTTTCTTTTTTCAAACTATTTACCCAACGATTTATTGTTCAGTGTTACCTCAGTTTAAATTCTACAGGCATAACCAAAATCATGAAACTATTTTATAAGTCTTAAGTGAAAATACGGTCTTGCCACTTCTTTTTGCAAACATGGTTGTTAATTTTTTTTCAGCTCATGACATGACAGCAGATTTTTCTGACATCAGCAACATTCTGACCGAGCAGAACAGCAGCAGCGAGTTTCCCTCCATGATCGCTAACTTCACTGAAACGGCTCCACGAGCTGAAGACACTTTAAGGTTGGTCAAAACTTTAAAAAAATTTGGATCTCGTTAAAAATTGAATTCTACTCTGAAATGAATCAAACTCATGTGTAATGTTTTGTCTTAGTGTAATGTTTCACCTCTCTGCAAAGCTTTGAGTCACTAAGCTTTATTCTGTTATTTAAACCCTTGCTATTTGATTTTAGAAGGGGAACAATGACTTTTTAATATAACAGAAACATAAAATCTAGTGTTTTTACATCTTTAAGATGACTAGAACAAGACTCACTGTGTACACTGAGGGCGATGAGTTCAGCCAAAAGTAAAACATTCCCAAACAGACAGCTGCACCGAGGCAGAGCCTCTCTGTGGAGATGCTCCAACCTTAACAAAAACCTCAACCTTAGCAAAATTGAATTCAATACATACTAGATTTCTCTGTAACTTTGTTCTTACCTGTGTGATTAGATGCGGTTTGTCCAACAGGTTCCATATTGACGTAAATTTCCTCCATCGCTTCAGACTCTGTGCTGGCTTTAAACATTGACTATAAAATCCACAGCAGTAGTGGAACTAAGTGGAAAAAAAACTGTGGGAAAGAGATGAGATGTCTGGTGTTCAACAAAACAAAAGGTAAACGTATTTTAGAGATAACGATCAAATAAAGAAATTCATGAGCGCAGATTCAGCATTAGTTTCTTAAATATCTTACACAACATAAAATTCTTGAAGGTTTCAATAGTTTCATAAGTTCATATTTGCTGATTCGGTTCTGAATCAATGAATATTTATTTATCCTTTTTCTTTATTTTCCTTCAGCTTGGTTAATCCTACTCATAATAAACACATTACACTTTTCCATGAGTGAAAAAATAATTGACTCTTTCCATCTTTAAGATGACACAAAATTAAAAATAGTTTTAAATCACGGATATAAGGATGAAAAAATACATCTGATGTTGTGATGTTCTTGCTTCATCTTGCTCCTGCGGATGGCTGTGTCCAAAAATATTTCCTAAAGGCCAATAAATTATTGGAGCAGATGACTGGTTCGCTCTTTGGTCGTATGGGCCCAACAGTTTTACAGATCTCATTCTGTCCTGATAACTAGTCACAGCCTTGCTCTCGGTAAAAACAACTATCATCTTTGTATTTTGCTTTCTAAATCCTCTTTTAACCCTGTTTCTTGTCCAGTAGCAGAAACACTTACATTAAGAAACCACAGGTGTTGAACTGAAATCCTCCTTTAGTCCAGAAAATGTAAAATACCTGAATTGCATTATTACAAAACATCTATAACCGTTGGATCAAATAATTATGGAATTGTACGTATTTATTCATATTTTAAAGATATGTACTTTTAGGACTGGCATCTAGTAAAAACAGGCTGCATGAGCTGGCTAGTACTGTCTAAAACTCAGTCACCATATCTTCTAAATCAGCCATGAGGCAGATCAACAGTTTGACAAACAGTTTGCTTTGTGAAGCACCGCCTCACTGGGAGGGAATCAAAAGGCTAACATGCCAATCAGGTGCAAGTTGGGCGGGTTAAAGTAAGAGAAACCCGATACTGCAGTCAGAGCACGATGAAGACCAGCAAGCAAAATATCAGAGTTCAGGAGATACAAGATAGAAAATTTGACTGAATCAAGACATTGCCCAGAAGTTCAGACTGGGAAGCTAACTGGCACATTGCTAGCTAAGTATGTGGAGCAGGAAAATAGACCGTATTTACTTTAATTTATGCAAACCAAATGCCTCAAAAGATTCAATTACTGCAACATATAAAAGACAAGTGTAGTTACACCGTGTGATTTTGGCAAACAATATTCTTAAACTCATCCAAAATATTATTCTCCACAAAACTTCTTTTATTTTCTGCCTACAGCAGCAGCAGCAATATATTTGGTACATAGATTAAAGATTCATGGTCTCATTATTCGACATGGTTGTTCTGCTCAAAACCTTTTGGTTTGCTTGAGCAGAAATGGTGTAGCGTCTGGACATGTTAAAATGTTCAACTTTTACCACCTAAAATCCTCACTACTTTCAAATAGTTCACTTTTTATTTGATTTTACTTGTTGCATGGACTCAACTTAAATAGATTAACTTATAAAGCTTTTTTTATATACATCCAAATGTTCCTGCCACTTGTTTAAGATGAGTACAAACAACAAGTCGATGATAATTAAGTGATGTTCGCTTGAACTTTTTTTTAAGTCTAATGTTTTATTTTACAGTGAGGAAGGCCGGAGTCTAGCTTTAGCAGATGGCTGAAGGCGTCTGATCCGCTTCAAACTCAGTACCTGTTTGCTCCGAGGCAAAACTTTGGTAAGGTTAAATTTAGTGGCTAAAGAAAGTCAGACGGTTTATTCTCCAATGTGAGAAATCCCTTGAGGTTGTCAGGTTTCTTGTTTGATCAGATCTTGTTAGTCAGTATGATTACTAATTAACGGTTGATTCTTTTGTATCTAGATGCAATGTAATCATTCAATTCACAATTTAAGTTTTATTATCAGATAAAATATTTCATAGTATATTTCACTGATTCCTTTCATACACTCTAAACTCCCTGAGAAAAAAAAAGACCTTTCAGAGAAATATAATTTTGATTGCTTTGAGTTTAATGATATTTTACTTAATATGACTGATATGATCTTCTTTAGCGCATACTGATGCTTCGCATTGATCATCTATAAGCTTATCAATCACAAGAGGTGTTGAACTGTCTGTTAGTGAACATTAGTGAACAGCATCATTAGGACCAAGGAACAAAAGCTGCAGATCATTTTAAAGGTAACAAATCAATTCACCATGTTATGAGCAACTCTTGGAGCATGGTTGTGTAGTGAGTATGTTTAATTTTAATTTTTAGGTAAAGTGTACCAATAACAAACTTAGTCAATGTTATTATAAGTTGGGCTAGTTGTCAGAAGATGTAAGTAAGTCTCGGTGAGACGGAGTATTTAAGAAAAAACACAAATTCACTGATTGAATTTTTGGCTGATAGCCGGCATATATTTAAATTTGTGCAACAAACACCAAAAGAAAAAAAATACTATATAAAAAACGGAATAGCTATTCAGTTTGATAAATATTTACACATTGAATAAATCAATATAAATCCAAGGGCACACTTTAAAACATCAAATCTAAATAAATAATATGAAATATATTAGCTATTTTAATACAGACTGATGGTTCACATTGATCATTTCAAAGTTTTAATAATGAAAAATAAAAAAAAATAGAGGTGTATTATATTTTGTTAGTGAACACACTAAAGTGTGTAAGATAATGGGTGGAGGGAAAGCTGGAAGATACATATGAGCAACCTCAGCGTGGCCTGTTTAGTCCCTGTCAGATATTGTTCAGAAGTACGTGTACAAATGAGGAACATTTACTGACATGTTTCACTCTAGCAAGTGTTACAGAAAAAAAATCTATAAGAGTTTAAAATTTAAGTGATGAAGGAAATCACAAACTCATAGTCAGCACTGACTAGTCGTGCTACCATAAAATAAAGCAGTAAAACAGTTAAAACTCTAGGCTTTCTGTAGAGGTATGTGTTCAGTCTTACGGGTGCGCGCGCACACACACACACACACACACACACACACACACACACAGACAAGCACCCATGGTAGGAGGGGGGTCTGGGTGGGGACATATGCAGATTCCAAGAGCTGATAGCAGACCCGATCAGGAAGATATTCCGTTTTAAAACCAGAGATTGACCATCATTGTTATCGATTCTTTGCCAGAGGATGTCGGTGACATAGAGTTTCCTTGCACAGCATGTGTTTTGACCCCAAAGGTCATGAGAATCACCCAACTAGGATTTTTTTAACCTGCCTCGCAGAGCCCTTTCCCGTTTCCCGCAGTGTCTCAGGAAAAATATTCTGTTTAAAACCAGAGGTAACTACAACATCCTATTTAAATATACTATATTGTATATTATTCTCAATTATCTAACACTAGTTGTTTTTCATACTTTACTTGTATTATTCTTACAACTCATACAGGTCTGAAGGCGTGGGAATAACAGATCTGTGTGGGGGATGGGTGGGAAAGGTGGAGGAGGGGTGGGAAAGGTGGAGGAGGGGTGGGAAAGGTGGAGGAGGGGTGGGAAAGGTGGAGGATGGGTGGGAAAGGTGGAGGATGGGTGGGAAAGGTGGAGGAGGGGCATCATGTGACCGGAAATCAAAATAATTTAATTAGGGTCATTAATCACTCATCCATCAAACTCAGATTAAAATTTGACAGAAGGTGGCCCATGTAGTCTCTCTTGCAGCTTTATTGTTAAACTTTAAAACTAATTGAATTAGCCGTACGTTAGCCCTTTTCCCTTCGCTGCTTTAGCGCCGCAGCAACACTGGGCTCAATTTTTATAGCAACAGCTATATATCATCACCCAATTTGCCAGATTTTTTGTGCGTCGTCGGAGAGCACTGCCGAATGCGTAGGTGCATATCGCCTGGTGGACGGGTGCGGGAACTGTGCCAGAGGGTCTACAGTGGCTGGCGGGTGGCAGTGCCGGCACCCCGCGGTGGCCAATAGGCCGGAGCGGTGCTGAGCTGCGAGGGCTGCACGACGCCGCTTGCAGCATTCATTTATTTTATCATTTTTTGATCCAATTACTCGATTAATCATAAGAATAATTGATAGATTACTAAACAAAAATATTTGTTGTTTGGAAAACAATTTTGAAGAATTGCCTAGTAACAGAGTTTTTTCACTCTCTCCTCAGACTGAGTGGCTGTAACCTCTCAGAGAGAAGCTGTGAAGCTCTGTCCTCAGTTCTCAGCTCCCAGTCCTCCAGTCTCAGAGAACTGGACCTGAGTAACAACAACCTGCAGGATTCAGGAGTGAAGCTTCTCTCTGCTGGACTGAAGAGTCCAAACTGCAACCTGGAAACTCAGGTAAAATGTTTTGAATCCTAGTGAAGCCATATGTCTGTCCATTAACTGCTGCTATAGATGATGCAAATGTTATTTCAATAGTAGATTATTAAAATAAAAATGTCTGACTGTGATGAGGCTAATCATGCTAAGTCTTGATTCATAAACTCAGCTGGTTTTCATTTACTCCAGGCTGAAAGAACCAGGAAGAGAGGAATGTAGAAAGGTGGGGATCAGGCTTTAACTGTTAGTGTAACGCTGGACACTTGACAGATTGCTGCATCCTCAGTGTACAAAGAAGCATTATTGCAGATTCTTCCTCCAACCAGTTGTTAGACTTTCTCGTCCATTTTACAAATGATAAATGTTGATTTCTACTATCTGCAGAATGAAATACAGCTTTATTACTATTCTATGTTATTAACAGGTGAATCTCCAGTTTCTTGTGTGTTTTCCTCTTGTGAAAATGACCAGTTCAGACCTTGGGTTCTACCTCAATGTTCTCATGTTCTCATCATGTGATGAATTGTGTGTCTGCAGCTTATCAGGCTGTTTGGTCTCAGAGGAAGGCTGTGCTTCTCTGACCTCAGCTCTGACCTCCAACCCCTCCCATCTGAAAGAGTTGGACCTGAGCTACAATCATCCAGGAGACTCAGGAGTGAAGCTGCTGTGGGCTGGACTGAAGGATCCACACTGGAGACTGGAAGCTCTCAGGTATGGAGGAACCTGCTGCAGGAGCAGAGAAGGTCTGATAGAGGAGGAAGAGGGAGAAATGTCTCTAGTCAGTCTGCTGGGAAACATTTAGAATGAAGATGAATATTTAGTCTCCAACTGAAATGTTTTCTCTGAAACTGTGGTATTAATAAATGGATGAATAACACGGTGAAAATATAACTTGACATTCTGAAACGTGTGTGACGCTGGACATAAATGTTTGTCACAATCCTGAACAAGAGGAAGTCAGTAAAATATTTAAATTAACAAATATAAATAAAATATTTTGAAAAGATGTTCTTTCAAGTGTTTACTGCTGATATATAAAGAAAATCGTATCTTTTGATCATAAGAAGAGTGAATGTAAGCGTGGCAACAATTGTTGTTTCACTGCAGACCTTCCACTTCCTGGTTCTGAAAGAAGAAACTACAAACCAGATGGTAGACATAACTGATTATGTTTACCACATAATCAGTTATACAACATTTATCACACTATGTAGCTGCTACATCCGCTGATAAGAAACTTGTAATAATAATAGATAACAATAGTTATTATTATTATTACAAATTTGATTTATAATGCCCTTTATATCTTTAAATCTCAAAGGGCAAAAAACCCCAAAACAAAACAAGCAATTTTAGTGGAGAAAAATAAATCAATAAATGAGATTAAAACCAATATCTCAGAAATGAACCAAAAGTTTTGCTAAAAAAAATGTCTTAAGGCTTCTTTTAAAACAGTACGTGGATGTTTTGCCCTCAGCACCTGTGTAAGTTAGTTTTCTCTTATTTCAAGTGTATTAAGATATTTGCACTAAAAACTACTTATTAGAATAAGATGTTGTGTTTTTGCAGTGCAGGAGCTCCATCAGAGACCGTAAAGGCCTGCGGTGTTTAAAGTTCACGTCAGGAGAATCAAAAATAAACTAAACAGGTACGACGTGTTGGGAAGGGCTGTCAGGAAAACGGTTCCTCACTCTGAAAGGAATGCAGCAGCGCTGCTTTGGTCTGCAAATCTGCACCGAAACAAACAAAAACAGCTTTGGAACAAGATGGAGACATTTTACAAATCCTCACTCACTGTGATGTACGGCAGTGGAGGAGTGATGGTTTGGGCTTGTTTTTGTAGGATTTACTTCAAAAATACAAAATCTTACAAAGTATTTTTGGTGCACTTTCTAATGCAAATATCATAATTCACTTGAAATAAGAAAAACTAATTTAAAAATGAATTTTAAGCCAGATATATGAGCTTGTTGTCATGGTGAGGTGTTGGACCCAAACGCAGCAGGCAGTAGAAATAAATGGATGTTTTAATGAAAAAAATGAACCAACACAAAATCCAAAAACAAAACAAACTGGAAACACGAGGGAACAACAGGTAATCCAGGGAGGGAAACATGGGCAGTGACCATCAGGGTGACGAGACGGACTGGCGAGTTGTGACTGGGATGGAGGAGCTGAAATACTGGGAGGCAGTAAATGGAACAATGGCAGAGCTAGATGGGAAGAGTGATTTCAGCTGTGAGTAACTGGCACAGGAGCTGAGGGGCGGAGAGAAGGTGGCAGAGGGAACCTAAGATCTGCTGGGAACACAAAGGGAGGAAACAGGGAACTGAAAAATACAACTAATGCAAAAAAAACTAAGAGTAAGAAAAACCTGATGAATAGGAGAGAAAGACATGAGGGAAACCACAACCACCCTAAATAGAAACAAGGCCGATCCAACAACAGTAAGAACTAAGGAACATAGAGCTAGAGAAACTAGAAGATCTAAACAAAGAAATAAATTAACTAGAATTACTAAAGGAAGATATATTGTACATAGACTCAGACATGGAAGAATAACTGAACCTACGGTGATGAAATTAAGAAATAAACATTACTAGAAACACTGCAGGAGGCTGAAATAACTAGAAGGATAAAATAAAATTAAACTATAATCATTAAAGGAGGCTTAACATGGACTCAGACAAACAAGGACAGAACTAAAGAATAAACCTAGAAACACTATAAAGGACTGAAAATAAGGAAAACAATAAGACAATTCTTATTTCACTAAATATCTCAAATAATAATAATATCAAAAGGACCATGAAAGGCTAAACTAAAGTGAACTAAAACATGAAGCTAAATAAAATGAGAAGCAGAACCAACAAAAAACCCAGAGTTCTGACTCGTTTTAATATTGATTAAAAAAGTGCTAGTTTCACTTATAACGAGATATTTTCACCATGTTTTTAGTGAAATAATCTGACAGCAAAACTTTTACATCAATATTAATAAATTATTGACTTAAAACCAGCTCCTGGTAAGTTACTTTAAGCTAGTTTTCCTCTTATTTCACATACATTAAGATATTTGCACAATGAAATAAACCAAAAATACTTAGTAGGATTTTGTGTTTTTGTTGTGTTTCAATTTGCTCAGACAGCCACAAACCCTCTTTAGTTTATATCAATGTACAAAGTACATGAAAAATAAATACAAAAATCCGACTGCATTGATTGTTTTATTGAAATATTGCAAGTTAATTAATTCCTGAGCATGGCAACAAATGAAGCTGTGTATTTTTAATTAAACAAGTGACTAATTTCGTACTTTTAATATGTTTTCTTCGAGCTCAGATTGCATTCTTTCTGCTGGCCACAAGATGGCAGAATTTCACCACATCTGATCCGCCTCCTCTTCATTTAAGATGCAAATAAAATCTGATTTCAATCGACTAATTCATTACAAACACGGTGGATGAAGTACTCGGCTGAAACAGAGGTGAACAGTAAACTCTGTGTGTTTTGGGGGATTTCAAGAAAGAAAAGTGTGTGTGAGCGATGAAGAGGGGGAGGTGAGGAAGACGGAGCAAAACGTCCAGATCCGAGAGGTTCTCCCAGTGAGAGGCAGCAGCTTACCGACGCTTCCTGCTCCAGAGGTGGTCACGTTACGCGTGGCTCGTCCTGAATGAGGCTCAGGTAGGTGTGGAACGATGGAGAGGTTCTCCTGCCGCTGGATCCTTCTGACTGGAAGCTTTAATTTGGTGAGTAAAAATCTAATTTAACAGATTTAAACAGCTGTGCAGGGAACCTGTGCAGTAAATTGAAACAAACTGGGGATAAAATGCTTAAAAGTAACAAGAATGCAAGTTTTTGGGGTTTTTTTTACAAACTAGAAGGAAAGAAATGTGATGATTAATTTATGCTCCAAATAATTTTTGTAGTTCTATGATCACAATAGAATAAATATTTCAAACAAAATGTAGTTCACAAACAATTTTTTTTTTTTTGACTACCTTAAACAGTGCAATAAAAGTGACACTAAAATAATATGTTGCAGCTTTAGCTTCACACGCTAACTCAGACTGCCATACACTCAACAAACTACCAGAACGAAACCGTTGGGTAACCGGGCTGCTGGCGTTGTTGCCTGGGTGATCTTGAAGCACCACGATCCGGGTCACGGCACCAAAGATGTAACCCTGTCCGTGTGAGACGACACCTCGCTGTTCCTTAGACTCTGCGTTGTGTTTTCTTTAATGGTGGTTGTCGGAAGGAAACTTGAGGCATAAATCGGACCCACACGGCGGTTGAGATCGTGGTTCAGACCGTTTATTCGGACCAACCGACAGCGCAGCGGCTTCACCTTCAGAATTCACAGCAAATACTGCGTGTCAATATAAGTCTCATTAACGCAGTTATTATTATCATTCTTTTCTTTTTTTTTGTTTAACAGATACAGCATATATTAAAAAAAAGAAGAAAAAGACAAAACGATACAAAACTAACTACTTGGACATTAAAAGCAACATTTGGCTACATTGAGGAGCTGGCGGTCAGCTTTGCTTACCTTCAGAATTCACAGCAAATACTGACCGTGGTACTGCTAGCGCACCGTAACAGACGCCAAGTACGGTGTTCTTCAACGGACACACTTCACCGACTTCCACAACTCAAAGAACAAATCTAACATTTTGGTGGCATCTGCTGACATATTTAAGCCACTGCCCTACATCTACCCGTTGTTTCTTTGATGGCGTCCCAGTCATCAGACTAGACCCAAAACAACAATGAACATATAAATAAAAAAATAAAAAACATGACTGTGTGCTGTGTCAGTGTAATGGCCAGCATGTACTCCATTAAGTGGAATTTCCTAAGTGTTTTACTGCTTTTCTGGCTTTAGCTTTCTCCCACAGCTTCCGTCCTCTTATTATCTTCTGTTGAGTGTCTTCACTTTCCACTACTTGTGACTCACAGGAAAATCTCTTTGGGGGTTGTCGATTCCTCTGCATGTTCCTTCTAAGAGCACTGGGTGCAGGGGCTACAGTGATACCTCCATCTGTTATATGTTCCGTCCATCCATTGAATTTTCTGTCTGGTATATTCACTCCTTCCATTTCAGGCTGCTCAACCTGTTTATTTGTTGTCTCGCCTTCAACCTCCTCCACAATTTCCTCCAACTTTTCAAGCTCTAAGTGCTCCATCCCCTGCACAGTCACTCCAGAGGCTTGTCTTGTCATATCCTCTGTGTTCTCCACTATCTCTTCTGCCTGCTCTACTGGGAGGAACATACATTGTGTCAGAAGGTTCTGGTGGACCACCCTCTCAGTATCGCTGTTTTCTGGTCACACCACGTACACAGGTGTGTTGGGTTGCTTTTTCACCACTATGTAAGGTTGCGACTCCCACTTGTCCCCTAGTTTTTGCCGTCCCTCTACATGGCAGACTTTAACTAAGACTCTGTCCCCTTGGTTGAAAATTTGACCCTTTGCCTTCTGGTCATAGTACTTTTTCTGTTGACTTTTTGCCTGGTGAGAGGTCTGGTTTGCTTGGGCGTATGCCTGTGACAGACAGTCATGAAGTCTCTGAACATATGCACTGTACTCTCCTGGTTTATTAGCAGTCTGGAGCCCAAAGATGAGGTCAACTGGGAGTCTAGGATGTCTGCCAAACATCAGAAAGTATGGCGTATACCCGGTAGAGTCATGGCGTGAACAGTTATATGCATGTGTCATTGCATCTAAGTGCTCGTGCCACCGAGGTTTCAGATGTGGCTCTAATGTCCCGAGCATATTCATGAGTGTCCGGTTGAACCGCTCAGTGATGCCATTGCCTTGTGGGTGGTAGGGGGTTGTGTGGGTTTTGGTGATGCCCATACATTTGCACAGCTCCTTCACTACAGCACTTTCAAAGTTGCGCCCCTGGTCAGTGTGCAACTTAGCAGGAAGCCCAAACTGGCAGAAGAAGTTTCGCCATAGCACCCTGGCCACTGTGTTGGCCTTTTGATCTTTAGTGGGATATGCCTGTGCGTAGCGTGAGAAATGATCCGTGACCACAAGGACATTTTCCATTCCACCCTTTGACTTTTCCAAAGTCAAAAAGTCTACGCACACTAGTTCCATGGGGGCATTACTGTGAATACTGACCAAAGGGGCCTTGACTCCCGATGTTGGCGTTTTCCTGAGGCAGCATCTCTCACACTGCTCACACCAGATCTTGATCTCCTGGAACATCTGAGGCCAATGAAATCTCTCTTTTAACATCTGAACTGTTCTCTCAAAACCCAAGTGTCCGGAGTCATTGTGAAGAGCCTTCATAGCTCCCTCACGCAGCTTCTCTGGTAGCACTAGCTGTTCCACCACTCCTCTTTGATGATCGCGGCTGCGACGGTACATGATACCGTCTCTGATCACTAGCCTCTTCCACTCTTTTAGGAGAAGACAGACCTGTCGGCCACCACTGACCCTCTCTTTTTTTTTTTTTCGAAAATTTTTATTGTTACTGTAAGCATTTAAAAAACCATTACATTTTTGCAGTTATACAGAAATTTTCAAAAAATTTTCAAGTTCATCAATTTATGCTAAAAGGAGCTAAGAACAAGGGTATAAAACACAAAATCTCTGTGTGTTAAAAGTTGAGCAGGACCGGGGTGACTCCTTCCAAAGTCCGGAGCCGTCCCGTCCTTCCAAACAGCGCTTGGTGCTCAGAGGGGAAACCTGCCCTGAAGCTCCTTCCCTCCTGCCTCACCCGGAGAGCCAGGCTGCCGCTGCTTGGACCTCTGCTCGTGGAGCGCCGGCTCCTTCGTCCACGGAGGCGCAGGCGATTCTTCTTGGTGGCTGTGTCCTTGGCGCGCCACCTGCAGCCCTTGATGTTTTCCTTTTTGCTGCCGCCATCCGGATCACAGCCACCGGGGGCATCTGCCTGCGCCTGCTCACCAGCAAGTTTCTGGAGGTCCAAACGGCGTCTTTGATGGTGGCGAGGGTGAGCCACATCTCAGCGAAGTCCTTTTTTGTTATTTTCTGCTGGCTCACCCCGTACAGCACTAGCTGTACATGAAGGACCTCCCTTGCTGGCAAGTGTGGGAATTGCAAGGAGCCAGCTTTCGCCCACAGGTCCACAGCAGCGCTGCACTCCCACAGCAGGGGCCTCACCGACTCCGGCGCGCCACAACCGGGTCGGGGGCAGATGGCCGTTGCAGACATGCCGCGGGAGTGCATAACAGCTCTGACCGGCAGGATCCCATGAGCCACCATCCATGACAGGTCCTGGAGTCTGTTTGGAAGGACGGGATGGCTCACGTTGCGCCAAACGGTGGAGGCGTCTCCGTACAGGAGGCCGCGCACTGGAGTCACTGGTTCCCGGTCCTGCACAACAGAAATAATAAAACGATGATTAGTTAAAATCTTGCTCTCCTCTCCTTCTAGTTTAAAACGTTCTAAAAATTTCCGTATAAAAGCATATGCAGGAGGAAGGTTAAAAGCTACTGGAGTTCTAAAATCGCTTTGTATCATTTTAAGTTTTCTAAGATAGGACCCGCACCAGAATCTGGTCATCGTGTTTGTTTTGTTATTGCTAGAGAGGTTCATGGCTTGTTTCAGGTGGGTGCTCGTATAATGGCTGCCTAAAAACAAGTAGAGGTCTGGGACTCCTTTTCCTCCTTTTTCTTTGGGTTTGTACATGATTTCTCTTTTTATCCTTTCCCATTTAGAGTTCCATATGAAATAAAAAATGGCTCGTTGTAGTTCTAAAAGCACTCTCCTAGGAGGAATAAAAACAGCACTGGTGAGTAAAAACACTGGTAAAATCACAGCTTTAACTATTAAAATCTTTCCTTCTATTGTAAGGTTCCTCATCCCCCAGAATCCCAGTCGCTGTTTTACTCTTCTTGTTATTTCAGTCCAGTTTGTCTTTCCTTCTCCATGTTTGTCAAATTTTACTCCCAGTATTTTTTGTTCTTCTTCCGTTACTTGAAACTGACATCCTAATTTTTCATTCTCTTTCCATGGTCCATAAAATTGTGCTTTTGTTTTTTCTTTGTTTAATTTTGACCCTGATGCTTTCCCGAACCAATCGGTTAATTGAAAAATCCTATCTATTGATAAAAGATCTGTACATAAAATGTTAAAATCATCCATGTATAAAAGACATTTCGCTACCTGCCCTCCACTCCCCGGTATCGTTACACCTAAAATCTGTGGGTCCCTTCTCAAGATCTGCGCCAGCGGCTCGACGCAGGCCACATAGAGAAGGGCGGATAACGGACAACCCTGACGGACACCGCAGTTCACTTTCACTGCTTTTGTCAGAAACCCGTTAACCATGAATCTGCTGGAGATGTCTCGGTACAGCAGTCCCACCCACGCTACGAACCTCCCAGGAAAACCCATTTTTTGCAGTACCTGGAAGAGGTACTGGTGCGAGACCCGATCAAACGCTTTCTCGAAATCTAGATTTAGGACTATCAGCCGAATGTTTCTGTCTCTCGCAAAACAGATGGTGTCTCGGATCAGTACCAGGCTGTCTGTGATCCTCCTTCCCGGGACGGCGCAGGCTTGATCCGGGTGGATTAGATCCCCCAACACTCGACGCATCCTGGCTGCTAAAAGTCTACTAAAAATCTTACAATCAACGTTTAAAAGGGTAATCGGTCTCCAGTTTTTAAGATCTGTCTTGTCTTTGTCTTTATATAAAAGTGTAACTATTCCTGTTCTAAAACTATCGGGGAGTGTGTCTTGTTTGCTAAAATCAGTAAAAACAGTAAGTAAATCCGGTCCTAAAATATCGCAAAAGGTTAAATAAAATTCTACAGGGAGTCCGTCTGAGCCTGGAGATTTTCCTCTTTTAAAACTTTTCAAAGACTGTAAAAGCTCTAAAAGAGTAAAATCCTGCTCTAAAAAACTGCTGTCTTCCATACTTTTCTCAAGGAAATTCAAAGTTTCTTTTATATTTTTTTCTTTTACCATTTTTTCTGAGTATAAGTCACTATAGTACTTTTCAATTACTTTTTTCTTTTCTTCTATGTTAGAAGCAATGTTTCCATTTTCTGACTTTAAGTCAGAAATAAAACTTGGATTGTTTATAATTTTCTTAAAAAAGTATCTGTTACATTTTTCTCCTTCTTCTATTTCTCTTTCTCTGCTTATTAAAATCACTCCCTTACTCTTTATTTCTGCTAAAATGTTCATTTCTTTTTTTACTTCTCTTATTTCTTTATTAAAATCCATTCCCTCTTGGTTTAAAAAGTAATATCTTTGTAATCTTTTCTGCAGCCCCATCATGCATCTCTGTTCTTTCTCCTTTTTCTTTTTCCCTGCTTGTCTAAAGAAAGTCTGGGTCCTACCTTTCACCATCTCCCACCACTGTGCTCGTGTTTCGTACAGGTCTTGGAGGGTCTGCCACTCGTGGTACCGCTCCCGGTACTGGCCGACCAGAACCTGGTCCTCCAGCAGGGAGCGGTTGAGTTTCCACAGACCTCTCCCGGTCGTCGCACCTGAAGGAAGTGAAAGCGTGCAGGACAGAAGGAGGTGATCAGAAAAGAAAGCCGGTGACAATCTAGCATCAGTTAGGGCGCAATCCCTGATGAAGAAATAATCAATACGAGAGGCCATAGAGCCGTCACCACTGACCCAGGTGTGGCCCTCCTCTCCAGGATGCATAGTTCTAAAACAGTCCACTAGTTTAAAATCCCTAACGATTCTCTGTAATAAAAGTGATGTTTTGTCTACCTTAAAATCCTGTCTATTTCTTTTCCTATCTTTTCTAGAAAAAATGCAATTAAAATCCCCCCCAATTATTAAAGGTTTAGTTCCCAGCATGTGGGGCTGCAGTTCCTCTAAAAAGTCATACCTGTCGTGTTTGTCATTAAAGCCATAAATATTTAAGAGGTTAAAATCCTGTCCGTTAAAAGTCAGATTTGCTAAAAGTGCTCGTCCCTCTCTCACCAAGATGTGCGGGTTGTTTATTAAAATGGCCACGCCGTCATTTTTATTTCCATTGGAGCCGCTCCATATAGACGGCCGTGGCCACAAGTCCTGCCACCGGGTGTAGTTCTTTAAAAACGGGAGTGAACATTCTTGTAGTAAAAACACATCTGACTGTACGGAGCTTAAAAAGGATAAAACACTCTGGGCTCTAACTCGCGACTTCACTCTTCTAACATTTATGGTTGAGAAGGTGAGAGTCATGAGTATGATGGCTAAAATCAAGTACGACATTTTAAAGGATTAAAACAAGATAAGACTAAGTTAAACCATGTTAAAAAACGGGCGGTCGTTAAAACAAGGCGGGTTCAGAGACTGTCCTGTGAACAGAGCTCTTCCTTCCCACATGGTGGTGCAGGTCGGGTTGGAGCTCCATTCCCCCTTCGGACTCTCGGTGTCGGCCGTCTTTCTAAAGCCGTTACCTTGTTTGGGTCCTCCGGGGTTGATTGGTGAGCAAAGTCTAGGAACGAGACCTCATTGGATGAGCCAGCGAGGAAGGCTCTGGATTCCTCTCCGAAAGAACCGAAGAGTTCCTCCAGCCTTCCTCTCTTCCCTACCTTGGGGGTAAGGTCGGGAGGTGACTCAGATGCCGGCCTCTTAGCCAGCTGGGCGTCGGGGAGGGGGGCATCATCGCTGCTGTCCGTCTGTTCTTCCTCAGAGTCCGAGCTAGCTCCGCCTTCGGTTAGCATCTCCCCCCCCTCACTGGATGTTTCGGTCTGGGGGGGGCTTCCTTCTCCTCCCCGCTTCCCGCCCTCTCCTCCTCTCCTCCAATCAGAGGACCTGGCGGGAGATTTGAATTTTCCGACCCAGCTGCTTCCACTTGCTCATTTACCGTTTCTGTTAGCGTCTCTTTTCCTTTTTTCAGTTTATTTGCAAACGATTTTGGACAGTCTCTGAACAAATGATCCTGTCCACCACACAAATTACATTTCCGCCCGTTCGTACATTCATCAAAAGTGTGTCCCACTTCTCGACATTTACCGCAGAAAACTTTTTCACAAGTTTCGGCCAGATGACCATGCTCGCCGCACTTCCGACACAGTTTGGGTTGGCCTTGATAGTGAATGTAGCCCCTGTTCTCCCCCAGGACTATCATTGAGGGGAGATGCTTCAGGCCCTGGAAGCCTTGGGGGTCTTCCCATTGTTTAATGGGGACCCGCCAAGCACAGTTCCAGATGCCGTCCACATCCCGCACCTTCATAGCCTGGCCTCTCACAGTGCAGTATCTACCCAGCCACATACAGATGTCTTCAGCACTGACAGTCTCATTGAACATCCTGACAATCACCGTTTTCAGGGAGTTGTCAGTCAGTTTCTCGACGTCAAATACTGAAAACTGGGTCTTAGCATTTTCAAACCGTGTCCAAAATTCCTTAAGAAATGCTGCAGAGCAAAAACTTACATCATATCCCTTATTGAAAGGCAGGGTAAGGATACAATTCAGGTCATCTGGCCGAAACTTCAGCACCTGTTGAATCAGCTTCCTGGAAAAGTCCAATCTCGTTATTCTATTTTCTTCTTCTTTTTCTTTAAATAAAAATCGAACACTGTGGTACCTCCGCATGCCGGCATGGCTAGCCGCCATGGTGGAGGCACCACCAGTTAAGGTTTAAAACCTTTACTAAAACCAATAAATAGTTAAGAATAGTGATGTTACGTGATGTGCCGAGGCTTCGAGGCGTGTGTCGAGTAATGGAGGGGGCGTTTCCGTAAAGCGCGTATCGAGGCTTGCTTCATTTAGGGGAGGAGCCGAAAACGATGACGTCCGAAGCCTCGCTGCCTGGCTGTACCACGTGACTGCTTCGGGAAGTGGCTCAGATGTTGGCGCGGGGTTTGACAGCTTTAGAAACCCCACAGGATCCATTCAAAATGTGGGTTGTTGTAGGCGAGTTGCGGTCAGTTCAGAGAGTGGATAGAGTTTTGATAGTTTGGATAGCAGAGTTTGGATAGTGGTTATTTAGTTTGAGACAGTTAGTTTGGTGTGTTTGGAGAGTTTAGTAGATAGATAGATAGATAGATAGATAGATAGATAGATAGATAGATAGATAGATAGATAGATAGATAGATAGATAGATAGATAGATAGATAGATAGATAGATAGATAGATAGATAGATAGATAGATAGATAGATAGATAGATAGATAGATAGATAGATAGATAGATAGGAGCATGAAATAGCATGAAATCATCCAAGTTACACAAGCATTAGCCTATTCACTACCCCCTCCCTAGTTCCACAAGCACTTTCACTGTCCTCTGCCTGATTAAGCCCAGGCCATTTTTCTAGAGTCACAGAAAAACTTTATTACACAACATGCCATATCACATGACACTACTATTTTGGGAATAATTACACACAGAGGATACATTCAAACAATATTTTATTATACACATATGTGTATACATAATTTATGTTGACAAATGATTTCGTCCTACACCTTTTGTGAAGTCATTCCCAAGAGCCATAAAAGACAAAAATTCAATGCATCACACGTGTTAAGATACAGCTGGCTGTGATTATACACCTGGCCAGTAGGTGGTTTCGTGTGCACATGAAGCCTCAAGAAATGAACCATTTCTCGAACCAGTTGGCTCAAGTGGTTCAATGCCTCATGAGGCTTCATCTCACCATCACTAGTTAAGAAACACCAATAAATACAAATAAAAGGTAAAAGATATTTTCCACTACTTAGTGGTCAATATCTCAACCGGGGACAAAATTTACTGAACCTCTAAATCAGTGGTAACAGCCAAGTCACAAAGACTACCGCTATCACCACCCAAAGGAGGGGACCGCTGTCTGAGCCAAAAGGCAGAGAAGGTGTAAAAACACAACAAAGCTACATAAACATTGTTGCGGCCCCTGGCCTCTTCAGGCTGTGCAGGCTCTTTGTTTTTTTTCTATTATGCAGGATCAGCTGTGCGGGCACAGCTTTCTGATTGGCTGCCTAGAGGCTGCAGGAGAGCAGCCACCCCATTGGATCAGCAAAGCCAATCAGACGTTGATGAGACCCACCTGCACCATATAAAAGACGTCTGAGTTCATTCCTCCAGGGGGGGCAGCTAGCAGGAAGAGGTTAATAAAAGCTTCACTTTAACACACGCAATACCAGAGAAAGGTCATTTAACATTTCTACCTTTGGAGTCCAGAGACGGGTCGACTGACCTGAAGGATTGTAGCTAGCAGGTGCTTTTGTTCTGTAAATAAGGCCATTACCCCGGTAATTACCCTGGTAATTACCCTGGTAATGGCCTCAACGCATCTCACAGTTGCGCAATTGTTCCTTAGACTTAGACTTAGACTGACTTTATTGTCATTTTGCATGCACAGGGTGTATACAGAACGAAATTTCGTTGCATACGGCTCAGGACAATGTTTGAGGTTCCAATGCTGTGAGGTTACTCCAGAATAAAATAAAATACAGTATAAAATATAATTCTAAATATAAAATATAAAGTGCAGGACTGACAGTAAAATAGAAGTTACTTAGCTCTGTACATGTGCAAGGTATAAAGTGGAGACCAGTTTTTGAGTGCAGTTCAGTTAAGAGTTCAGCAGTCTGATGGCAAGTGGGAAAAAGCTGTTTCAGAACCAGGTGGACCTGCACCGGATGCTGTAGAACCTCTTTCCAGAGGGCAGCAGGGAGAACAGTCCATGGTGGGGGTGTGAGGGGTCACTGACGATGTTTCGGCCTCAGGACACGCATCCTGCATCGATGGTTGACCTGACACTTCGCCCTTTTGCCTGAGCTGGGTGTGGAAGGTTGTTGCCGAAGCAGTTTCTCCTTGTGGGCCTTCTTCTCACTCACATGAGAGTTACCCAACTCTTTTGCAAGCTCAACCAGGAAGTCCACCCGTCTCTCCTGCACCCCAATGCATGCCTGATAAATGTTTCCATGTTTGCCAGGTTTGCTGACCAGCTGTCACATAGTGATGGAACCTCGGTCACCCCCCGCAAGATAATGACTGAAATAAATGCCATTAGTTCTTGTGAACTAAATAGGTGAAGCAGTCACCTATTTATCCTCCACAGCACAAAAGGCTGCATGCAAATTTGCATGTGCAAAGTCTCCCAGATTTCTTTTGCTTACACTTTTTGCATGATTTTTTTGAGGTGGATCAACACAATTAATTTGGTTAGTTTATTTCTAAACTGTCATTTTAAACCCACTTAGCTTTATTTCAAAGAGAATCATTACTAATTTCTTTTAGAAAAACCTTTGCATATTTCTTGAAACAGATTGTATGTTTTGCAAACTCTATGTACATTTGGCAAAATGACCTGGATAATGCAGCACAACATCATGGATCAGCTGCAAAAGGTCACATCTCTCCAAAAACACTTCATGTATGCTTCAAAACTAGACTGACTAGTTGTAGGTATAATAGATACCCACCCCCAACATGGACTATTCACACTCCTACCTTCTGGCCTGACGGTCAACGGCCACATGTACAATTGAAGAAGGGATGCTAATTTGAGCCATCAGAGTCGTCAGTTTGGACTCAGGGTCTTTTGACCCTCTTTCGGTACGTCAGGGGAGAGGTCGGAAACCCTGGTAATACCAACTTTCAACAAGATTTATAAATCAATAGTTTTAGTTTTTATCTTTTACTTTTTCATGTTGTTTACATCGATTTATTATAAATTTTCTTTCCCACTCTCTTTTTCCACAATACAAAAGAAAATAAATGTTTGACTAAACAAGCAAAATTAACTTCAAAATGTATAGATATTGAAAAAAGTTCTATAAATTATCATATATGGCACGTGTGTCAAACTCAAGGCCCGAGGGCCAAATCTGGCCCGCCATAGCTTTTTATGTGGCCCTCTAGACTCCAAAGCAATGGGCCCCTCCAGTTTTTACAAACAACCGCAAAATTCACACAAAAATCAACAGATCCCCTCATGTTTTCTGAGTTTATCAACATGTTTTCTGAGTTTATCAACATGTTTTCTGAGTTTATCAACATGTTTTCTGAGTTTATCAACATTTTTTTCTCAAAATTGACCATAAACATTTTGGATCAAGTGCCTGCTGTCTCAGCCTGACCTGATGTCAGGTTATAGTCCATGACCAATAGAGCGATTAATAAAAGATCACATTTAACATCATATATTAGTGCAAATATTGTAAAAAATTCCTTACAGATATTTCTAAATTAGCGCCACAAAATCTGTGATGTTGATTGCAGAAAAGCACAAAAACAATCCTGGATGAACTGATTAGTGTGAAAAGATGTTCAATATTATGTTATTTTAAGAAACACTTATTGATGCTGAAACACCTATTTATTGATATTTTAACAATTTAATTGGTTTTTATCAATATGTTCTGGCACAACAGGCCCTTTATGAACATTCAGGTTTTTGATCTGGCCCAAAACAGAAATGAGTTTGGATAAAAACGAGTGAATCATGGACTATTTTGAATGTAAACAAGAATAAATAGTGAGATATTTGGTGGTGGAATGATGTTACACACCGCCAGCAAAGGAAGATTCTGTGATGTCACTGGCGATGCAGTCTGTGATGTCATCAACTCAGAATTGTATGTGACACAATTCTGCATATTTTTCATTGCTTGCAATATCACTGACCAGTTCAGACGTGCGCAAAGCTCTTTAAGGTAGTTTACCAATCGACAACTTTAGTGATTGTATTGAGGAGAAATGTTTCACTTATTTCAGCAATACTGCAACAAAATGATGGGACCCCAGGCGAGAACGGGAGTCCAGCAAGACCCCCAAGGCAGCTTCGCTCCTGCACCTCTGGATATTTTAGATGAGGAAACCCACAGACTGGACTCCAGTCTGGAAATGGAGAGCGCCGGGATAGAAGACAACCAAGACATGGCCGACCTGGAGGCAGAGCTGGAAGAGATGGAACTCCGGCTAAAACAGCAGGAAGATCTCAGAGAGAGATTTATTAATGAGATCAAAGAGACAAAAGAGAACTTGAGAGACTGGAGAGAGAAGAGAGGGAAGAGATGTCCAGTGATCCAAGAGAACTTTACGCTGCAAACATTGTATCCAAATTTTACGACAGTGTGAAAAACATGGAGAAGAAGACCTTGCAGCAGGAGTTTGAGGATTTAAAGGTGGCCCACCTCCTCAGCCGGGAAGCATTTGTTGCTGGAATACAGGCTGAGAGAAAGAAAACTGAGGCTGTCCAAGAAGAACTGGACCAACTTAAGACTTCCTACAAGGAGCTGAGATGTAAATATGATGCAGACATTTCTCTGGTAAGGCAGGAGGTGAAATGTGAGAAAGACGCAAACAAAGAAAGACAGAAAGAGAGTCTGAAGCTAGTGAACAAGCTGAAAGCAGAGAAGGAGGAGCTCTTCCTAAAAATGGCTAGAGAAATCACTATTCTGAGAAAGAGAGAGAAGCAGATGCTGAACAAACTGGATCAGGTTCACATTTCGCACGAGGAGATAAAACGTAAGTTTGAAAGAGACATTATGGATTTAAAGCAGGAGGTTGAGACATACAAGCAGCAGGTAGAGCAGGAGAGAAAAGCTCACCTGGAGCAAAGAGAGGAGGACAAGAAGCTTCTAGACAATATGAGAGCTGAGAAGGAGGAGCTCCTCCACAAAATGTCAGGAGAAATTGAGACATACCAGCAGCAGGTAGAGCAGGAGAGAAAAGCTCACCTGGAGCAAACAGAGGAGGACAAGAAGCTTCTAGAGAAGCTGAGAGCTGAATATGCCATCCTCCAAGAAGTAACAACATCAGAGAAGAAAATCCTGCAAGAGAAGGAAAGTAGTGCCAAGGCTGAGCTGGAGAATGTTAACAGTTTGTACATGGAGCTAAACAGTCGGTTTGAAGCCGAAGTAACTGCATTAAAACAGCAAGTAGAAAAACACCAGGAGGAGCTCATTTGTGTAAAAAATGATTTACAAAAAGCGAGAGACGATCTGCTGCTGGCCGACAGTCTGAGAGCCGAGGAAGAAGGTTTCCAACAACAACCCATCACAGTTTCCCCAGAGAAGAAAGAAAACTCACAGAACCGAGTTAAAGTATTAAATCAAGAGGTTTCTTCAGAGGAGGATCTCTCAGGAGAACCTCTACCAGGTTCTTCGATGGATCCCGAATCCTCAGAAGAGACCGAGGTCGCTGGAGAAACCATCCTGGAGGATTTGGACTATCCAGATGGTAAAAAGAAAAAGTCTAAAAATTCATTTTGGAAGAAGGTACGACACACTCTGGGATGGAAGAAGCCAAAAAAGAAACAAACAAGTGAAGACCAACAAGAACGTGTCTAAAGTTCTTGATTTTGATATTTATAGAAGGAGAAAGACGTGCAGGAGACGAACCGAGGACTGGAATCAAACGCATGGAGGTTGTAGCCTCTGTGAACGGGGCGCCATGCCACGCTCCGTCAAGACCAAATTTTAAAAGTTTTTCCCCCCATTGACAAACTAGAAAATAGATCCCTTCCCAACCAAATTGGAAAAAATGTGGGCAGCACGGTGGTGCAGCGGTTAGCGCTGCATCTTCACAGAGACCATCTGTGTGGAGTTTGCATGTTCTCCCCGTGTTTGCGTGGGTTTTCTCCGGGTGCTCCGGTTCCCCCACATCTCCTAAAACATGTCGGTCAGGTCAGTTGGTCACTGCAAATTGCCCCCAAAGATTTGAAGAAACCCCAAACACATGTGCAGCAGAGAGACTACATGGGCCACCTTCTGTCAAATTTTAATCGGAGTTTGATGGATGAGTGATTAATGACCCTAATTAAATAATTTTGATTTCCGGTCACATGATGCATTTGCAGCCATTTAGGTTAGCGTGTCTTTAATATCTTTTCTTTTTCAAACTATTTACCCAACGATTTATTGTTCAGTGTTACCTCAGTTTAAATTCTACAGGCATAACCAAAATCATGAAACTATTTTATAAGTCTTAAGTGAAAATACGGTCTTGCCACTTCTTTTTGCAAACATGGTTGTTAATTTTTTTTCAGCTCATGACATGACAGCAGATTTTTCTGACATCAGCAACATTCTGACCGAGCAGAACAGCAGCAACTTCACTGAAACGGCTCCACGAGCTGAAGACACTTTAAGGTTGGTCAAAACTTTAAAAAAATTTGGATCTCGTTAAAAATTGAATTCTACTCTGAAATGAATCAAACTCATGTGTAATGTTTTGTCTTAGTGTAATGTTTCACCTCTCTGCAAAACTTTGAGTCACTAAGCTTTATTCTGTTATTTAAACCCTTGCTATTTGATTTTAGAAGGGGAACAATGACTTTTTAATATAACAGAAACATAAAATCTAGTCTTTTTACATCTTTAAGATGACTAGAACAAGACTCACTGTGTACACTGAGGGCGATGAGTTCAGCCAAAAGTAAAACATTCCCAAACAGACAGCTGCACCGAGGCAGAGCCTCTCTGTGGAGATGCTCCAACCTTAACAAAAACCTCAACCTTAGCAAAATTGAATTCAATACATACTAGATTTCTCTGTAACATTGTTCTTACCTGTGTGATTAGATGCGGTTTGTCCAACAGGTTCCATATTGACGTAAATTTCCTCCATCGCTTCAGACTCTGTGCTGGCTTTAAACATTGACTATAAAATCCACAGCAGTAGTGGAACTAAGTGGAAAAAAAACTGTGGGAAAGAGATGAGATGTCTGGTGTTCAACAAAACAAAAGGTAAACGTATTTTAGAGATAACGATCAAATAAAGAAATTCATGAGCGCAGATTCAGTATTAGTTTCTTAAATATCTTACACAACATAAAATTCTTGAAGGTTTCAATAGTTTCATAAGTTCATATTTGCTGATTCGGTTCTGAATCAATGAATATTTATTTATCCTTTTTCTTTATTTTCCTTCAGCTTGGTTAATCCTACTCATAATAAACACATTACACTTTTCCAGGGGTGAAAAAATAATTGAATCTTTCCATCTTTAAGATGACACAAAATTAAAAATAGTTTTAAATCACGGATATAAGGATGAAAAAATACATCTGATGTTGTGATGTTCTTGCTTCATCTTGCTCCTGCGGATGGCTGTGTCCAAAAATATTTCCTAAAGGCCAATAAATTATTGGAGCAGATGACTGGTTCCCTCCTTGGTCGTATGGGCCCAACAGTTTTACAGATCTCATTCTGTCCTGATAACTAGTCACAGCCTTGCTCTCGGTAAAAAACAACTTTCATCTTTGTATTTTGCTTTCTAAATCCTCTTTTAACCCTGTTTCTTGTCCAGTAGCAGAAACACTTACATTAAGAAACCACAGGTGTTGAACTGAAATCCTCCTTTAGTCCAGAAAATGTAAAATACCTGAATTGCATTATTACAAAACTTCTATAACCGTTGGATCGAATAATTATGGAATTGTACGTATTTATTCATATTTTAAAGATATGTACTTTTAGGACAGCCATCTAGTAAAAACAAGCTGCATGAGCTGGCTAGTACTGTCTAAAACTCAGTCACCATATCTTCTAAATCAGCCATGAGGCAGATCAACAGTTTGACAAACAGTTTGCTTTGTGAAGCACCGCCTCACTGGGAGGGAATCAAAAGGCTAACATGCCAATCAGGTGCAAGTTGGGCGGGTTAAAGTAAGAGAAACCCGATACTGCAGTCAGAGCACGATGAAGACCAGCAAGCAAAATATCAGAGTTCAGGAGATACAAGATAGAAAATTTGACTGAATCAAGACATTGCCCAGAAGTTCAGACTGGGAAGCTAACTGGCACATTGCTAGCTAAGTATGTGGAGCAGGAAAATAGACCGTATTTACTTTAATTTATGCAAACCAAATGCCTCAAAAAGATTCAATTACTGCAACATATAAAAGACAAGTGTAGTTACACCGTGTGATTTTGGCAAACAATATTCTTAAAGTCATCAAAAATATTATTCTCCACAAAACTTCTTTTATTTTCTGCCTACAGCAGCAGCAGCAATATATTTGGTACATAGATTAAAGATTCATGGTCTCATTATTCGACATGGTTGTTCTGCTCAAAACCTTTTGGTTTGCTTGAGCAGAAATGGTGTAGCGTCTGGACATGTTAAAATGTTCAACTTTTACCACCTAAAATCCTCACTACTTTCAAATAGTTCACTTTTTATTTGATTTTACTTGTTGCATGGACTCAACTTAAATAGATTAACTTATAAAGCTTTTTTTATATACATCCAAACGTTCCTGCCACTTGTTTAAGATGAGTACAAACAACAAGTCGATGATAATTAAGTGATGTTCGCTTGAACTTTTTTTTAAGTCTAATGTTTTATTTTACAGTGAGGAAGGCCGGAGTCTAGCTTTAGCAGATGGCTGAAGGCGTCTGATCCGCTTCAAACTCAGTACCTGTTTGCTCCGAGGCAAAACTTTGGTAAGGTTAAATTTAGTGGCTAAAGAAAGTCAGACGGTTTATTCTCCAATGTGAGAAATCCCTTGAGGTTGTCAGGTTTCTTGTTTGATCAGATCTTGTTAGTCAGTATGATTACTAATTAACGGTTGATTCTTTTGTATCTAGATGCAATGTAATCATTCAATTCACAATTTAAGTTTTATTATCAGATAAAATATTTCATAGTATATTTCACTGATTGCTTTCATACACTCTAAACTCCCTGAGAAAAAAAAAGACCTTTCAGAGAAATATAATTTTGATTGCTTTGAGTTTAATGATATTTTACTTAATATGACTGATATGATCTTCTTTAGCGCATACTGATGCTTCGCATTGATCATCTATAAGCTTATCAATCACAAGAGGTGTTGAACTGTCTGTTAGTGAACATTAGTGAACAGCATCATTAGGACCAAGGAACAAAAGCTGCAGATCATTTTTAAGGTAACAAAACAATTCACCATGTTATGAGCAACTCTTGGAGCATGGTTGTGTAGTGAGTATGTTTAATTTTAATTTTTAGGTAAAGTGTACCAATAACAAACTTAGTCAATGTTATTATAAGTTGGGCTAGTTGTCAGAAGATGTAAGTAAGTCTCGGTGAGACGGAGTATTTAAGAAAAAACACAAATTCACTGATTGAATTTTTGGCTGATAGCCGGCATATATTTAAATTTGTGCAACAAACACCAAAAGAAAAAAAATACTATATAAAAAACGGAATGGCTATTCAGTTTGATAAATATTTACACATTGAATAAATCAATATAAATCCAAGGGCACACTTTAAAACATCAAATCTAAATAAATAATATGAAATATATTAGCTATTTTAATACAGACTGATGGTTCACATTGATCATTTCAAAGTTTTAATAATGAAAAATAAAAAAAAATAGAGGTGTATTATATTTTGTTAGTGAACACACTAAAGTGTGTAAGATAATGGGTGGAGGGAAAGCTGGAAGATACATATGAGCAACCTCAGCGTGGCCTGTTTAGTCCCTGTCAGATATTGTTCAGAAGTACGTGTACAAATGAGGAACATTTACTGACATGTTTCACTCTAGCAAGTGTTACAGAAAAAAAATCTATAAGAGTTTAAAATTTAAGTGATGAAGGAAATCACAAACTCATAGTCAGCACTGACTAGTCGTGCTACCATAAAATAAAGCAGTAAAACAGTTAAAACTCTAGGCTTTCTGTAGAGGTATGTGTTCAGTCTTACGGGTGCGCGCACACACACACACACACACACACACACACACACACACACACACACACAGACAAGCACCCATGGCAGGGGGTCTGGGTGAGGACATATGCAGATTCCAAGAGCTGATAGCAGACCCGATCAGGAAGATATTCCGTTTTAAAACCAGAGATTGACCATCATTGTTATCGATTCTTTGCCAGAGGATGTCGGTGACATAGAGTTTCCTTGCACAGCATGTGTTTTGACCCCAAAGGTCATGAGAATCACCCAACTAGGATTTTTTTAACCTGCCTCGCAGAGCCCTTTCCCGTTTCCCGCAGTGTCTCAGGAAAAATATTCTGTTTAAAACCAGAGGTAACTACAACATCCTATTTAAATATACTATATTGTATATTATTCTCAATTATCTAACACTAGTTGTTTTTCATACTTTACTTGTATTATTCTTACAACTCATACAGGTCTGAAGGCGTGGGAATAACAGATCTGTGTGGGGGATGGGTGGGAAAGGTGGAGGAGGGGTGGGAAAGGTGGAGGATGGGTGGGAAAGGTGGAGGAGGGGCATCATGTGACCGGAAATCAAAATAATTTAATTAGGGTCATTAATCACTCATCCATCAAACTCCGATTAAAATTTGACAGAAGGTGGCCCATGTAGTCTCTCTTGCAGCTTTATTGTTAAACTTTAAAACTAATTGAATTAGCCGTACGTTAGCCCTTTTCCCTTCGCTGCTTTAGCGCCGCAGCAACACTGGGCTCAATTTTTATAGCAACAGCTATATATCATCACCCAATTTGCCAGATTTTTTGTGCGTCGTCGGAGAGCACTGCCGAATGCGTAGGTGCATATCGCCTGGTGGACGGGTGCGGGAACTGTGCCAGAGGGTCTACAGTGGCTGGCGGGTGGCAGTGCCGGCACCCCCGCGGTGGCCAATAGGCCGGAGCGGTGCTGAGCTGCGAGGGCTGCACGACGCCGCTTGCAGCATTCATTTATTTTATCATTTTTTGATCCAATTACTCGATTAATCATAAGAATAATTGATAGATTACTAAACAAAAATATTTGTTGTTTGGAAAACAATTTTGAAGAATTGCCTAGTAACAGAGTTTTTTCACTCTCTCCTCAGACTGAGTGGCTGTAACCTCTCAGAGAGAAGCTGTGAAGCTCTGTCCTCAGTTCTCAGCTCCCAGTCCTCCAGTCTCAGAGAACTGGACCTGAGTAACAACAACCTGCAGGATTCAGGAGTGAAGCTTCTCTCTGCTGGACTGAAGAGTCCAAACTGCAACCTGGAAACTCAGGTAAAATGTTTTGAATCCTAGTGAAGCCATATTTCTGTCCATTAACTGCTGCTATAGATGATGCAAATGTTATTTCAATAGTAGATTATTAAAATAAAAATGTCTGACTGTGATGAGGCTAATCATGCTAAGTCTTGATTCATAAACTCAGCTGGTTTTCATTGACTCCAGGCTGAAAGAACCAGGAAGAGAGGAATGTAGAAAGGTGGGGATCAGGCTTTAACTGTTAGTGTAACGCTGGACACTTGACAGATTGCTGCATCCTCAGTGTACAAAGAAGCATTATTGCAGATTCTTCCTCCAACCAGTTGTTAGACTTTCTCGTCCATTTTACAAATGATAAATGTTGATTTCTACTATCTGCAGAATGAAATACAGCTTTATTACTATTCTATGTTATTAACAGGTGAATCTCCAGTTTCTTGTGTGTTTTCCTCTTGTGAAAATGACCAGTTCAGACCTTGGGTTCTACCTCAATGTTCTCATGTTCTCATCATGTGATGAATTGTGTGTCTGCAGCTTATCAGGCTGTTTGGTCTCAGAGGAAGGCTGTGCTTCTCTGGCCTCGGCTCTGACCTCCAACCCCTCCCATCTGAAAGAGTTGGACCTGAGCTACAATCATCCAGGAGACTCAGGAGTGAAGCTGCTGTGGGCTGGACTGAAGGATCCACACTGGAGACTGGAAGCTCTCAGGTATGGAGGAACCTGCTGCAGGAGCAGAGAAGGTCTGATAGAGGAGGAAGAGGGAGAAATGTCTCTAGTCAGTCTGCTGGGAAACATTTAGAATGAAGATGAATATTTAGTCTCCAACTGAAATGTTTTCTCTGAAACTGTGGTATTAATAAATGGATGAATAACACGGTGAAAATATAACTTGACATTCTGAAACGTGTGTGACGCTGGACATAAATGTTTGTCACAATCCTGAACAAGAGGAAGTCAGTAAAATATTTAAATTAACAAATATAAATAAAATATTTTGAAAAGATGTTCTTTCAAGTGTTTACTGCTGATATATAAAGAAAATTGTATCTTTTGATCATAAGAAGAGTGAATGTAAGCGTGGCAACAATTGTTGTTTCACTGCAGACCTTCCACTTCCTGGTTCTGAAAGAAGAAACTACAAACCAGATGGTAGACATAACTGATTATGTTTACCACATAATCAGTTATACAACATTTATCACACTATGTAGCTGCTACATCCGCTGATAAGAAACTTGTAATAATAATAGATAACAATAGTTATTATTATTATTACAAATTTGATTTATAATGCCCTTTATATCTTTAAATCTCAAAGGGCAAAAAACCCCAAAACAAAACAAGCAATTTTAGTGGAGAAAAATAAATCAATAAATGAGATTAAAACCAATATCTCAGAAAATGAACCAAAAGTTTTGCTAAAAAAATGTCTTAAGGCTTCTTTTAAAACAGTACGTGGATGTTTTGCCCTCAGCACCTGTGTAAGTTAGTTTTCTCTTATTTCAAGTGTATTAAGATATTTGCACTAAAAACTACTTATTAGAATAAGATGTTGTGTTTTTGCAGTGCAGGAGCTCCATCAGAGACCGTAAAGGCCTGCGGTGTTTAAAGTTCACGTCAGGAGAATCAAAAATAAACTAAACAGGTACGACGTGTTGGGAAGGGCTGTCAGGAAAACGGTTCCTCACTCTGAAAGGAATGCAGCAGCGCTGCTTTGGTCTGCAAATCTGCACCGAAACAAACAAAAACAGCTTTGGAACAAGATGGAGACATTTTACAAATCCTCACTCACTGTGATGTACGGCAGTGGAGGAGTGATGGTTTGGGCTTGTTTTTGTAGGATTTACTTCAAAAACACAAAATCTTACAAAGTATTTTTGGTGCAGTTTCTAATGCAAATATCATAATTCACTTGAAATAAGAAAAACTAATTTAAAAATGAATTTTAAGCCAAATATATGAGCTTGTTGTCATGGTGAGGTGTTGGACCCAAACGCAGCAGGAAGTAGAAATAAATGGATGTTTTAATGAAAAAAATGAACCAACACAAAATCCAAAAACAAAACAAACTGGAAACACGAGGGAACAACAGGTAATCCAGGGAGGGAAACATGGGCAGTGACCATCAGGGTGACGAGACGGACTGGCGAGTTGTGACTGGGATGGAGGAGCTGAAATACTGGGAGGCAGTAAATGGAACAATGGCAGAGCTAGATGGGAAGAGTGATTTCAGCTGTGAGTAACTGGCACAGGAGCTGAGGGGCGGAGAGAAGGTGGCAGAGGGAACCTAAGATCTGCTGGGAACACAAAGGGAGGAAACAGGGAACTGAAAAATACAACTAATGCAAAAAAAACTAAGAGTAAGAAAAACCTGATGAATAGGAGAGAAAGACATGAGGGAAACCACAACCACCCTAAATAGAAACAAGGCCGATCCAACAACAGTAAGAACTAAGGAACATAGAGCTAGAGAAACTAGAAGATCTAAACAAAGAAATAAATTAACTAGAATTACTAAAGGAAGATATATTGTACATAGACTCAGACGTGGAAGAATAACTGAACCTACGGTGATGAAATTAAGAAATAAACATTACTAGAAACACTGCAGGGAGGCTGAAATAACTAGAAGGATAAAATAAAATTAAACTATAATCATTAAAGGAGGCTTAACATGGACTCAGACAAACAAGGACAGAACTAAAGAATAAACCTAGAAACACTATAAAGGACTGAAAATAAGGAAAACAATGAGACAATTCTTATTTCACTAAATATCTCAAATAATAATAATATCAAAAGGACCATGAAAGGCTAAACTAAAGTGAACTAAAACATGAAGCTAAATAAAATGAGAAGCAGAACCAACAAAAAACCCAGAGTTCTGACTCGTTTTAATATTGATTAAAAAAGTGCTAGTTTCACTTATAACGAGATATTTTCACCATGTTTTTAGTGAAATAATCTGACAGCAAAACTTTTACATCAATATTAATAAATTATTGACTTAAAACCAGCTCCTGGTAAGTTACTTTAAGCTAGTTTTCCTCTTATTTCACATACATTAAGATATTTGCACAATGAAATAAACCAAAAATACTTAGTAGGATTTTGTGTTTTTGTTGTGTTTCAATTTGCTCCGACAGCCACAAACCCTCTTTAGTTTATATCAATGTACAAAGTACATGAAAAATAAATACAAAAATCCGACTACATTGATTGTTTTATTGAAATATTGCAAGTTAATTAATTCCTGAGCATGGCAACAAATGAAGCTGTGTATTTTTAATTAAATAATTGACTAATTTCGTACTTTTAATATGTTTTCTTCGAGCTCAGATTGCATTCTTTCTGCTGGCCACAAGATGGCAGAATTTCACCACATCTGATCCGCCTCCTCTTCATTTAAGATGCAAATAAAATCTGATTTCAATCGACTAATTCATTACAAACACGGTGGATGAAGTACTCGGCTGAAACAGAGGTGAACAGTAAACTCTGTGTGTTTTGGGGGATTTCAAGAAAGAAAAGTGTGTGTGAGCGATGAAGAGGGGGAGGTGAGGAAGACGGAGCAAAACGTCCAGATCCGAGAGGTTCTCCCAGTGAGAGGCAGCAGCTTACCGACGCTTCCTGCTCCAGAGGTGGTCACGTTACGCGTGGCTCGTCCTGAATGAGGCTCAGGTAGGTGTGGAACGATGGAGAGGTTCTCCTGCCGCTGGATCCTTCTGACTGGAAGCTTTAATTTGGTGAGTAAAAATCTAATTTAACAGATTTAAAACAGCTGTGCAGGGAACCTGTGCAGTAAATTGAAACAAACTGGGGATAAAATGCTTAAAAGTAACAAGAATGCAAGTTTTTGGGTTTTTTTTTACAAACTAGAAGGAAAGAAATGTGATGATTAATTTATGCTCCAAATAATTTTTGTAGTTCTATGATCACAATAGAATAAATATTTCAAACAAAATGTAGTTCACAAACAATTTTTTTTTTGACTACCTTAAACAGTGCAATAAAAGTGACACTAAAATAATATGTTGCAGCTTTAGCTTCACACGCTAACTCAGACTGCCATACACTCAACAAACTACCAGAACGAAACCGTTGGGTAACCGGGCTGCTGGCGTTGTTGCCTGGGTGATCTTGAAGCACCACGATCCGGGTCACGGCACCAAAGATGTAACCCTGTCCGTGTGAGACGACACCCTCGCTGTTCCTTAGACTCTGCGTTGTGTTTTCTTTAATGGTGGTTGTCGGAAGGAAACTTGAGGCATAAATCGGACCCACACGGCGGTTGAGATCGTGGTTCAGACCGTTTATTCGGACCAACCGACAGCGCAGCGGCTTCACCTTCAGAATTCACAGCAAATACTGCGTGTCAATATAAGTCTCATTAACGCAGTTATTATTATCATTCTTTTCTTTTTTTTTGTTTAACAGATACAGCATATATTAAAAAAAAGAAGAAAAAGACAAAACGATACAAAACTAACTACTTGGACATTAAAAGCAACATTTGGCTACATTGAGGAGCTGGCGGTCAGCTTTGCTTACCTTCAGAATTCACAGCAAATACTGACCGTGGTACTGCTAGCGCACCGTAACAGACGCCAAGTACGGTGTTCTTCAACGGACACACTTCACCGACTTCCACAACTCAAAGAACAAATCTAACATTTTGGTGGCATCTGCTGACATATTTAAGCCACTGCCCTACATCTACCCGTTGTTTCTTTGATGGCGTCCCAGTCATCAGACTAGACCCAAAACAACAATGAACATATAAATAAAAAAATAAAAACATGACTGTGTGCTGTGTCAGTGTAATGGCCAGCATGTACTCCATTAAGTGGAATTTCCTAAGTGTTTTACTGCTTTTCTGGCTTTAGCTTTCTCCCACAGCTTCCGTCCTCTTATTATCTTCTGTTGAGTGTCTTCACTTTCCACTACTTGTGACTCACAGGAAAATCTCTTTGGGGGTTGTCGATTCCTCTGCATGTTCCTTCTAAGAGCACTGGGTGCAGGGGCTACAGTGATACCTCCATCTGTTATATGTTCCGTCCATCCATTGAATTTTCTGTCTGGTATATTCACTCCTTCCATTTCAGGCTGCTCAACCTGTTTATTTGTTGTCTCGCCTTCAACCTCCTCCACAATTTCCTCCAACTTTTCAAGCTCTAAGTGCTCCATCCCCTGCACAGTCACTCCAGAGGCTTGTCTTGTCATATCCTCTGTGTTCTCCACTATCTCTTCTGCCTGCTCTACTGGGAGGAACATACATTGTGTCAGAAGGTTCTGGTGGACCACCCTCTCAGTATCGCTGTTTTCTGGTCACACCACGTACACAGGTGTGTTGGGTTGCTTTTTCACCACTATGTAAGGTTGCGACTCCCACTTGTCCCCTAGTTTTTGCCGTCCCTCTACATGGCAGACTTTAACTAAGACTCTGTCCCCTTGGTTGAAAATTTGACCCTTTGCCTTCTGGTCATAGTACTTTTTCTGTTGACTTTTTGCCTGGTGAGAGGTCTGGTTTGCTTGGGCGTATGCCTGTGACAGACAGTCATGAAGTCTCTGAACATATGCACTGTACTCTCCTGGTTTATTAGCAGTCTGGAGCCCAAAGATGAGGTCAACTGGGAGTCTAGGATGTCTGCCAAACATCAGAAAGTATGGCGTATACCCGGTAGAGTCATGGCGTGAACAGTTATATGCATGTGTCATTGCATCTAAGTGCTCGTGCCACCGAGGTTTCAGATGTGGCTCTAATGTCCCGAGCATATTCATGAGTGTCCGGTTGAACCGCTCAGTGATGCCATTGCCTTGTGGGTGGTAGGGGGTTGTGTGGGTTTTGGTGATGCCCATACATTTGCACAGCTCCTTCACTACAGCACTTTCAAAGTTGCGCCCCTGGTCAGTGTGCAACTTAGCAGGAAGCCCAAACTGGCAGAAGAAGTTTCGCCATAGCACCCTGGCCACTGTGTTGGCCTTTTGATCTTTAGTGGGATATGCCTGTGCGTAGCGTGAGAAATGATCCGTGACCACAAGGACATTTTCCATTCCACCCTTTGACTTTTCCAAAGTCAAAAAGTCTACGCACACTAGTTCCATGGGGGCATTACTGTGAATACTGACCAAAGGGGCCTTGACTCCCGATGTTGGCGTTTTCCTGAGGCAGCATCTCTCACACTGCTCACACCAGATCTTGATCTCCTGGAACATCTGAGGCCAATGAAATCTCTCTTTTAACATCTGAACTGTTCTCTCAAAACCCAAGTGTCCGGAGTCATTGTGAAGAGCCTTCATAGCTCCCTCACGCAGCTTCTCTGGTAGCACTAGCTGTTCCACCACTCCTCTTTGATGATCGCGGCTGCGACGGTACATGATACCGTCTCTGATCACTAGCCTCTTCCACTCTTTAGGAGAAGACAGACCTGTCGGCCACCACTGACCCTCTCTTTTTTTTTTTTCGAAAATTTTTATTGTTACTGTAAGCATTTAAAAACCATTACATTTTTGCAGTTATACAGAAATTTTCAAAAAAATTTTCAAGTTCATCAATTTATGCTAAAAGGAGCTAAGAACAAGGGTATAAAACACAAAATCTCTGTGTGTTAAAAGTTGAGCAGGACCGGGGTGACTCCTTCCAAAGTCCGGAGCCGTCCCGTCCTTCCAAACAGCGCTTGGTGCTCAGAGGGGAAACCTGCCCTGAAGCTCCTTCCCTCCTGCCTCACCCGGAGAGCCAGGCTGCCGCTGCTTGGACCTCTGCTCGTGGAGCGCCGGCTCCTTCGTCCACGGAGGCGCAGGCGATTCTTCTTGGTGGCTGTGTCCTTGGCGCGCCACCTGCAGCCCTTGATGTTTTCCTTTTTGCTGCCGCCATCCGGATCACAGCCACCGGGGGCATCTGCCTGCGCCTGCTCACCAGCAAGTTTCTGGAGGTCCAAACGGCGTCTTTGATGGTGGCGAGGGTGAGCCACATCTCAGCGAAGTCCTTTTTTGTTATTTTCTGCTGGCTCACCCCGTACAGCACTAGCTGTACATGAAGGACCTCCCTTGCTGGCAAGTGTGGGAATTGCAAGGAGCCAGCTTTCGCCCACAGGTCCACAGCAGCGCTGCACTCCCACAGCAGGGGCCTCACCGACTCCGGCGCGCCACAACCGGGTCGGGGGCAGATGGCCGTTGCAGACATGCCGCGGGAGTGCATAACAGCTCTGACCGGCAGGATCCCATGAGCCACCATCCATGACAGGTCCTGGAGTCTGTTTGGAAGGACGGGATGGCTCACGTTGCGCCAAACGGTGGAGGCGTCTCCGTACAGGAGGCCGCGCACTGGAGTCACTGGTTCCCGGTCCTGCACAACAGAAATAATAAAACGATGATTAGTTAAAATCTTGCTCTCCTCTCCTTCTAGTTTAAAACGTTCTAAAAATTTCCGTATAAAAGCATATGCAGGAGGAAGGTTAAAAGCTACTGGAGTTCTAAAATCGCTTTGTATCATTTTAAGTTTTCTAAGATAGGACCCGCACCAGAATCTGGTCATCGTGTTTGTTTTGTTATTGCTAGAGAGGTTCATGGCTTGTTTCAGGTGGGTGCTCGTATAATGGCTGCCTAAAAACAAGTAGAGGTCTGGGACTCCTTTTCCTCCTTTTTCTTTGGGTTTGTACATGATTTCTCTTTTTATCCTTTCCCATTTAGAGTTCCATATGAAATAAAAAATGGCTCGTTGTAGTTCTAAAAGCACTCTCCTAGGAGGAATAAAAACAGCACTGGTGAGTAAAAACACTGGTAAAATCACAGCTTTAACTATTAAAATCTTTCCTTCTATTGTAAGGTTCCTCATCCCCCAGAATCCCAGTCGCTGTTTTACTCTTCTTGTTATTTCAGTCCAGTTTGTCTTTCCTTCTCCATGTTTGTCAAATTTTACTCCCAGTATTTTTTGTTCTTCTTCCGTTACTTGAAACTGACATCCTAATTTTCATTCTCTTTCCATGGTCCATAAAATTGTGCTTTTGTTTTTTCTTTGTTTAATTTTGACCCTGATGCTTTCCCGAACCAATCGGTTAATTGAAAAATCCTATCTATTGATAAAAGATCTGTACATAAAATGTTAAAATCATCCATGTATAAAAGACATTTCGCTACCTGCCCTCCACTCCCCGGTATCGTTACACCTAAAATCTGTGGGTCCCTTCTCAAGATCTGCGCCAGCGGCTCGACGCAGGCCACATAGAGAAGGGCGGATAACGGACAACCCTGACGGACACCGCAGTTCACTTTCACTGCTTTTGTCAGAAACCCGTTAACCATGAATCTGCTGGAGATGTCTCGGTACAGCAGTCCCACCCACGCTACGAACCTCCCAGGAAAACCCATTTTTTGCAGTACCTGGAAGAGGTACTGGTGCGAGACCCGATCAAACGCTTTCTCGAAATCTAGATTTAGGACTATCAGCCGAATGTTTCTGTCTCTCGCAAAACAGATGGTGTCTCGGATCAGTACCAGGCTGTCTGTGATCCTCCTTCCCGGGACGGCGCAGGCTTGATCCGGGTGGATTAGATCCCCCAACACTCGACGCATCCTGGCTGCTAAAAGTCTACTAAAAATCTTACAATCAACGTTTAAAAGGGTAATCGGTCTCCAGTTTTTAAGATCTGTCTTGTCTTTGTCTTTATATAAAAGTGTAACTATTCCTGTTCTAAAACTATCGGGGAGTGTGTCTTGTTTGCTAAAATCAGTAAAAACAGTAAGTAAATCCGGTCCTAAAATATCGCAAAAGGTTAAATAAAATTCTACAGGGAGTCCGTCTGAGCCTGGAGATTTTCCTCTTTTAAAACTTTTCAAAGACTGTAAAAGCTCTAAAAGAGTAAAATCCTGCTCTAAAAAACTGCTGTCTTCCATACTTTTCTCAAGGAAATTCAAAGTTTCTTTTATATTTTTTTCTTTTACCATTTTTTCTGAGTATAAGTCACTATAGTACTTTTCAATTACTTTTTTCTTTTCTTCTATGTTAGAAGCAATGTTTCCATTTTCTGACTTTAAGTCAGAAATAAAACTTGGATTGTTTATAATTTCTTAAAAAAGTATCTGTTACATTTTTCTCCTTCTTCTATTTCTCTTTCTCTGCTTATTAAAATCACTCCCTTACTCTTTATTTCTGCTAAAATGTTCATTTCTTTTTTACTTCTCTTATTTCTTTATTAAATCCATTCCCTCTTGGTTTAAAAGTAATATCTTTGTAATCTTTTCTGCAGCCCCATCATGCATCTCTGTTCTTTCTCCTTTTTCTTTTTCCCTGCTTGTCTAAAGAAAGTCTGGGTCCTACCTTTCACCATCTCCCACCACTGTGCTCGTGTTTCGTACAGGTCTTGGAGGGTCTGCCACTCGTGGTACCGCTCCCGGTACTGGCCGACCAGAACCTGGTCCTCCAGCAGGGAGCGGTTGAGTTTCCACAGACCTCTCCCGGTCGTCGCACCTGAAGGAAGTGAAAGCGTGCAGGACAGAAGGAGGTGATCAGAAAAGAAAGCCGGTGACAATCTAGCATCAGTTAGGGCGCAATCCCTGATGAAGAAATAATCAATACGAGAGGCCATAGAGCCGTCACCACTGACCCAGGTGTGGCCCTCCTCTCCAGGATGCATAGTTCTAAAACAGTCCACTAGTTTAAAATCCCTAACGATTCTCTGTAATAAAAGTGATGTTTTGTCTACCTTAAAATCCTGTCTATTTCTTTTCCTATCTTTTCTAGAAAAAATGCAATTAAAATCCCCCCCAATTATTAAAGGTTTAGTTCCCAGCATGTGGGGCTGCAGTTCCTCTAAAAAGTCATACCTGTCGTGTTTGTCATTAAAGCCATAAATATTTAAGAGGTTAAAATCCTGTCCGTTAAAAGTCAGATTTGCTAAAAGTGCTCGTCCCTCTCTCACCAAGATGTGCGGGTTGTTTATTAAAATGGCCACGCCGTCATTTTTATTTCCATTGGAGCCGCTCCATATAGACGGCCGTGGCCACAAGTCCTGCCACCGGGTGTAGTTCTTTAAAAACGGGAGTGAACATTCTTGTAGTAAAAACACATCTGACTGTACGGAGCTTAAAAAGGATAAAACACTCTGGGCTCTAACTCGCGACTTCACTCTTCTAACATTTATGGTTGAGAAGGTGAGAGTCATGAGTATGATGGCTAAAATCAAGTACGACATTTTAAAGGATTAAAACAAGATAAGACTAAGTTAAACCATGTTAAAAAACGGGCGGTCGTTAAAACAAGGCGGGTTCAGAGACTGTCCTGTGAACAGAGCTCTTCCTTCCCACATGGTGGTGCAGGTCGGGTTGGAGCTCCATTCCCCCTTCGGACTCTCGGTGTCGGCCGTCTTTCTAAAGCCGTTACCTTGTTTGGGTCCTCCGGGGTTGATTGGTGAGCAAAGTCTAGGAACGAGACCTCATTGGATGAGCCAGCGAGGAAGGCTCTGGATTCCTCTCCGAAAGAACCGAAGAGTTCCTCCAGCCTTCCTCTCTTCCCTACCTTGGGGGTAAGGTCGGGAGGTGACTCAGATGCCGGCCTCTTAGCCAGCTGGGCGTCGGGGAGGGGGGCATCATCGCTGCTGTCCGTCTGTTCTTCCTCAGAGTCCGAGCTAGCTCCGCCTTCGGTTAGCATCTCCCCCCCCTCACTGGATGTTTCGGTCTGGGGGGGGCTTCCTTCTCCTCCCCGCTTCCCGCCCTCTCCTCCTCTCCTCCAATCAGAGGACCTGGCGGGAGATTTGAATTTTCCGACCCAGCTGCTTCCACTTGCTCATTTACCGTTTCTGTTAGCGTCTCTTTTCCTTTTTTCAGTTTATTTGCAAACGATTTTGGACAGTCTCTGAACAAATGATCCTGTCCACCACACAAATTACATTTCCGCCCGTTCGTACATTCATCAAAAGTGTGTCCCACTTCTCGACATTTACCGCAGAAAACTTTTTCACAAGTTTCGGCCAGATGACCATGCTCGCCGCACTTCCGACACAGTTTGGGTTGGCCTTGATAGTGAATGTAGCCCCTGTTCTCCCCCAGGACTATCATTGAGGGGAGATGCTTCAGGCCCTGGAAGCCTTGGGGGTCTTCCCATTGTTTAATGGGGACCCGCCAAGCACAGTTCCAGATGCCGTCCACATCCCGCACCTTCATAGCCTGGCCTCTCACAGTGCAGTATCTACCCAGCCACATACAGATGTCTTCAGCACTGACAGTCTCATTGAACATCCTGACAATCACCGTTTTCAGGGAGTTGTCAGTCAGTTTCTCGACGTCAAATACTGAAAACTGGGTCTTAGCATTTTCAAACCGTGTCCAAAATTCCTTAAGAAATGCTGCAGAGCAAAAACTTACATCATATCCCTTATTGAAAGGCAGGGTAAGGATACAATTCAGGTCATCTGGCCGAAACTTCAGCACCTGTTGAATCAGCTTCCTGGAAAAGTCCAATCTCGTTATTCTATTTTCTTCTTCTTTTTCTTTAAATAAAAATCGAACACTGTGGTACCTCCGCATGCCGGCATGGCTAGCCGCCATGGTGGAGGCACCACCAGTTAAGGTTTAAAACCTTTACTAAAACCAATAAATAGTTAAGAATAGTGATGTTACGTGATGTGCCGAGGCTTCGAGGCGTGTGTCGAGTAATGGAGGGGGCGTTTCCGTAAAGCGCGTATCGAGGCTTGCTTCATTTAGGGGAGGAGCCGAAAACGATGACGTCCGAAGCCTCGCTGCCTGGCTGTACCACGTGACTGCTTCGGGAAGTGGCTCAGATGTTGGCGCGGGGTTTGACAGCTTTAGAAACCCCACAGGATCCATTCAAAATGTGGGTTGTTGTAGGCGAGTTGCGGTCAGTTCAGAGAGTGGATAGAGTTTTGATAGTTTGGATAGCAGAGTTTGGATAGTGGTTATTTAGTTTGAGACAGTTAGTTTGGTGTGTTTGGAGAGTTTAGTAGATAGATAGATAGATAGATAGATAGATAGATAGATAGATAGATAGATAGATAGATAGATAGATAGATAGATAGATAGATAGATAGATAGATAGATAGATAGATAGATAGATAGATAGATAGATAGATAGATAGATAGATAGATAGATAGATAGATAGATAGATAGATAGGAGCATGAAATAGCATGAAATCATCCAAGTTACACAAGCATTAGCCTATTCACTACCCCCTCCCTAGTTCCACAAGCACTTTCACTGTCCTCTGCCTGATTAAGCCCAGGCCATTTTTCTAGAGTCACAGAAAAACTTTATTACACAACATGCCATATCACATGACACTACTATTTTGGGAATAATTACACACAGAGGATACATTCAAACAATATTTTATTATACACATATGTGTATACATAATTTATGTTGACAAATGATTTCGTCCTACACCTTTTGTGAAGTCATTCCCAAGAGCCATAAAAGACAAAAATTCAATGCATCACACGTGTTAAGATACAGCTGGCTGTGATTATACACCTGGCCAGTAGGTGGTTTCGTGTGCACATGAAGCCTCAAGAAATGAACCATTTCTCGAACCAGTTGGCTCAAGTGGTTCAATGCCTCATGAGGCTTCATCTCACCATCACTAGTTAAGAAACACCAATAAATACAAATAAAAGGTAAAAGATATTTTCCACTACTTAGTGGTCAATATCTCAACCGGGGACAAAATTTACTGAACCTCTAAATCAGTGGTAACAGCCAAGTCACAAAGACTACCGCTATCACCACCCAAAGGAGGGGACCGCTGTCTGAGCCAAAAGGCAGAGAAGGTGTAAAAACACAACAAAGCTACATAAACATTGTTGCGGCCCCTGGCCTCTTCAGGCTGTGCAGGCTCTTTGTTTTTTTTCTATTATGCAGGATCAGCTGTGCGGGCACAGCTTTCTGATTGGCTGCCTAGAGGCTGCAGGAGAGCAGCCACCCCATTGGATCAGCAAAGCCAATCAGACGTTGATGAGACCCACCTGCACCATATAAAAGACGTCTGAGTTCATTCCTCCAGGGGGGGCAGCTAGCAGGAAGAGGTTAATAAAAGCTTCACTTTAACACACGCAATACCAGAGAAAGGTCATTTAACATTTCTACCTTTGGAGTCCAGAGACGGGTCGACTGACCTGAAGGATTGTAGCTAGCAGGTGCTTTTGTTCTGTAAATAAGGCCATTACCCCGGTAATTACCCTGGTAATTACCCTGGTAATGGCCTCAACGCATCTCACAGTTGCGCAATTGTTCCTTAGACTTAGACTTAGACTGACTTTATTGTCATTTTGCATGCACAGGGTGTATACAGAACGAAATTTCGTTGCATACGGCTCAGGACAATGTTTGAGGTTCCAATGCTGTGAGGTTACTCCAGAATAAAATAAAATACAGTATAAAATATAATTCTAAATATAAAATATAAAGTGCAGGACTGACAGTAAAATAGAAGTTACTTAGCTCTGTACATGTGCAAGGTATAAAGTGGAGACCAGTTTTTGAGTGCAGTTCAGTTAAGAGTTCAGCAGTCTGATGGCAAGTGGGAAAAAGCTGTTTCAGAACCAGGTGGACCTGCACCGGATGCTGTAGAACCTCTTTCCAGAGGGCAGCAGGGAGAACAGTCCATGGTGGGGGTGTGAGGGGTCACTGACGATGTTTCGGCCTCAGGACACGCATCCTGCATCGATGGTTGACCTGACACTTCGCCCTTTTGCCTGAGCTGGGTGTGGAAGGTTGTTGCCGAAGCAGTTTCTCCTTGTGGGCCTTCTTCTCACTCACATGAGAGTTACCCAACTCTTTTGCAAGCTCAACCAGGAAGTCCACCCGTCTCTCCTGCACCCCAATGCATGCCTGATAAATGTTTCCATGTTTGCCAGGTTTGCTGACCAGCTGTCACATAGTGATGGAACCTCGGTCACCCCCCGCAAGATAATGACTGAAATAAATGCCATTAGTTCTTGTGAACTAAATAGGTGAAGCAGTCACCTATTTATCCTCCACAGCACAAAAGGCTGCATGCAAATTTGCATGTGCAAAGTCTCCCAGATTTCTTTTGCTTACACTTTTTGCATGATTTTTTTGAGGTGGATCAACACAATTAATTTGGTTAGTTTATTTCTAAACTGTCATTTTAAACCCACTTAGCTTTATTTCAAAGAGAATCATTACTAATTTCTTTTAGAAAAACCTTTGCATATTTCTTGAAACAGATTGTATGTTTTGCAAACTCTATGTACATTTGGCAAAATGACCTGGATAATGCAGCACAACATCATGGATCAGCTGCAAAAGGTCACATCTCTCCAAAAACACTTCATGTATGCTTCAAAACTAGACTGACTAGTTGTAGGTATAATAGATACCCACCCCCAACATGGACTATTCACACTCCTACCTTCTGGCCTGACGGTCAACGGCCACATGTACAATTGAAGAAGGGATGCTAATTTGAGCCATCAGAGTCGTCAGTTTGGACTCAGGGTCTTTTGACCCTCTTTCGGTACGTCAGGGGAGAGGTCGGAAACCCTGGTAATACCAACTTTCAACAAGATTTATAAATCAATAGTTTTAGTTTTTATCTTTTACTTTTTCATGTTGTTTACATCGATTTATTATAAATTTTCTTTCCCACTCTCTTTTCCACAATACAAAAGAAAATAAATGTTTGACTAAACAAGCAAAATTAACTTCAAAATGTATAGATATTGAAAAAAGTTCTATAAATTATCATATATGGCACGTGTGTCAAACTCAAGGCCCGAGGGCCAAATCTGGCCCGCCATAGCTTTTTATGTGGCCCTCTAGACTCCAAAGCAATGGGCCCCTCCAGTTTTTACAAACAACCGCAAAATTCACACAAAAATCAACAGATCCCCTCATGTTTTCTGAGTTTATCAACATGTTTTCTGAGTTTATCAACATGTTTTCTGAGTTTATCAACATGTTTTCTGAGTTTATCAACATTTTTTTCTCAAAATTGACCATAAACATTTTGGATCAAGTGCCTGCTGTCTCAGCCTGACCTGATGTCAGGTTATAGTCCATGACCAATAGAGCGATTAATAAAAGATCACATTTAACATCATATATTAGTGCAAATATTGTAAAAAATTCCTTACAGATATTTCTAAATTAGCGCCACAAAATCTGTGATGTTGATTGCAGAAAAGCACAAAAACAATCCTGGATGAACTGATTAGTGTGAAAAGATGTTCAATATTATGTTATTTTAAGAAACACTTATTGATGCTGAAACACCTATTTATTGATATTTTAACAATTTAATTGGTTTTTATCAATATGTTCTGGCACAACAGGCCCTTTATGAACATTCAGGTTTTTGATCTGGCCCAAAACAGAAATGAGTTTGGATAAAAACGAGTGAATCATGGACTATTTTGAATGTAAACAAGAATAAATAGTGAGATATTTGGTGGTGGAATGATGTTACACCGCCAGCAAAGGAAGATTCTGTGATGTCACTGGCGATGCAGTCTGTGATGTCATCAACTCAGAATTGTATGTGACACAATTCTGCATATTTTTCATTGCTTGCAATATCACTGACCAGTTCAGACGTGCGCAAAGCTCTTTAAGGTAGTTTACCAATCGACAACTTTAGTGATTGTATTGAGGAGAAATGTTTCACTTATTTCAGCAATACTGCAACAAAATGATGGGACCCCAGGCGAGAACGGGAGTCCAGCAAGACCCCCAAGGCAGCTTCGCTCCTGCACCTCTGGATATTTTAGATGAGGAAACCCACAGACTGGACTCCAGTCTGGAAATGGAGAGCGCCGGGATAGAAGACAACCAAGACATGGCCGACCTGGAGGCAGAGCTGGAAGAGATGGAACTCCGGCTAAAACAGCAGGAAGATCTCAGAGAGAGATTTATTAATGAGATCAAAGAGACAAAAAGAGAACTTGAGAGACTGGAGAGAGAAGAGAGGGAAGAGATGTCCAGTGATCCAAGAGAACTTTACGCTGCAAACATTGTATCCAAATTTTACGACAGTGTGAAAAACATGGAGAAGAAGACCTTGCAGCAGGAGTTTGAGGATTTAAAGGTGGCCCACCTCCTCAGCCGGGAAGCATTTGTTGCTGGAATACAGGCTGAGAGAAAGAAAACTGAGGCTGTCCAAGAAGAACTGGACCAACTTAAGACTTCCTACAAGGAGCTGAGATGTAAATATGATGCAGACATTTCTCTGGTAAGGCAGGAGGTGAAATGTGAGAAAGACGCAAACAAAGAAAGACAGAAAGAGAGTCTGAAGCTAGTGAACAAGCTGAAAGCAGAGAAGGAGGAGCTCTTCCTAAAAATGGCTAGAGAAATCACTATTCTGAGAAAGAGAGAGAAGCAGATGCTGAACAAACTGGATCAGGTTCACATTTCGCACGAGGAGATAAAACGTAAGTTTGAAAGAGACATTATGGATTTAAAGCAGGAGGTTGAGACATACAAGCAGCAGGTAGAGCAGGAGAGAAAAGCTCACCTGGAGCAAAGAGAGGAGGACAAGAAGCTTCTAGACAATATGAGAGCTGAGAAGGAGGAGCTCCTCCACAAAATGTCAGGAGAAATTGAGACATACCAGCAGCAGGTAGAGCAGGAGAGAAAAGCTCACCTGGAGCAAACAGAGGAGGACAAGAAGCTTCTAGAGAAGCTGAGAGCTGAATATGCCATCCTCCAAGAAGTAACAACATCAGAGAAGAAAATCCTGCAAGAGAAGGAAAGTAGTGCCAAGGCTGAGCTGGAGAATGTTAACAGTTTGTACATGGAGCTAAACAGTCGGTTTGAAGCCGAAGTAACTGCATTAAAACAGCAAGTAGAAAAACACCAGGAGGAGCTCATTTGTGTAAAAAATGATTTACAAAAAGCGAGAGACGATCTGCTGCTGGCCGACAGTCTGAGAGCCGAGGAAGAAGGTTTCCAACAACAACCCATCACAGTTTCCCCAGAGAAGAAAGAAAACTCACAGAACCGAGTTAAAGTATTAAATCAAGAGGTTTCTTCAGAGGAGGATCTCTCAGGAGAACCTCTACCAGGTTCTTCGATGGATCCCGAATCCTCAGAAGAGACCGAGGTCGCTGGAGAAACCATCCTGGAGGATTTGGACTATCCAGATGGTAAAAAGAAAAAGTCTAAAAATTCATTTTGGAAGAAGGTACGACACACTCTGGGATGGAAGAAGCCAAAAAAGAAACAAACAAGTGAAGACCAACAAGAACGTGTCTAAAGTTCTTGATTTTGATATTTATAGAAGGAGAAAGACGTGCAGGAGACGAACCGAGGACTGGAATCAAACGCATGGAGGTTGTAGCCTCTGTGAACGGGGCGCCATGCCACGCTCCGTCAAGACCAAATTTTAAAAGTTTTTCCCCCCATTGACAAACTAGAAAATAGATCCCTTCCCAACCAAATTGGAAAAAATGTGGGCAGCACGGTGGTGCAGCGGTTAGCGCTGCATCTTCACAGAGACCATCTGTGTGGAGTTTGCATGTTCTCCCCGTGTTTGCGTGGGTTTTCTCCGGGTGCTCCGGTTCCCCCACATCTCCTAAAACATGTCGGTCAGGTCAGTTGGTCACTGCAAATTGCCCCCAAAGATTTGAAGAAACCCCAAACACATGTGCAGCAGAGAGACTACATGGGCCACCTTCTGTCAAATTTTAATCGGAGTTTGATGGATGAGTGATTAATGACCCTAATTAAATAATTTTGATTTCCGGTCACATGATGCATTTGCAGCCATTTAGGTTAGCGTGTCTTTAATATCTTTTCTTTTTTCAAACTATTTACCCAACGATTTATTGTTCAGTGTTACCTCAGTTTAAATTCTACAGGCATAACCAAAATCATGAAACTATTTTATAAGTCTTAAGTGAAAATACGGTCTTGCCACTTCTTTTTGCAAACATGGTTGTTAATTTTTTTTCAGCTCATGACATGACAGCAGATTTTTCTGACATCAGCAACATTCTGACCGAGCAGAACAGCAGCAACTTCACTGAAACGGCTCCACGAGCTGAAGACACTTTAAGGTTGGTCAAAACTTTAAAAAAATTTGGATCTCGTTAAAAATTGAATTCTACTCTGAAATGAATCAAACTCATGTGTAATGTTTTGTCTTAGTGTAATGTTTCACCTCTCTGCAAAACTTTGAGTCACTAAGCTTTATTCTGTTATTTAAACCCTTGCTATTTGATTTTAGAAGGGGAACAATGACTTTTTAATATAACAGAAACATAAAATCTAGTCTTTTTACATCTTTAAGATGACTAGAACAAGACTCACTGTGTACACTGAGGGCGATGAGTTCAGCCAAAAGTAAAACATTCCCAAACAGACAGCTGCACCGAGGCAGAGCCTCTCTGTGGAGATGCTCCAACCTTAACAAAAACCTCAACCTTAGCAAAATTGAATTCAATACATACTAGATTTCTCTGTAACATTGTTCTTACCTGTGTGATTAGATGCGGTTTGTCCAACAGGTTCCATATTGACGTAAATTTCCTCCATCGCTTCAGACTCTGTGCTGGCTTTAAACATTGACTATAAAATCCACAGCAGTAGTGGAACTAAGTGGAAAAAAAACTGTGGGAAAGAGATGAGATGTCTGGTGTTCAACAAAACAAAAGGTAAACGTATTTTAGAGATAACGATCAAATAAAGAAATTCATGAGCGCAGATTCAGTATTAGTTTCTTAAATATCTTACACAACATAAAATTCTTGAAGGTTTCAATAGTTTCATAAGTTCATATTTGCTGATTCGGTTCTGAATCAATGAATATTTATTTATCCTTTTTCTTTATTTTCCTTCAGCTTGGTTAATCCTACTCATAATAAACACATTACACTTTTCCAGGGGTGAAAAAATAATTGAATCTTTCCATCTTTAAGATGACACAAAATTAAAAATAGTTTTAAATCACGGATATAAGGATGAAAAAATACATCTGATGTTGTGATGTTCTTGCTTCATCTTGCTCCTGCGGATGGCTGTGTCCAAAAATATTTCCTAAAGGCCAATAAATTATTGGAGCAGATGACTGGTTCCCTCCTTGGTCGTATGGGCCCAACAGTTTTACAGATCTCATTCTGTCCTGATAACTAGTCACAGCCTTGCTCTCGGTAAAAACAACTTTCATCTTTGTATTTTGCTTTCTAAATCCTCTTTTAACCCTGTTTCTTGTCCAGTAGCAGAAACACTTACATTAAGAAACCACAGGTGTTGAACTGAAATCCTCCTTTAGTCCAGAAAATGTAAAATACCTGAATTGCATTATTACAAAACTTCTATAACCGTTGGATCGAATAATTATGGAATTGTACGTATTTATTCATATTTTAAAGATATGTACTTTTAGGACAGCCATCTAGTAAAAACAAGCTGCATGAGCTGGCTAGTACTGTCTAAAACTCAGTCACCATATCTTCTAAATCAGCCATGAGGCAGATCAACAGTTTGACAAACAGTTTGCTTTGTGAAGCACCGCCTCACTGGGAGGGAATCAAAAGGCTAACATGCCAATCAGGTGCAAGTTGGGCGGGTTAAAGTAAGAGAAACCCGATACTGCAGTCAGAGCACGATGAAGACCAGCAAGCAAAATATCAGAGTTCAGGAGATACAAGATAGAAAATTTGACTGAATCAAGACATTGCCCAGAAGTTCAGACTGGGAAGCTAACTGGCACATTGCTAGCTAAGTATGTGGAGCAGGAAAATAGACCGTATTTACTTTAATTTATGCAAACCAAATGCCTCAAAAAGATTCAATTACTGCAACATATAAAAGACAAGTGTAGTTACACCGTGTGATTTTGGCAAACAATATTCTTAAAGTCATCAAAAATATTATTCTCCACAAAACTTCTTTTATTTTCTGCCTACAGCAGCAGCAGCAATATATTTGGTACATAGATTAAAGATTCATGGTCTCATTATTCGACATGGTTGTTCTGCTCAAAACCTTTTGGTTTGCTTGAGCAGAAATGGTGTAGCGTCTGGACATGTTAAAATGTTCAACTTTTACCACCTAAAATCCTCACTACTTTCAAATAGTTCACTTTTTATTTGATTTTACTTGTTGCATGGACTCAACTTAAATAGATTAACTTATAAAGCTTTTTTTTATATACATCCAAACGTTCCTGCCACTTGTTTAAGATGAGTACAAACAACAAGTCGATGATAATTAAGTGATGTTCGCTTGAACTTTTTTTTAAGTCTAATGTTTTATTTTACAGTGAGGAAGGCCGGAGTCTAGCTTTAGCAGATGGCTGAAGGCGTCTGATCCGCTTCAAACTCAGTACCTGTTTGCTCCGAGGCAAAACTTTGGTAAGGTTAAATTTAGTGGCTAAAGAAAGTCAGACGGTTTATTCTCCAATGTGAGAAATCCCTTGAGGTTGTCAGGTTTCTTGTTTGATCAGATCTTGTTAGTCAGTATGATTACTAATTAACGGTTGATTCTTTTGTATCTAGATGCAATGTAATCATTCAATTCACAATTTAAGTTTTATTATCAGATAAAATATTTCATAGTATATTTCACTGATTGCTTTCATACACTCTAAACTCCCTGAGAAAAAAAAAGACCTTTCAGAGAAATATAATTTTGATTGCTTTGAGTTTAATGATATTTTACTTAATATGACTGATATGATCTTCTTTAGCGCATACTGATGCTTCGCATTGATCATCTATAAGCTTATCAATCACAAGAGGTGTTGAACTGTCTGTTAGTGAACATTAGTGAACAGCATCATTAGGACCAAGGAACAAAAGCTGCAGATCATTTTTAAGGTAACAAAACAATTCACCATGTTATGAGCAACTCTTGGAGCATGGTTGTGTAGTGAGTATGTTTAATTTTAATTTTTAGGTAAAGTGTACCAATAACAAACTTAGTCAATGTTATTATAAGTTGGGCTAGTTGTCAGAAGATGTAAGTAAGTCTCGGTGAGACGGAGTATTTAAGAAAAAACACAAATTCACTGATTGAATTTTTGGCTGATAGCCGGCATATATTTAAATTTGTGCAACAAACACCAAAAGAAAAAAAATACTATATAAAAAACGGAATGGCTATTCAGTTTGATAAATATTTACACATTGAATAAATCAATATAAATCCAAGGGCACACTTTAAAACATCAAATCTAAATAAATAATATGAAATATATTAGCTATTTTAATACAGACTGATGGTTCACATTGATCATTTCAAAGTTTTAATAATGAAAAATAAAAAAAAATAGAGGTGTATTATATTTTGTTAGTGAACACACTAAAGTGTGTAAGATAATGGGTGGAGGGAAAGCTGGAAGATACATATGAGCAACCTCAGCGTGGCCTGTTTAGTCCCTGTCAGATATTGTTCAGAAGTACGTGTACAAATGAGGAACATTTACTGACATGTTTCACTCTAGCAAGTGTTACAGAAAAAAAATCTATAAGAGTTTAAAATTTAAGTGATGAAGGAAATCACAAACTCATAGTCAGCACTGACTAGTCGTGCTACCATAAAATAAAGCAGTAAAACAGTTAAAACTCTAGGCTTTCTGTAGAGGTATGTGTTCAGTCTTACGGGTGCGCGCACACACACACACACACACACACACACACACACACACACACACACACACAGACAAGCACCCATGGCAGGGGGTCTGGGTGAGGACATATGCAGATTCCAAGAGCTGATAGCAGACCCGATCAGGAAGATATTCCGTTTTAAAACCAGAGATTGACCATCATTGTTATCGATTCTTTGCCAGAGGATGTCGGTGACATAGAGTTTCCTTGCACAGCATGTGTTTTGACCCCAAAGGTCATGAGAATCACCCAACTAGGATTTTTTTAACCTGCCTCGCAGAGCCCTTTCCCGTTTCCCGCAGTGTCTCAGGAAAAATATTCTGTTTAAAACCAGAGGTAACTACAACATCCTATTTAAATATACTATATTGTATATTATTCTCAATTATCTAACACTAGTTGTTTTTCATACTTTACTTGTATTATTCTTACAACTCATACAGGTCTGAAGGCGTGGGAATAACAGATCTGTGTGGGGGATGGGTGGGAAAGGTGGAGGAGGGGTGGGAAAGGTGGAGGATGGGTGGGAAAGGTGGAGGAGGGGCATCATGTGACCGGAAATCAAAATAATTTAATTAGGGTCATTAATCACTCATCCATCAAACTCCGATTAAAATTTGACAGAAGGTGGCCCATGTAGTCTCTCTTGCAGCTTTATTGTTAAACTTTAAAACTAATTGAATTAGCCGTACGTTAGCCCTTTTCCCTTCGCTGCTTTAGCGCCGCAGCAACACTGGGCTCAATTTTTATAGCAACAGCTATATATCATCACCCAATTTGCCAGATTTTTTGTGCGTCGTCGGAGAGCACTGCCGAATGCGTAGGTGCATATCGCCTGGTGGACGGGTGCGGGAACTGTGCCAGAGGGTCTACAGTGGCTGGCGGGTGGCAGTGCCGGCACCCCGCGGTGGCCAATAGGCCGGAGCGGTGCTGAGCTGCGAGGGCTGCACGACGCCGCTTGCAGCATTCATTTATTTTATCATTTTTTGATCCAATTACTCGATTAATCATAAGAATAATTGATAGATTACTAAACAAAAATATTTGTTGTTTGGAAAACAATTTTGAAGAATTGCCTAGTAACAGAGTTTTTTCACTCTCTCCTCAGACTGAGTGGCTGTAACCTCTCAGAGAGAAGCTGTGAAGCTCTGTCCTCAGTTCTCAGCTCCCAGTCCTCCAGTCTCAGAGAACTGGACCTGAGTAACAACAACCTGCAGGATTCAGGAGTGAAGCTTCTCTCTGCTGGACTGAAGAGTCCAAACTGCAACCTGGAAACTCAGGTAAAATGTTTTGAATCCTAGTGAAGCCATATTTCTGTCCATTAACTGCTGCTATAGATGATGCAAATGTTATTTCAATAGTAGATTATTAAAATAAAAATGTCTGACTGTGATGAGGCTAATCATGCTAAGTCTTGATTCATAAACTCAGCTGGTTTTCATTGACTCCAGGCTGAAAGAACCAGGAAGAGAGGAATGTAGAAAGGTGGGGATCAGGCTTTAACTGTTAGTGTAACGCTGGACACTTGACAGATTGCTGCATCCTCAGTGTACAAAGAAGCATTATTGCAGATTCTTCCTCCAACCAGTTGTTAGACTTTCTCGTCCATTTTACAAATGATAAATGTTGATTTCTACTATCTGCAGAATGAAATACAGCTTTATTACTATTCTATGTTATTAACAGGTGAATCTCCAGTTTCTTGTGTGTTTTCCTCTTGTGAAAATGACCAGTTCAGACCTTGGGTTCTACCTCAATGTTCTCATGTTCTCATCATGTGATGAATTGTGTGTCTGCAGCTTATCAGGCTGTTTGGTCTCAGAGGAAGGCTGTGCTTCTCTGGCCTCGGCTCTGACCTCCAACCCCTCCCATCTGAAAGAGTTGGACCTGAGCTACAATCATCCAGGAGACTCAGGAGTGAAGCTGCTGTGGGCTGGACTGAAGGATCCACACTGGAGACTGGAAGCTCTCAGGTATGGAGGAACCTGCTGCAGGAGCAGAGAAGGTCTGATAGAGGAGGAAGAGGGAGAAATGTCTCTAGTCAGTCTGCTGGGAAACATTTAGAATGAAGATGAATATTTAGTCTCCAACTGAAATGTTTTCTCTGAAACTGTGGTATTAATAAATGGATGAATAACACGGTGAAAATATAACTTGACATTCTGAAACGTGTGTGACGCTGGACATAAATGTTTGTCACAATCCTGAACAAGAGGAAGTCAGTAAAATATTTAAATTAACAAATATAAATAAAATATTTTGAAAAGATGTTCTTTCAAGTGTTTACTGCTGATATATAAAGAAAATTGTATCTTTTGATCATAAGAAGAGTGAATGTAAGCGTGGCAACAATTGTTGTTTCACTGCAGACCTTCCACTTCCTGGTTCTGAAAGAAGAAACTACAAACCAGATGGTAGACATAACTGATTATGTTTACCACATAATCAGTTATACAACATTTATCACACTATGTAGCTGCTACATCCGCTGATAAGAAACTTGTAATAATAATAGATAACAATAGTTATTATTATTATTACAAATTTGATTTATAATGCCCTTTATATCTTTAAATCTCAAAGGGCAAAAAACCCCAAAACAAAACAAGCAATTTTAGTGGAGAAAAATAAATCAATAAATGAGATTAAAACCAATATCTCAGAAAATGAACCAAAAGTTTTGCTAAAAAAATGTCTTAAGGCTTCTTTTAAAACAGTACGTGGATGTTTTGCCCTCAGCACCTGTGTAAGTTAGTTTTCTCTTATTTCAAGTGTATTAAGATATTTGCACTAAAAACTACTTATTAGAATAAGATGTTGTGTTTTTGCAGTGCAGGAGCTCCATCAGAGACCGTAAAGGCCTGCGGTGTTTAAAGTTCACGTCAGGAGAATCAAAAATAAACTAAACAGGTACGACGTGTTGGGAAGGGCTGTCAGGAAAACGGTTCCTCACTCTGAAAGGAATGCAGCAGCGCTGCTTTGGTCTGCAAATCTGCACCGAAACAAACAAAAACAGCTTTGGAACAAGATGGAGACATTTTACAAATCCTCACTCACTGTGATGTACGGCAGTGGAGGAGTGATGGTTTGGGCTTGTTTTTGTAGGATTTACTTCAAAAACACAAAATCTTACAAAGTATTTTTGGTGCAGTTTCTAATGCAAATATCATAATTCACTTGAAATAAGAAAAACTAATTTAAAAATGAATTTTAAGCCAAATATATGAGCTTGTTGTCATGGTGAGGTGTTGGACCCAAACGCAGCAGGAAGTAGAAATAAATGGATGTTTTAATGAAAAAAATGAACCAACACAAAATCCAAAAACAAAACAAACTGGAAACACGAGGGAACAACAGGTAATCCAGGGAGGGAAACATGGGCAGTGACCATCAGGGTGACGAGACGGACTGGCGAGTTGTGACTGGGATGGAGGAGCTGAAATACTGGGAGGCAGTAAATGGAACAATGGCAGAGCTAGATGGGAAGAGTGATTTCAGCTGTGAGTAACTGGCACAGGAGCTGAGGGGCGGAGAGAAGGTGGCAGAGGGAACCTAAGATCTGCTGGGAACACAAAGGGAGGAAACAGGGAACTGAAAAATACAACTAATGCAAAAAAAACTAAGAGTAAGAAAAACCTGATGAATAGGAGAGAAAGACATGAGGGAAACCACAACCACCCTAAATAGAAACAAGGCCGATCCAACAACAGTAAGAACTAAGGAACATAGAGCTAGAGAAACTAGAAGATCTAAACAAAGAAATAAATTAACTAGAATTACTAAAGGAAGATATATTGTACATAGACTCAGACGTGGAAGAATAACTGAACCTACGGTGATGAAATTAAGAAATAAACATTACTAGAAACACTGCAGGGAGGCTGAAATAACTAGAAGGATAAAATAAAATTAAACTATAATCATTAAAGGAGGCTTAACATGGACTCAGACAAACAAGGACAGAACTAAAGAATAAACCTAGAAACACTATAAAGGACTGAAAATAAGGAAAACAATGAGACAATTCTTATTTCACTAAATATCTCAAATAATAATAATATCAAAAGGACCATGAAAGGCTAAACTAAAGTGAACTAAAACATGAAGCTAAATAAAATGAGAAGCAGAACCAACAAAAAACCCAGAGTTCTGACTCGTTTTAATATTGATTAAAAAAGTGCTAGTTTCACTTATAACGAGATATTTTCACCATGTTTTTAGTGAAATAATCTGACAGCAAAACTTTTACATCAATATTAATAAATTATTGACTTAAAACCAGCTCCTGGTAAGTTACTTTAAGCTAGTTTTCCTCTTATTTCACATACATTAAGATATTTGCACAATGAAATAAACCAAAAATACTTAGTAGGATTTTGTGTTTTTGTTGTGTTTCAATTTGCTCCGACAGCCACAAACCCTCTTTAGTTTATATCAATGTACAAAGTACATGAAAAATAAATACAAAAATCCGACTACATTGATTGTTTTATTGAAATATTGCAAGTTAATTAATTCCTGAGCATGGCAACAAATGAAGCTGTGTATTTTTAATTAAATAATTGACTAATTTCGTACTTTTAATATGTTTTCTTCGAGCTCAGATTGCATTCTTTCTGCTGGCCACAAGATGGCAGAATTTCACCACATCTGATCCGCCTCCTCTTCATTTAAGATGCAAATAAAATCTGATTTCAATCGACTAATTCATTACAAACACGGTGGATGAAGTACTCGGCTGAAACAGAGGTGAACAGTAAACTCTGTGTGTTTTGGGGGATTTCAAGAAAGAAAAGTGTGTGTGAGCGATGAAGAGGGGGAGGTGAGGAAGACGGAGCAAAACGTCCAGATCCGAGAGGTTCTCCCAGTGAGAGGCAGCAGCTTACCGACGCTTCCTGCTCCAGAGGTGGTCACGTTACGCGTGGCTCGTCCTGAATGAGGCTCAGGTAGGTGTGGAACGATGGAGAGGTTCTCCTGCCGCTGGATCCTTCTGACTGGAAGCTTTAATTTGGTGAGTAAAAATCTAATTTAACAGATTTAAACAGCTGTGCAGGGAACCTGTGCAGTAAATTGAAACAAACTGGGGATAAAATGCTTAAAAGTAACAAGAATGCAAGTTTTTGGGTTTTTTTTTACAAACTAGAAGGAAAGAAATGTGATGATTAATTTATGCTCCAAATAATTTTTGTAGTTCTATGATCACAATAGAATAAATATTTCAAACAAAATGTAGTTCACAAACAATTTTTTTTTTGACTACCTTAAACAGTGCAATAAAAGTGACACTAAAATAATATGTTGCAGCTTTAGCTTCACACGCTAACTCAGACTGCCATACACTCAACAAACTACCAGAACGAAACCGTTGGGTAACCGGGCTGCTGGCGTTGTTGCCTGGGTGATCTTGAAGCACCACGATCCGGGTCACGGCACCAAAGATGTAACCCTGTCCGTGTGAGACGACACCTCGCTGTTCCTTAGACTCTGCGTTGTGTTTTCTTTAATGGTGGTTGTCGGAAGGAAACTTGAGGCATAAATCGGACCCACACGGCGGTTGAGATCGTGGTTCAGACCGTTTATTCGGACCAACCGACAGCGCAGCGGCTTCACCTTCAGAATTCACAGCAAATACTGCGTGTCAATATAAGTCTCATTAACGCAGTTATTATTATCATTCTTTTCTTTTTTTTTGTTTAACAGATACAGCATATATTAAAAAAAAGAAGAAAAAGACAAAACGATACAAAACTAACTACTTGGACATTAAAAGCAACATTTGGCTACATTGAGGAGCTGGCGGTCAGCTTTGCTTACCTTCAGAATTCACAGCAAATACTGACCGTGGTACTGCTAGCGCACCGTAACAGACGCCAAGTACGGTGTTCTTCAACGGACACACTTCACCGACTTCCACAACTCAAAGAACAAATCTAACATTTTGGTGGCATCTGCTGACATATTTAAGCCACTGCCCTACATCTACCCGTTGTTTCTTTGATGGCGTCCCAGTCATCAGACTAGACCCAAAACAACAATGAACATATAAATAAAAAAATAAAAAACATGACTGTGTGCTGTGTCAGTGTAATGGCCAGCATGTACTCCATTAAGTGGAATTTCCTAAGTGTTTTACTGCTTTTCTGGCTTTAGCTTTCTCCCACAGCTTCCGTCCTCTTATTATCTTCTGTTGAGTGTCTTCACTTTCCACTACTTGTGACTCACAGGAAAATCTCTTTGGGGGTTGTCGATTCCTCTGCATGTTCCTTCTAAGAGCACTGGGTGCAGGGGCTACAGTGATACCTCCATCTGTTATATGTTCCGTCCATCCATTGAATTTTCTGTCTGGTATATTCACTCCTTCCATTTCAGGCTGCTCAACCTGTTTATTTGTTGTCTCGCCTTCAACCTCCTCCACAATTTCCTCCAACTTTTCAAGCTCTAAGTGCTCCATCCCCTGCACAGTCACTCCAGAGGCTTGTCTTGTCATATCCTCTGTGTTCTCCACTATCTCTTCTGCCTGCTCTACTGGGAGGAACATACATTGTGTCAGAAGGTTCTGGTGGACCACCCTCTCAGTATCGCTGTTTTCTGGTCACACCACGTACACAGGTGTGTTGGGTTGCTTTTTCACCACTATGTAAGGTTGCGACTCCCACTTGTCCCCTAGTTTTTGCCGTCCCTCTACATGGCAGACTTTAACTAAGACTCTGTCCCCTTGGTTGAAAATTTGACCCTTTGCCTTCTGGTCATAGTACTTTTTCTGTTGACTTTTTGCCTGGTGAGAGGTCTGGTTTGCTTGGGCGTATGCCTGTGACAGACAGTCATGAAGTCTCTGAACATATGCACTGTACTCTCCTGGTTTATTAGCAGTCTGGAGCCCAAAGATGAGGTCAACTGGGAGTCTAGGATGTCTGCCAAACATCAGAAAGTATGGCGTATACCCGGTAGAGTCATGGCGTGAACAGTTATATGCATGTGTCATTGCATCTAAGTGCTCGTGCCACCGAGGTTTCAGATGTGGCTCTAATGTCCCGAGCATATTCATGAGTGTCCGGTTGAACCGCTCAGTGATGCCATTGCCTTGTGGGTGGTAGGGGGTTGTGTGGGTTTTGGTGATGCCCATACATTTGCACAGCTCCTTCACTACAGCACTTTCAAAGTTGCGCCCCTGGTCAGTGTGCAACTTAGCAGGAAGCCCAAACTGGCAGAAGAAGTTTCGCCATAGCACCCTGGCCACTGTGTTGGCCTTTTGATCTTTAGTGGGATATGCCTGTGCGTAGCGTGAGAAATGATCCGTGACCACAAGGACATTTTCCATTCCACCCTTTGACTTTTCCAAAGTCAAAAAGTCTACGCACACTAGTTCCATGGGGGCATTACTGTGAATACTGACCAAAGGGGCCTTGACTCCCGATGTTGGCGTTTTCCTGAGGCAGCATCTCTCACACTGCTCACACCAGATCTTGATCTCCTGGAACATCTGAGGCCAATGAAATCTCTCTTTTAACATCTGAACTGTTCTCTCAAAACCCAAGTGTCCGGAGTCATTGTGAAGAGCCTTCATAGCTCCCTCACGCAGCTTCTCTGGTAGCACTAGCTGTTCCACCACTCCTCTTTGATGATCGCGGCTGCGACGGTACATGATACCGTCTCTGATCACTAGCCTCTTCCACTCTTTTAGGAGAAGACAGACCTGTCGGCCACCACTGACCCTCTCTTTTTTTTTCAAAAATTTTTATTGTTACTGTAAGCATTTAAAAAACCATTACATTTTTGCAGTTATACAGAAATTTTCAAAAAAATTTCAAGTTCAATTTATGCTAAAAGGAGCTAAGAACAAGGGTATAAAACACAAAATCTCTGTGTGTTAAAAGTTGAGCAGGACCGGGGTGACTCCTTCCAAAGTCCGGAGCCGTCCCGTCCTTCCAAACAGCGATTGGTGCTCAGAGGGGAAACCTGCCCTGAAGCTCCTTCCCGCCTGCCTCACCCGGAGAGCCAGGCTGCCGCTGCTTGGACCTCTGCTCGTGGAGCGCCGGCTCCTTCGTCCACGGAGGCGCAGGCGATTCTTCTTGGTGGCTGTGTCCTTGGCGCGCCACCTGCAGCCCTTGATGTTTTCCTTTTTGCTGCCGCCATCCGGATCACAGCCACCGGGGGCATCCGCCTGCGCCTGCTCACCAGCAAGTTTCTGGAGGTCCAAACGGCGTCTTTGATGGTGGCGAGGGTGAGCCACATCTCAGCGAAGTCCTTTTTTGTTATTTTCTGCTGGCTCACCCCGTACAGCACTAGCTGTACATGAAGGACCTCCCTTGCTGGCAAGTGTGGGAATTGCAAGGAGCCGGCTTTCGCCCACAGGTCCACAGCAGCGCTGCACTCCCACAGCAGGGGCCTCACCGACTCCGGCGCGCCACAACCGGGTCGGGGGCAGATGGCCGTTGCAGACATGCCGCGGGAGTGCATAACAGCTCTGACCGGCAGGATCCCATGAGCCACCATCCATGACAGGTCCTGGAGTCTGTTTGGAAGGACGGGATGGCTCACGTTGCGCCAAACGGTGGAGGCGTCTCCATACAGGAGGCCGCGCACTGGAGTCACTGGTTCCCGGTCCTGCACAACAGAAATAATAAAACGATGATGTCATGTTGAGTTTTACTTTACGAACCCACATGCAAGAACACAATCAGAGAGAACGATTAAGTGCACAATAATCAGTTTATTGAAGTCAGGGGAGGGGTCAGGACGCGACTCCTGGTGCTGATGACCGGGTCGTCTTGCTACCAACAGGAGAAGCAGGGTCAGAGCAGTGAGGAGAAAATCCTTCGGGAATATTCCAGAGTCTGTCTTACTTGGAATGAGGGGGGTTCCACCAGAGAGGGATCGACGAGAGGAAAGGGTGGACACACGAGGGGTGGCTTCTGACCGGTAGCACCGACAGCGTCGAGGGAGGACACAGGAGGTAGGGAATCCACAACGAGGGGAGCACAGGCGCGCACTGAACTCGGGGAGGACTGCTCTTCGCCAGAACCGCGAGGGAACAGCAGGATATCTGACGAGGAAGACAACAAAGGGTTAGAGCGGAACAGATCACAGAGAGCCTAGTTCTGGAACGAGTTGTTACCGAAGTAAGCAAACACTCAGGCGATGAGACGGAGAGAAGCTGCTGCTTAAATCCATAATCCACGCCCTCCAAAACAAGCTGCAGGTGTGTAGACGGGTTGAACTCAGCAGCCTTCCAGGGGCTCTGTCTGTTGGCGACCTCTGGTGGATGTCATGAGGAATGCCAGTTCCAACGGCAGGAAAAAAAAAAAAAAAACTCAAACCAAAAAACCCCAAAATAAAACGGAAACAAAAGGCAGACCCTGACAGTACCCCCCCCTCAACGGACGCCACCTGGCGGCCGAGCAGAGGATGAGGGCTGAGAGTCCCAATAGTCCCTAATGAGGGTGTTATCCACAATGAACGATCCAGGGACCCAGGAACGTTCTTCAGGGCCGTAGCCCTCCCAGTCGACGAGGTACTGGTAGCCCCGACCCCGCCGCCGGGAGGCCACTAGCCGACGGACGGCAAAAACGGCGTCGCCCCGCCCGTCCAGGGAGGGAGGAGGGGGTCCGGCTGGAGGGCAAAGTTCACTGGAGAGAACAGGTTTAATGTGGGACACGTGGAAGGTCGGGTGGATACGCATGGATGAAGGGAGTCGGAGTCGCACAGCCGCGGGACCCACGAGCGCCAGTATCTCAAAAGGACCGATGAATCTAGGGGACAACTTCCTGGACATAGATTTAAGGGGAATGTCACGTGTCGACAACCATACCTTCTGCCCCACGGAGTATGTCGGGGCAGGGATCCTACGTCGGTCAGCGAGTCGTTTATTTCTGGCGGATGAGTCGTTGAGGGCGGAGACGGTGTCCCTCCAGATCTTGTGACTCCTGCGAATGTGGTGCCGGACCGATGCGACAGAGATGTCACTTTCGTCACCCGGGAGGAGAGGAGGTTGGTATCCCAGGACTACTTCAAAGGGAGAGAGACCAGTAGCTGCAGACGTGTGGCAGTTATGTGCATACTCTACCCACGGAAGGTGTGGAGCCCAATCATCAGGGTTGGTAGAGGTGAGACATCGCAGGGCGGCCTCCAGCTCCTGGTTCATACGTTCAGTCTGCCCATTGGTTTGGGGATGATACCCGGAGCTGAGAGACACCCTGGCTCCCAGGGCGGAGCAGAACTGACGCCAGACCTGCGAGATAAACTGGGGCCCGCGGTCGGAGAGGATCTCCTGGGGTATCCCATGCAGCTTGAAAACATGCTTGATGAGTAGTTTAGCTGTCTGAGCAGCGGTGGGTAGTTTGCGTAGGGGGACAAGATGACAGGCTTTGGAAAAACGGTCGATGATTGTGAGAATAGTGGTCATACCTTTGGACCTTGGGAGTCCGGTGACGAAGTCGACAGCGATGTGGGACCATGGTCGTCCTGGTATGGGTAACGGCTGTAGGAGGCCAGCAGGGGGTCGGTTGGACGACTTGTTGCGTGCACAGACTGCGCAGGCGGAGACATACTCCTTAACGTCCTTGTGTATTGATCCCCACCAAAACCTGCGATTGACCAACCCTATGGTGCGACTGACTCCAGGGTGAGCGGCGAACTTGGAGGCATGAATCCATTGTAGGAAGCGGGCACGGACAGCGGAGGGAACGTACAGTTTACCTGGAGGGCAGGCTTCAGGAGGAGGCTCGGTCTGGTGCGCTTGGCGGAGGATGTCCTCCATCTCCCACGTTACTCCTCCGACTGTGCAACTAGGCGGGAGAATGGGAGCCAGGCTTTCCTCCGAATCGTCAGGGGAGTGTATCCTGGACAGAGCATCTGGCTTTACATTCTTTGAACCTGGACGATAGGAAATGGAAAGGTTAAAGCGTGCGAAGAACAGAGACCAGCGAGACTGGCGTGGGTTGGATCGTTTAGCTGACTGGAGGTAGGACAGGTTCTTGTGATCTGTCCAGACTAGAATGGGGTGTTCTGCTCCCTCCAGCCAGTGACGCCACTCCTCCAAAGCCAGTTTTATAGCCAGCAATTCTCTGTCTCCCACATTGTAATTCCTCTCAGCTGGAGAGAGTCTGCGGGAAAAGAAAGCGCAGGGGTGTAACTTCTGATCCTGCGCAGTGATCTGGGACAGAACGGCCCCCACCCCAATATCGGATGCGTCAACCTCCACTACAAACTGCCTGCTTGGGTCGGGTTGAGCCAGGACCGGGGCCTTGGAGAACCGTGACTTGAGTTCAGTGAAGGCGGCCTCGGCTTGTGGAGTCCAGCTAAACACCCTCTTTGTGGAGGTGAGAGCTGTGAGGGGGGAAGCGATCTGGCTATAGTTCCGGATGAACCTCCTGTAGAAGTTGGCAAAGCCTAGGAAACGTTGGAGTTGCTTACGCGTTTCAGGCTGAGGCCAGTCCAGAACTGCTGCGATCTTGTCCTCTGCTGCTCTGATCTGTCCGCTCTCAAGGACGTACCCCAGGAAAGTTACTGATGGGCGGTGGAACTCGCATTTTTCGGCTTTCACATACAATTTATTTTCTAGTAACCTCTGGAGAACTAGACGGACGTGCTCTTGGTGCTCCACCAGGGTCCTTGAGTAGATAAGGATGTCATCTAAGTAGACAAAGACAAACACATTAATGAAATCTCGGAGGACATCGTTCACAAGGGCCTGGAAGAAGGAGGGGGCATTCGACAAACCAAAAGGCATGACCAGATACTCGTAGTGCCCCATAGGGGTCTTAAAAGCGGTCTTCCATTCGTCGCCCTCCCTGATGCGTAGTAGATGGTAAGCGTTTCTAAGGTCCAGTTTCGAAAAGACGGTTGCCCCTTGAACAGGTTCGAAGGCAGAGGAGAGCAGGGGTAAAGGATACTTGTTTTTGATGGTGATTTGATTTAGGCCTCTATAGTCGATGCAGGGCCTCAGAGAACCGTCCTTCTTCCCCACAAAGAAAAACCCAGCACCCAAAGGGGAAGACGAGGTACGGATAATACCTGCAGCGAGGGATTTATTTATGTAGTCCTCCATGGCCTGGCGTTCGGCCCTGGAGATGTTATACAGTCTACTGTTAGGTAGAGGGGCCCCAGGCAGGAGGTCGATGGCACAGTCATATGGTCTGTGAGGTGGTAGAGAGAGGGCTTTGTCCCTACTGAAAACAGTGATGAGTTCATGGTACTCACTAGGGACGGCGGTGACGTCGGATGGATCCACCTCATCCATCGTGGAACGTGTGGGCTGCGAAGGAACAGCGGAACGGAGACAGGTGGTGTGGCACTTGGAAGACCAGGAAGTAATCCGTCCCTCAACCCAATCTATCTGGGGGTTATGCTTGAATAGCCAGTTGAATCCTAGAACTATGGGGGAACTGATAGTGGGAAACACATAGAAAATGATCTCTTCAGTGTGGTTACCAGAAATTAGCAGGCGTAGTGGCTTGGTCCGGTGGGTTATCTGGGGTAGACCCCTCCCGTCCAGGGCAGCGACACGGAGAGGAACTGGTAACGGTTCAGTAGGCACGGAAAGCTGGTGAATTATGTCGGAACTGATGAGATTTTGTTCGCAACCGGAATCAATGAGAACTGACACAGAAAGTGAGTCATTGTTGGCGAATAGGGTGACAGGGAAGGTGAGACGGGGTTTAGGAGTGGACGGTGCCGGCAGTTTCCCCGCCTTCACTGCCGGACCTGCGGGTTTAAACGTACAGGACAATTAGCAATCACATGATTCGGCTCACCGCAGTAAATACAGAGCTGGGAGCGTAACCTCCGTTGACGCTCCTCGGGTGTGAGCCTCGTGTTTCCTATTTGCATGGGTTCCATACATGGGGCTGGGGAAGGAGGTGAGTGCTGAGCAGAAAGACGACTACTGGTTAGAGAGGTGCATGGAGAAGAAACTCGACGGGTGCGTTCCCTGGCTCTAGTACGGATTCGGTTGTCCAATCTTATGGATAAGTTTATGAAATCGTTCAGGGATTCTGGCTCATCCAGTGTGGCTAATTCGTCCTTTATCTGCTCGTTTAGCCCATGGAAAAAGGCGCTCTTGAGAGCTACCATGTTCCAGCCAGATGCAGCCGCCTTGATCCTAAAGTCTATGGCGAAATCAGAAACACTCCTCTGCCCCTGCTTTAACCCGTGCAAATCTCTGGAAGAGGATGTTCCTTCCGTCTCCTGGCAAAAGACCTGTTTTAACTCAGTTAGGAACTCGGGGTAGGTACATCCATAATTAACTGCGGTGGTAAACCGGGCTTCGGCCCACTCTAAGGCTCGGCCCGTCAACAAGGATAAGACATAAGAAATCTTACGGTCATCATTGGGAAAACTCTGTGGCGAATGGTTGAAGACAATGGTGCATTGGAGGATAAATCCTGTTACCTTCTTGATGTCACCAGAAAACTTATCTGGAGTTGCCGGGCGGACCTCAGAGAAGCCGGAGCGGACGAGCGGATCCGGGGCGGATGGGGAAACAGAAGGTTGATTTGCGTCCTGAGGTAATGAATTCTGTAGGAAATTTGAGAGTTCAGTTAATCGTCGGTTAGTTTCAGCTTGGCGATTTCCCAGCTCTCTCAGAGCTGAATCGTGGAGCTGAATGAGGGCTTGTTGGTCTGATAACGCTCCTCTGATCGCGTCTGCGGAGGTCGTAGCTTGGCCTGAGTGTTCTGTCATGTTGAGTTTTACTTTACGAACCCACATGCAAGAACACAATCAGAGAGAACGATTAAGTGCACAATAATCAGTTTATTGAAGTCAGGGGAGGGGTCAGGACGCGACTCCTGGTGCTGATGACCGGGTCGTCTTGCTACCAACAGGAGAAGCAGGGTCAGAGCAGTGAGGAGAAAATCCTTCGGGAATATTCCAGAGTCTGTCTTACTTGGAATGAGGGGGGTTCCACCAGAGAGGGATCGACGAGAGGAAAGGGTGGACACACGAGGGGTGGCTTCTGACCGGTAGCACCGACAGCGTCGAGGGAGGACACAGGAGGTAGGGAATCCACAACGAGGGGAGCACAGGCGCGCACTGAACTCGGGGAGGACTGCTCTTCGCCAGAACCGCGAGGGAACAGCAGGATATCTGACGAGGAAGACAACAAAGGGTTAGAGCGGAACAGATCACAGAGAGCCTAGTTCTGGAACGAGTTGTTACCGAAGTAAGCAAACACTCAGGCGATGAGACGGAGAGAAGCTGCTGCTTAAATCCATAATCCACGCCCTCCAAAACAAGCTGCAGGTGTGTAGACGGGTTGAACTCAGCAGCCTTCCAGGGGCTCTGTCTGTTGGCGACCTCTGGTGGATGTCATGAGGAATGCCAGTTCCAACGGCAGGAAAAAAAAAAAAAAAACTCAAACCAAAAAACCCCAAAATAAAACGGAAACAAAAGGCAGACCCTGACAGATGATTAGTTAAAATCTTGCTCTCCTCTCCTTCTAGTCTAAAACGTTCTAAAAATTTCCGTATAAAAGCATATGCAGGAGGAAGGTTAAAAGCTACTGGAGTTCTAAAATCGCTTTTTATCATTTTAAGTTTTCTAAGATAGGACCCGCACCAGAATCTGGTCATCGTGTTTGTTTTGTTATTGCTAGAGAGGTTCATGGCTTGTTTCAGGTGGGTGCTCGTATAATGGCTGCCTAAAAACAAGTAGAGGTCTGGGACTCCTTTTCCTCCTTTTTCTTTGGGTTTGTACATGATTTCTCTTTTTATCCTTTCCCATTTAGAGTTCCATATGAAATAAAAAATGGCTCGTTGTAGTTCTAAAAGCACTCTCCTAGGAGGAATAAAAACAGCACTGGTGAGTAAAAACACTGGTAAAATCACAGCTTTAACTATTAAAATCTTTCCTTCTATTGTAAGGTTCCTCATCCCCCAGAATCCCAGTCGCTGTTTTACTCTTCTTGTTATTTCAGTCCAGTTTGTCTTTCCTTCTCCATGTTTGTCAAATTTTACTCCCAGTATTTTTTGTTCTTCTTCCGTTACTTGAAACTGACATCCTAATTTTTCATTCTCTTTCCATGGTCCATAAAATTGTGCTTTTGTTTTTTCTTTGTTTAATTTTGACCCTGATGCTTTCCCGAACCAATCGGTTAATTGAAAAATCCTATCTATTGATAAAAGATCTGTACATAAAATGTTAAAATCATCCATGTATAAAAGACATTTCGCTACCTGCCCTCCACTCCCCGGTATCGTTACACCTAAAATCTGTGGGTCCCTTCTCAAGATCTGCGCCAGCGGCTCGACGCAGGCCACATAGAGAAGGGCGGATAACGGACAACCCTGACGGACACCGCAGTTCACTTTCACTGCTTTTGTCAGAAACCCGTTAACCATGAATCTGCTGGAGATGTCTCGGTACAGCAGTCCCACCCACGCTACGAACCTCCCAGGAAAACCCATTTTTTGCAGTACCTGGAAGAGGTACTGGTGCGAGACCCGATCAAACGCTTTCTCGAAATCTAGATTTAGGACTATCAGCCGAATGTTTCTGTCTCTCGCAAAACAGATGGTGTCTCGGATCAGTACCAGGCTGTCTGTGATCCTCCTTCCCGGGACGGCGCAGGCTTGATCCGGGTGGATTAAATCCCCCAACACTCGACGCATCCTGGCTGCTAAAAGTCTACTAAAAATCTTACAATCAACGTTTAAAAGGGTAATCGGTCTCCAGTTTTTAAGATCTGTCTTGTCTTTGTCTTTATATAAAAGTGTAACTATTCCTGTTCTAAAACTATCGGGGAGTGTGTCTTGTTTGCTAAAATCAGTAAAAACAGTAAGTAAATCCGGTCCTAAAATATCGCAAAAGGTTAAATAAAATTCTACAGGGAGTCCGTCTGAGCCTGGAGATTTTCCTCTTTTAAAACTTTTCAAAGACTGTAAAAGCTCTAAAAGAGTAAAATCCTGCTCTAAAAAACTGCTGTCTTCTATACTTTTCTCAAGGAAATTCAAAGTTTCTTTTATATTTTTTTCTTTTACCATTTTTTCTGAGTATAAGTCACTATAGTACTTTTCAATTACTTTTTTCTTTTCTTCTATGTTAGAAGCAATGTTTCCATTTTCTGACTTTAAGTCAGAAATAAAACTTGGATTGTTTATAATTTTCTTAAAAAAGTTTCTGTTACATTTTTCTCCTTCTTCTATTTCTCTTTCTCTGCTTCTTAAAATCACTCCCTTACTCTTTATTTCTGCTAAAATGTTCATTTCTTTTTTTACTTCTCTTATTTCTTTATTAAAATCCATTCCCTCTTGGTTTAAAAAGTAATATCTTTGTAATCTTTTCTGCAGCCCCATCATGCATCTCTGTTCTTTCTCCTTTTTCTTTTTCCCTGCTTGTCTAAAGAAAGTCTGGGTCCTACCTTTCACCATCTCCCACCACTGTGCTCGTGTTTCGTACAGGTCTTGGAGGGTCTGCCACTCGTGGTACCGCTCCCGGTACTGGCCGACCAGAACCTGGTCCTCCAGCAGGGAGCGGTTGAGTTTCCACAGACCTCTCCCGGTCGTCGCACCTGAAGGAAGTGAAAGCGTGCAGGACAGAAGGAGGTGATCAGAAAAGAAAGCCGGTGACAATCTAGCATCAGTTAGGGCTGTCAAGAAAACTGGCATAAGGGTATGAGATCTTTCCAGGCACACGCAGAAAAAGGTGCATAATGGCTTGGAAGAAATAAAGTAATCTTGTAGTTTGATTAAAAGTTAATTAAGTTGAATAAGTCTGAATAATATGAGTATAAGTAATCGCTCAATAACTGTCTACAAAAAATCTCTGATTAATGATCTGTAATGATTTAACAATGTGATAATTATGTTTAATGATTAATAATAAGAGAAAGATGTGATTTATTGTCAATGAATGTGAAGTTGTAATCATTTGAAATTAATTCAAACAGGTTTAACAACAGGTTGAATGTGTCTAATGAGTTATAATGAATAATAGTGAGTTATAGGAAAAGAGAGGAATGCAGTACAGCCCTGAAACAGGAAATGTCGCAAGCAGTTCTGAACAGATGGCCAAAGCGCACAGGAGGGGTGGTGTGTTGAGTTTGGCTGAGGCAACGGAGAAAGGGGAAGTACGGGACTTTCCACTACGGTCAGCAAAAACAGGTTGGGCAATGTGGGGACTTTTTCATGAGAAAACAGAAGATGTGAAGCAAGTCACGTAGACCAAACCTCCCCATACACACACATGGTGGAGAGATGCATAAAAAGGGGCTGAGAAGAGGAACCAGTTGTTCCCAGTCCGGCGGCGCAGAAGAAGAGACAACCTGCAGAAGCAGATTGAGCTACGGACCGCACTTCAGAACTACGGGGGAGCTCGGACTTCACACCGCCAAGAAAGGACTGGGTCCCATCGCCCCATCTCTAGTTCTTCATTCGATCGTCGGTCTCGTCTCAACCCAGCAATTTCAATTCTGCAACAAGACTTGGAGGAAGGACAAAGGTCCCTCAGGGATGAGGAATTGGGTTTTGCAGAAGGATTCGGACCCGTTCTGCTTTGTTTCCTTTCTAAGGAGGATTTTTCCACACAAGGCAAAGACCTCAACCAAGGATGCTAGAAATTCCTGTTGCTAAAAGATCCACCATCGTCTGGGTATGAGTTGAATCTGCTCCTCGAAATTCCATTTCAGAACGTGCGACTTAACTCTTAGGGAAAGGAGACAGGGTAGTATGATTGTACATGTAAATTTTATTACACTGTTTTTGATCTATATACGATTGATTATTGATTTGTATGTCGCATATCCCTGCTTAAGCTTGCTTAATAAATTTATACTATAAAATTCTAATGAGGTTGGTGGACATTGAAATTAATAGAGTCATTTAATCTTCGTTCAGTTCTTTTAATTAAGGTAAAACTAATGGGCATGATTCCAGTAAATAGGAGGCTTCATAATTTCCTTTGGTGAGAGTAAATAATGACCCTGGGACTTACATCTAAGTCACTAAACATAATCTAGCCGGTTCCAAGTGCAAGTTATGATTTAGAAAGTGGGCTACCGTTAACAGAAGTGGTTATTGGAATTATGCAGCTGTGAGGGCTACTCAGCTGATTGTTTCTTAACTGTAAAGGGTCATAACTTCTGGATTGGAGGTAGTTAGAGCTAGACGAATCACTTTCGCCACCAGTTTAAATAGATTATCTCTTATAAGAGTACTTTTAGGGTAATACCCAGGTCTCAGAGATTTTCCGGACCTGTTAGACAGAGAACTGGTCAGTAGGCAGCCCTGTGAAGTAGTGAGGAGTGGGCGGGGCTGACTATTGCAGGATAACCTTCATGGCGCCCAACGTGGGGCGTGCACTTGTTGTTGCGCAACACCCCCCCCCCTCCTTTCTGTCTCTACTCTCTCACTCTCTGCTTCCTCTTCTGAGAGGGGAGATGTGCTACCAGCTCTCCATCTAACGGGTTAATTGAGTTTCCTAAATCTGCCGGGATTTACCCTGTCCAGAACTGAAGTAAACTCTGTTTAAGCTGGTTTCGAGAAACGATTCGCCTGGTTTCTGACGGCCAACATCCAGGTGTCCCACCCTTCTTCCCCCTGTGAATTAGCCAGACTGAGCAGCCTACAGCCAACTAGTTTCACAGAGCACACCTGTTAACGGTCGCTCGTTCTCTATTTTACAACTTGCATTTGTTATTGAACCAGGTAGGTTTTAGTGACTCGGGCGAGTCCCAAGGATGTTGTTTTAAATTTGGGCTACCAGCAACCTATAAAACATTTTCCACCTCTTCCTCTCCAGAATCAAACATCATAGCTATTTTACAACCATCAAAGAACTTTAAGGTGACTCATTAACTGAATGTCCACAACATCTTTTAGATTTTCTTTATGCTAAATATTTTATTAGTAAGGCATTTTTGCAAGGGTCAGTACAGCTTAATTCAGTAGCAGAAATAATCAAATAAGTAAAATCAATCATCTAGTCTATCTTTCCCTACTGCTGACACTGAGAACTAAAAAAAAGGGAACCTTTGAGAGAGACGGACGGAGTTTGACGTTTCGAACCCCAGACCTGGCACGATGATGAAGAAGGTGCTGCAGCAGGAGGAAGACGCCGATCGATGAAGGCCAGGATCTCCGCAGGTCTGATGATGAAGAAGGTGTTGCAGCAGGAGGAAGACGCCGATCGATGAAGGCCAGGATCTCCGCAGGTCTGATGATGAAGAAGGTGTTGCAGCAGGAGGAAGATGTTGATCAGCGAAGGCAGGAATCTCTGTAGGTCTGATGAGCCTCCTCTCCGCATGGATGGTGAGGTCACACAGGACTTGGTGCTGGCAGGAAGGAAGGCACCAGTTCTTCTTCTTTGTCTTTGCCTTTGTCTTCATCTTTGTCTTTGGGGTCTGAACCCAGCCGATGAGAGAAGTGCGATTCGAAGCCACAGGTTGTGGGCCAGACGGGTTGGTCCCCATGGCCGGACAGTCTTCGGCTCCGTGGCCCCGGCTCTTCTTCAGCTGCAGAGTTCTTTGTCCATCTCGATCTTGGCTCGAAGCTGCCCGGAGGATCCAACAAAAGGTTCCTCTTTTGCACCCACCTTATATAGGGTTTATCCACCCTTTTGGTGCGTTTTCATTGGCTGTCTGCTTAGACAGATGACCTCACATCCATCACTGTCCTTCAGACATTATGTCCTGATGTCTGTGCTAATATCTCAGAGTTGCTCAACCTCCTATGTCCGTTGCCTGCACAACCTTTTACCTAAATAAGGCGTTGATCATCTCTGCTCTCCTGTTAGTTCCCCTTTTTCCCTTAACCGTTCACCTTTCACCTACTATCTACCTCCAACATATCAGTGATGTTTAATTGCAGTTACACCTTTTTACACCATTTCAAGTTCAATGTCAAAATCACATTTATATCACATTTATTTTCTTTAGCTTCTCTGATTTAGCATTCATTTATAATTTTATAACCATAACTTATATCACATTTATTTTCTTCAGCTTCTCTGATTTATCATTAATTTATGATTTTATAACCATAACTTATTAATTATACTTATTATAATCCTAATGTGAGTTATTACAGATGTTTTTCTGAAAAGAAACCAAGAATAATACATGATTCTAATTATTTGATGCCAAAGTTACAGTTACTTGTTTTTCTTGTAACTGTTCCCACAAATGTTCGTGTAAATATTATTACAAGTAAACCAATATTAATATAAGTATTTTACTTTGAATCTTATCAAATTACTCAAAATGTTTTAGATTTCATTCTTTAAAACTTTCATGATTTAAAATAAGAAATAGTCTCAGCTATTTTTTATAAATCTGCAGGCTGGAACTTACTTCCTCTTTTTCCAGGAAACCTGCTTTTCTTGCTTCATGACTCTCTCTGACTGACTATGATTTCTTATGATTAGATAGAAAAAAGTAGAATTAAAGCAAAGTTTGCATGAGACAAAAACAACACACACAACCAGATTTATTTTATTGACACTTAAGTCTACTGTTGGGCCTAGATATCACTTGAGTGATTCATTTTAAAGATAACTTTATTTATTATTACTGTTAAACTAACTTTATTGACACTTAAGTCTACTGTTGGGCCTTGATGTCACTTGAGTGATTCATTTTAAAGATAACTTTATTTATTATTACTGTTAAACTAAAATCTCCAGCATGGGGAAGTGGGATGAGCTCGGATTTTCTTGACAGGGCGCAATCCCTGATGAAGAAATAATCAATACGAGAGGCCATAGAGCCGTCACCACTGACCCAGGTGTGGCCCTCCTCTCCAGGATGCATAGTTCTAAAACAGTCCACTAGTTTAAAATCCCTAACGATTCTCTGTAATAAAAGTGATGTTTTGTCTACCTTAAAATCCTGTCTATTTCTTTTCCTATCTTTTCTAGATAAAATGCAATTAAAATTCCCCCCAATTATTAAAGGTTTAGTTCCCAGCATGTGGGGCTGCAGTTCCTCTAAAAAGTCATACCTGTCGTGTTTGTCATTAAAGCCATAAATATTTAAGAGGTTAAAATCCTGTCCGTTAAAAGTCAGATTTGCTAAAAGTGCTCGTCCCTCTCTCACCAAGATGTGCGGGTTGTTTATTAAAATGGCCACGCCGTCATTTTTATTTCCATTGGAGCCGCTCCATATAGACGGCCGTGGCCACAAGTCCTGCCACCGGGTGTAGTTCTTTAAAAACGGGAGTGAACATTCTTGTAGTAAAAACACATCTGACTGTACGGAGCTTAAAAAGGATAAAACACTCTGGGCTCTAACTCGCGACTTCACTCTTCTAACATTTATGGTTGAGAAGGTGAGAGTCATGAGTATGATGGCTAAAATCAAGTACGACATTTTAAAGGATTAAAAACAAGATAATACTAAGTTAAACCCATGTTAAAAAACGGGCGGTCGTTAAAACAAGGCGGGTTCAGAGACTGTCCTGTGAACAGAGCTCTTCATTCCCACATGGTGGTGCAGGTCGGGTTGGAGCTCCATTCCCCCTTCGGACTCTCGGTGTCGGCCGTCTTTCTAAAGCCGTTACCTTGTTTGGGTCCTCCGGGGTTGATTGGTGAGCAAAGTCTAGGAACGAGACCTCATTGGATGAGCCAGCGAGGAAGGCTCTGGATTCCTCTCCGAAAGAACCGAAGAGTTCCTCCAGCCTTCCTCTCTTCCCTACCTTGGGGGTAAGGTCGGGAGGTGACTCAGATGCCGGCCTCTTAGCCAGCTGGGCGTCGGGGAGGGGGGCATCATCGCTGCTGTCCGTCTGTTCTTCCTCAGAGTCCGAGCTAGCTCCGCCTTCGGTTAGCATCTCCCCCCCCTCACTGGATGTTTCGGTCTGGGGGGGGCTTCCTTCTCCTCCCCGCTTCCCGCCCTCTCCTCCTCTCCTCCAATCAGAGGACCTGGCGGGAGATTTGAATTTTCCGACCCAGCTGCTTCCACTTGCTCATTTACCGTTTCTGTTAGCGTCTCTTTTCCTTTTTTCAGTTTATTTGCAAACGATTTTGGACAGTCTCTGAACAAATGATCCTGTCCACCACACAAATTACATTTCCGCCCGTTCGTACATTCATCAAAAGTGTGTCCCACTTCTCGACATTTACCGCAGAAAACTTTTTCACAAGTTTCGGCCAGATGACCATGCTCGCCGCACTTCCGACACAGTTTGGGTTGGCCTTGATAGTGAATGTAGCCCCTGTTCTCCCCCAGGACTATCATTGAGGGGAGATGCTTCAGGCCCTGGAAGCCTTGGGGGTCTTCCCATTGTTTAATGGGGACCCGCCAAGCACAGTTCCAGATGCCGTCCACATCCCGCACCTTCATAGCCTGGCCTCTCACAGTGCAGTATCTACCCAGCCACATACAGATGTCTTCAGCACTGACAGTCTCATTGAACATCCTGACAATCACCGTTTTCAGGGAGTTGTCAGTCAGTTTCTCGACGTCAAATACTGAAAACTGGGTCTTAGCATTTTCAAACCGTGTCCAAAATTCCTTAAGAAATGCTGCAGAGCAAAAACTTACATCATATCCCTTATTGAAAGGCAGGGTAAGGATACAATTCAGGTCATCTGGCCGAAACTTCAGCACCTGTTGAATCAGCTTCCTGGAAAAGTCCAATCTCGTTATTCTATTTTCTTCTTCTTTTTCTTTAAATAAAAATCGAACACTGTGGTACCTCCGCATGCCGGCATGGCTAGCCGCCATGGTGGAGGCACCACCAGTTAAGGTTTAAAACCTTTACTAAAACCAATAAATAGTTAAGAATAGTGATGTTACGTGATGTGCCGAGGCTTCGAGGCGTGTGTCGAGTAATGGAGGGGGCGTTTCCGTAAAGCGCGTATCGAGGCTTGCTTCATTTAGGGGAGGAGCCGAAAACGATGACGTCCGAAGCCTCGCTGCCTGGCTGTACCACGTGACTGCTTCGGGAAGTGGCTCAGATGTTGGCGCGGGGTTTGACAGCTTTAGAAACCCCACAGGATCCATTCAAAATGTGGGTTGTTGTAGGCGAGTTGCGGTCAGTTCAGAGAGTGGATAGAGTTTTGATAGTTTGGATAGCAGAGTTTGGATAGTGGTTATTTAGTTTGAGACAGTTAGTTTGGTGTGTTTGGAGAGTTTAGTAGATAGATAGATAGATAGATAGATAGATAGATAGATAGATAGATAGATAGATAGATAGATAGATAGATAGATAGATAGATAGATAGATAGATAGATAGATAGATAGATAGATAGATAGATAGATAGATAGATAGATAGATAGATAGATAGATAGATAGATAGATAGATAGGAGCATGAAATAGCATGAAATCATCCAAGTTACACAAGCATTAGCCTATTCACTACCCCCTCCCTAGTTCCACAAGCACTTTCACTGTCCTCTGCCTGATTAAGCCCAGGCCATTTTTCTAGAGTCACAGAAAAACTTTATTACACAACATGCCATATCACATGACACTACTATTTTGGGAATAATTACACACAGAGGATACATTCAAACAATATTTTATTATACACATATGTGTATACATAATTTATGTTGACAAATGATTTCGTCCTACACCTTTTGTGAAGTCATTCCCAAGAGCCATAAAAGACAAAAATTCAATGCATCACACGTGTTAAGATACAGCTGGCTGTGATTATACACCTGGCCAGTAGGTGGTTTCGTGTGCACATGAAGCCTCAAGAAATGAACCATTTCTCGAACCAGTTGGCTCAAGTGGTTCAATGCCTCATGAGGCTTCATCTCACCATCACTAGTTAAGAAACACCAATAAATACAAATAAAAGGTAAAAGATATTTTCCACTACTTAGTGGTCAATATCTCAACCGGGGACAAAATTTACTGAACCTCTAAATCAGTGGTAACAGCCAAGTCACAAAGACTACCGCTATCACCACCCAAAGGAGGGGACCGCTGTCTGAGCCAAAAGGCAGAGAAGGTGTAAAAACACAACAAAGCTACATAAACATTGTTGCGGCCCCTGGCCTCTTCAGGCTGTGCAGGCTCTTTGTTTTTTTTCTATTATGCAGGATCAGCTGTGCGGGCACAGCTTTCTGATTGGCTGCCTAGAGGCTGCAGGAGAGCAGCCACCCCATTGGATCAGCAAAGCCAATCAGACGTTGATGAGACCCACCTGCACCATATAAAAGACGTCTGAGTTCATTCCTCCAGGGGGGGCAGCTAGCAGGAAGAGGTTAATAAAAGCTTCACTTTAACACACGCAATACCAGAGAAAGGTCATTTAACATTTCTACCTTTGGAGTCCAGAGACGGGTCGACTGACCTGAAGGATTGTAGCTAGCAGGTGCTTTTGTTCTGTAAATAAGGCCATTACCCCGGTAATTACCCTGGTAATTACCCTGGTAATGGCCTCAACGCATCTCACAGTTGCGCAATTGTTCCTTAGACTTAGACTTAGACTGACTTTATTGTCATTTTGCATGCACAGGGTGTATACAGAACGAAATTTCGTTGCATACGGCTCAGGACAATGTTTGAGGTTCCAATGCTGTGAGGTTACTCCAGAATAAAATAAAATACAGTATAAAATATAAATCTAAATATAAAATATAAAGTGCAGGACTGACAGTAAAATAGAAGTTACTTAGCTCTGTACATGTGCAAGGTATAAAGTGGAGACCAGTTTTTGAGTGCAGTTCAGTTAAGAGTTCAGCAGTCTGATGGCAAGTGGGAAAAAGCTGTTTCAGAACCAGGTGGACCTGCACCGGATGCTGTAGAACCTCTTTCCAGAGGGCAGCAGGGAGAACAGTCCATGGTGGGGGTGTGAGGGGTCACTGACGATGTTTCGGCCTCAGGACACGCATCCTGCATCGATGGTTGACCTGACACTTCGCCCTTTTGCCTGAGCTGGGTGTGGAAGGTTGTTGCCGAAGCAGTTTCTCCTTGTGGGCCTTCTTCTCACTCACATGAGAGTTACCCAACTCTTTTGCAAGCTCAACCAGGAAGTCCACCCGTCTCTCCTGCACCCCAATGCATGCCTGATAAATGTTTCCATGTTTGCCAGGTTTGCTGACCAGCTGTCACATAGTGATGGAACCTCGGTCACCCCCCGCAAGATAATGACTGAAATAAATGCCATTAGTTCTTGTGAACTAAATAGGTGAAGCAGTCACCTATTTATCCTCCACAGCACAAAAGGCTGCATGCAAATTTGCATGTGCAAAGTCTCCCAGATTTCTTTTGCTTACACTTTTTGCATGATTTTTTTGAGGTGGATCAACACAATTAATTTGGTTAGTTTATTTCTAAACTGTCATTTTAAACCCACTTAGCTTTATTTCAAAGAGAATCATTACTAATTTCTTTTAGAAAAACCTTTGCATATTTCTTGAAACAGATTGTATGTTTTGCAAACTCTATGTACATTTGGCAAAATGACCTGGATAATGCAGCACAACATCATGGATCAGCTGCAAAAGGTCACATCTCTCCAAAAACACTTCATGTATGCTTCAAAACTAGACTGACTAGTTGTAGGTATAATAGATACCCACCCCCAACATGGACTATTCACACTCCTACCTTCTGGCCTGACGGTCAACGGCCACATGTACAATTGAAGAAGGGATGCTAATTTGAGCCATCAGAGTCGTCAGTTTGGACTCAGGGTCTTTTGACCCTCTTTCGGTACGTCAGGGGAGAGGTCGGAAACCCTGGTAATACCAACTTTCAACAAGATTTATAAATCAATAGTTTTAGTTTTTATCTTTTACTTTTTCATGTTGTTTACATCGATTTATTATAAATTTTCTTTCCCACTCTCTTTTTCCACAATACAAAAGAAAATAAATGTTTGACTAAACAAGCAAAATTAACTTCAAAATGTATAGATATTGAAAAAAGTTCTATAAATTATCATATATGGCACGTGTGTCAAACTCAAGGCCCGAGGGCCAAATCTGGCCCGCCATAGCTTTTTATGTGGCCCTCTAGACTCCAAAGCAATGGGCCCCTCCAGTTTTTACAAACAACCGCAAAATTCACACAAAAATCAACAGATCCCCTCATGTTTTCTGAGTTTATCAACATGTTTTCTGAGTTTATCAACATGTTTTCTGAGTTTATCAACATGTTTTCTGAGTTTATCAACATTTTTTTCTCAAAATTGACCATAAACATTTTGGATCAAGTGCCTGCTGTCTCAGCCTGACCTGATGTCAGGTTATAGTCCATGACCAATAGAGCGATTAATAAAAGATCACATTTAACATCATATATTAGTGCAAATATTGTAAAAAATTCCTTACAGATATTTCTAAATTAGCGCCACAAAATCTGTGATGTTGATTGCAGAAAAGCACAAAAACAATCCTGGATGAACTGATTAGTGTGAAAAGATGTTCAATATTATGTTATTTTAAGAAACACTTATTGATGCTGAAACACCTATTTATTGATATTTTAACAATTTAATTGGTTTTTATCAATATGTTCTGGCACAACAGGCCCTTTATGAACATTCAGGTTTTTGATCTGGCCCAAAACAGAAATGAGTTTGGATAAAAACGAGTGAATCATGGACTATTTTGAATGTAAACAAGAATAAATAGTGAGATATTTGGTGGTGGAATGATGTTACACCGCCAGCAAAGGAAGATTCTGTGATGTCACTGGCGATGCAGTCTGTGATGTCATCAACTCAGAATTGTATGTGACACAATTCTGCATATTTTTCATTGCTTGCAATATCACTGACCAGTTCAGACGTGCGCAAAGCTCTTTAAGGTAGTTTACCAATCGACAACTTTAGTGATTGTATTGAGGAGAAATGTTTCACTTATTTCAGCAATACTGCAACAAAATGATGGGACCCCAGGCGAGAACGGGAGTCCAGCAAGACCCCCAAGGCAGCTTCGCTCCTGCACCTCTGGATATTTTAGATGAGGAAACCCACAGACTGGACTCCAGTCTGGAAATGGAGAGCGCCGGGATAGAAGACAACCAAGACATGGCCGACCTGGAGGCAGAGCTGGAAGAGATGGAACTCCGGCTAAAACAGCAGGAAGATCTCAGAGAGAGATTTATTAATGAGATCAAAGAGACAAAAAGAGAACTTGAGAGACTGGAGAGAGAAGAGAGGGAAGAGATGTCCAGTGATCCAAGAGAACTTTACGCTGCAAACATTGTATCCAAATTTTACGACAGTGTGAAAAACATGGAGAAGAAGACCTTGCAGCAGGAGTTTGAGGATTTAAAGGTGGCCCACCTCCTCAGCCGGGAAGCATTTGTTGCTGGAATACAGGCTGAGAGAAAGAAAACTGAGGCTGTCCAAGAAGAACTGGACCAACTTAAGACTTCCTACAAGGAGCTGAGATGTAAATATGATGCAGACATTTCTCTGGTAAGGCAGGAGGTGAAATGTGAGAAAGACGCAAACAAAGAAAGACAGAAAGAGAGTCTGAAGCTAGTGAACAAGCTGAAAGCAGAGAAGGAGGAGCTCTTCCTAAAAATGGCTAGAGAAATCACTATTCTGAGAAAGAGAGAGAAGCAGATGCTGAACAAACTGGATCAGGTTCACATTTCGCACGAGGAGATAAAACGTAAGTTTGAAAGAGACATTATGGATTTAAAGCAGGAGGTTGAGACATACAAGCAGCAGGTAGAGCAGGAGAGAAAAGCTCACCTGGAGCAAAGAGAGGAGGACAAGAAGCTTCTAGACAATATGAGAGCTGAGAAGGAGGAGCTCCTCCACAAAATGTCAGGAGAAATTGAGACATACCAGCAGCAGGTAGAGCAGGAGAGAAAAGCTCACCTGGAGCAAACAGAGGAGGACAAGAAGCTTCTAGAGAAGCTGAGAGCTGAATATGCCATCCTCCAAGAAGTAACAACATCAGAGAAGAAAATCCTGCAAGAGAAGGAAAGTAGTGCCAAGGCTGAGCTGGAGAATGTTAACAGTTTGTACATGGAGCTAAACAGTCGGTTTGAAGCCGAAGTAACTGCATTAAAACAGCAAGTAGAAAAACACCAGGAGGAGCTCATTTGTGTAAAAAATGATTTACAAAAAGCGAGAGACGATCTGCTGCTGGCCGACAGTCTGAGAGCCGAGGAAGAAGGTTTCCAACAACAACCCATCACAGTTTCCCCAGAGAAGAAAGAAAACTCACAGAACCGAGTTAAAGTATTAAATCAAGAGGTTTCTTCAGAGGAGGATCTCTCAGGAGAACCTCTACCAGGTTCTTCGATGGATCCCGAATCCTCAGAAGAGACCGAGGTCGCTGGAGAAACCATCCTGGAGGATTTGGACTATCCAGATGGTAAAAAGAAAAAGTCTAAAAATTCATTTTGGAAGAAGGTACGACACACTCTGGGATGGAAGAAGCCGAAAAAGAAACAAACAAGTGAAGACCAACAAGAACGTGTCTAAAGTTCTTGATTTTGATATTTATAGAAGGAGAAAGACGTGCAGGAGACGAACCGAGGACTGGAATCAAACGCATGGAGGTTGTAGCCTCTGTGAACGGGGCGCCATGCCACGCTCCGTCAAGACCAAATTTTAAAAGTTTTTCCCCCCATTGACAAACTAGAAAATAGATCCCTTCCCAACCAAATTGGAAAAAATGTGGGCAGCACGGTGGTGCAGCGGTTAGCGCTGCATCTTCACAGAGACCATCTGTGTGGAGTTTGCATGTTCTCCCCGTGTTTGCGTGGGTTTTCTCCGGGTGCTCCGGTTCCCCCACATCTCCTAAAACATGTCGGTCAGGTCAGTTGGTCACTGCAAATTGCCCCCAAAGATTTGAAGAAACCCCAAACACATGTGCAGCAGAGAGACTACATGGGCCACCTTCTGTCAAATTTTAATCGGAGTTTGATGGATGAGTGATTAATGACCCTAATTAAATAATTTTGATTTCCGGTCACATGATGCATTTGCAGCCATTTAGGTTAGCGTGTCTTTAATATCTTTTCTTTTTTCAAACTATTTACCCAACGATTTATTGTTCAGTGTTACCTCAGTTTAAATTCTACAGGCATAACCAAAATCATGAAACTATTTTATAAGTCTTAAGTGAAAATACGGTCTTGCCACTTCTTTTTGCAAACATGGTTGTTAATTTTTTTTCAGCTCATGACATGACAGCAGATTTTTCTGACATCAGCAACATTCTGACCGAGCAGAACAGCAGCAACTTCACTGAAACGGCTCCACGAGCTGAAGACACTTTAAGGTTGGTCAAAACTTTAAAAAAATTTGGATCTCGTTAAAAATTGAATTCTACTCTGAAATGAATCAAACTCATGTGTAATGTTTTGTCTTAGTGTAATGTTTCACCTCTCTGCAAAACTTTGAGTCACTAAGCTTTATTCTGTTATTTAAACCCTTGCTATTTGATTTTAGAAGGGGAACAATGACTTTTTAATATAACAGAAACATAAAATCTAGTCTTTTTACATCTTTAAGATGACTAGAACAAGACTCACTGTGTACACTGAGGGCGATGAGTTCAGCCAAAAGTAAAACATTCCCAAACAGACAGCTGCACCGAGGCAGAGCCTCTCTGTGGAGATGCTCCAACCTTAACAAAAACCTCAACCTTAGCAAAATTGAATTCAATACATACTAGATTTCTCTGTAACATTGTTCTTACCTGTGTGATTAGATGCGGTTTGTCCAACAGGTTCCATATTGACGTAAATTTCCTCCATCGCTTCAGACTCTGTGCTGGCTTTAAACATTGACTATAAAATCCACAGCAGTAGTGGAACTAAGTGGAAAAAAAACTGTGGGAAAGAGATGAGATGTCTGGTGTTCAACAAAACAAAAGGTAAACGTATTTTAGAGATAACGATCAAATAAAGAAATTCATGAGCGCAGATTCAGTATTAGTTTCTTAAATATCTTACACAACATAAAATTCTTGAAGGTTTCAATAGTTTCATAAGTTCATATTTGCTGATTCGGTTCTGAATCAATGAATATTTATTTATCCTTTTTCTTTATTTTCCTTCAGCTTGGTTAATCCTACTCATAATAAACACATTACACTTTTCCAGGGGTGAAAAAATAATTGAATCTTTCCATCTTTAAGATGACACAAAATTAAAAATAGTTTTAAATCACGGATATAAGGATGAAAAAATACATCTGATGTTGTGATGTTCTTGCTTCATCTTGCTCCTGCGGATGGCTGTGTCCAAAAATATTTCCTAAAGGCCAATAAATTATTGGAGCAGATGACTGGTTCCCTCCTTGGTCGTATGGGCCCAACAGTTTTACAGATCTCATTCTGTCCTGATAACTAGTCACAGCCTTGCTCTCGGTAAAAAACAACTTTCATCTTTGTATTTTGCTTTCTAAATCCTCTTTTAACCCTGTTTCTTGTCCAGTAGCAGAAACACTTACATTAAGAAACCACAGGTGTTGAACTGAAATCCTCCTTTAGTCCAGAAAATGTAAAATACCTGAATTGCATTATTACAAAACTTCTATAACCGTTGGATCGAATAATTATGGAATTGTACGTATTTATTCATATTTTAAAGATATGTACTTTTAGGACAGCCATCTAGTAAAAACAAGCTGCATGAGCTGGCTAGTACTGTCTAAAACTCAGTCACCATATCTTCTAAATCAGCCATGAGGCAGATCAACAGTTTGACAAACAGTTTGCTTTGTGAAGCACCGCCTCACTGGGAGGGAATCAAAAGGCTAACATGCCAATCAGGTGCAAGTTGGGCGGGTTAAAGTAAGAGAAACCCGATACTGCAGTCAGAGCACGATGAAGACCAGCAAGCAAAATATCAGAGTTCAGGAGATACAAGATAGAAAATTTGACTGAATCAAGACATTGCCCAGAAGTTCAGACTGGGAAGCTAACTGGCACATTGCTAGCTAAGTATGTGGAGCAGGAAAATAGACCGTATTTACTTTAATTTATGCAAACCAAATGCCTCAAAAAGATTCAATTACTGCAACATATAAAAGACAAGTGTAGTTACACCGTGTGATTTTGGCAAACAATATTCTTAAAGTCATCAAAAATATTATTCTCCACAAAACTTCTTTTATTTTCTGCCTACAGCAGCAGCAGCAATATATTTGGTACATAGATTAAAGATTCATGGTCTCATTATTTGACATGGTTGTTCTGCTCAAAACCTTTTGGTTTGCTTGAGCAGAAATGGTGTAGCGTCTGGACATGTTAAAATGTTCAACTTTTACCACCTAAAATCCTCACTACTTTCAAATAATTCACTTTTTATTTGATTTTACTTGTTGCATGGACTCAACTTAAATAGATTAACTTATAAAGCTTTTTTTATATACATCCAAATGTTCCTGCCACTTGTTTAAGATGAGTACAAACAACAAGTCGATGATAATTAAGTGATGTTCGCTTGAACTTTTTTTTAAGTCTAATGTTTTATTTTACAGTGAGGAAGGCCGGAGTCTAGCTTTAGCAGATGGCTGAAGGCGTCTGATCCGCTTCAAACTCAGTACCTGTTTGCTCCAAGGCAAAACTTTGGTAAGGTTAAATTTAGTGGCTAAAGAAAGTCAGACGGTTTATTCTCCAATGTGAGAAATCCCTTGAGGTTGTCAGGTTTCTTGTTTGATCAGATCTTGTTAGTCAGTATGATTACTAATTAACGGTTGATTCTTTTGTATCTAGATGCAATGTAATCATTCAATTCACAATTTAAGTTTTATTATCAGATAAAATATTTCATAGTATATTTCACTGATTCCTTTCATACACTCTAAACTCCCTGAGAAAAAAAAAGACCTTTCAGAGAAATATAATTTTGATTGCTTTGAGTTTAATGATATTTTACTTAATCTGACTGATATGATCTTCTTTAGCGCATACTGATGCTTCGCATTGATCATCTATAAGCTTATCAATCACAAGAGGTGTTGAACTGTCTGTTAGTGAACATTAGTGAACAGCATCATTAGGACCAAGGAACAAAAGCTGCAGATCATTTTTAAGGTAACAAAACAATTCACCATGTTATGAGCAACTCTTGGAGCATGGTTGTGTAGTGAGTATGTTTAATTTTAATTTTTAGGTAAAGTGTACCAATAGCAAACTTAGTCAATGTTATTATAAGTGGGGCTAGTTGTCAGAAGATGTAAGTAAGTCTCGGTGAGACGGAGTATTTAAGAAAAAACACAAATTCACTGATTGAATTTTTGGCTGATAGCCAGCATATATTTAAATTTGTGCAACAAACACCAAAAGAAAAAAAATACTATATAAAAAACGGAATGGCTATTCAGTTTGATAAATATTTACACATTGAATAAATCAATATAAATCCAAGGGCACACATTAAAACATCAAATCTAAATAAATAATATGAAATATATTAGCTATTTTAATACAGACTGATGGTTCACATTGATCATTTCAAAGTTTTAATAATGAAAAATAAAAAAAATAGAGGTGTATTATATTTTGTTAGTGAACACACTAAAGTGTGTAAGATAATGGGTGGAGGGAAAGCTGGAAGATACATATGAGCAACCTCAGCGTGGCCTGTTTAGTCCCTGTCAGATATTGTTCAGAAGTACGTGTACAAATGAGGAACATTTACTGACATGTTTCACTCTAGCAAGTGTTACAGAAAAAAATTCTATAAGAGTTTAAAATTTAAGTGATGAAGGAAATCACAAACTCATAGTCAGCACTGACTAGTCGTGCTACCATAAAATAAAGCAGTAAAACAGTTAAAACTCTAGGCTTTCTGTAGAGGTATGTGTTCAGTCTTACGGGTGCGCACACACACACACGCACACACACACACACGCCCACCCACACACACAGACACACACACAGACAAGCACCCATGGCAGGGGGTCTGGGTGGGGACATATGCAGATTCCAAGAGCTGATAGCAGACCCGATCAGGAAGATATTCCGTTTTAAAACCAGAGATTGACCATCATTGTTATCGATTCTTTGCCAGAGGATGTCGGTGACATAGAGTTTCCTTGCACAGCATGTGTTTTGACCCCAAAGGTCATGAGAATCACCCAACTAGGATTTTTTTAACCTGCCTCGCAGAGCCCTTTCCCGTTTCCCGCAGTGTCTCAGGAAAAATATTCTGTTTAAAACCAGAGGTAACTACAACATCCTATTTAAATATACTATATTGTATATTATTCTCAATTATCTAACACTAGTTGTTTTTCATACTTTACTTGTATTATTCTTACAACTCATACAGGTCTGAAGGCGTGGGAATAACAGATCTGTGTGGGGGAGGGGTGGGAAAGGTGGAGGATGGGTGGGAAAGGTGGAGGAGGGGTGGGAAAGGTGGAGGAGGGGTGGGAAAGGTGGAGGAGGGGCATCATGTGACCGGAAATCAAAATCATTTAATTAGGGTCATTAATCACTCATCCATCAAACTCAGATTAAAATTTGACAGAAGGTGGCCCATGTAGTCTCTCTTGCAGCTTTATTGTTAAACTTTAAAACTAATTGAATTAGCCGTACGTTAGCCCTTTTCCCTTCGCTGCTTTAGCGCCGCAGCAACACTGGGCTCAATTTTTATAGCAACAGCTATATATCATCACCCAATTTGCCAGATTTTTTGTGCGTCGTCGGAGAGCACTGCCGAATGCGTAGGTGCATATCGCCTGGTGGACGGGTGCGGGAACTGTGCCAGAGGGTCTACAGTGGCTGGCGGGTGGCAGTGCCGGCACCCCGCGGTGGCCAATAGGCCGGAGCGGTGCTGAGCTGCGAGGGCTGCACGACGCCGCTTGCAGCATTCATTTATTTTATCATTTTTTGATCCAATTACTCGATTAATCATAAGAATAATTGATAGATTACTAAACAAAAATATTTGTTGTTTGGAAAACAATTTTGAAGAATTGCCTAGTAACAGAGTTTTTTCACTCTCTCCTCAGACTGAGTGGCTGTAACCTCTCAGAGAGAAGCTGTGAAGCTCTGTCCTCAGTTCTCAGCTCCCAGTCCTCCAGTCTCAGAGAACTGGACCTGAGTAACAACAACCTGCAGGATTCAGGAGTGAAGCTTCTCTCTGCTGGACTGAAGAGTCCAAACTGCAACCTGGAAACTCAGGTAAAATGTTTTGAATCCTAGTGAAGCCATATTTCTGTCCATTAACTGCTGCTATAGATGATGCAAATGTTATTTCAATAGTAGATTATTAAAATAAAAATGTCTGACTGTGATGAGGCTAATCATGCTAAGTCTTGATTCATAAACTCAGCTGGTTTTCATTTACTCCAGGCTGAAAGAACCAGGAAGAGAGGAATGTAGAAAGGTGGGGATCAGGCTTTAACTGTTAGTGTAACGCTGGACACTTGACAGATTGCTGCATCCTCAGTGTACAAAGAAGCATTATTGCAGATTCTTCCTCCAACCAGTTGTGAGACTTTCTCGTCCATTTTACAAATGATAAATGTTGATTTCTACTATCTACAGAATGAAATACAGCTTTATTACTATTCTATGTTATTAACAGGTGAATCTCCAGTTTCTTGAGTGTTTTCCTCTTGTGAAAATGACCAGTTCAGACCTTGGGTTCTACCTCAATGTTCTCATGTTCTCATCATGTGATGAATTGTGTGTCTGCAGCTTATCAGGCTGTTTGGTCTCAGAGGAAGGCTGTGCTTCTCTGACCTCAGCTCTGACCTCCAACCCCTCCCATCTGAAAGAGTTGGACCTGAGCTACAATCATCCAGGAGACTCAGGAGTGAAGCTGCTGTGGGCTGGACTGAAGGATCCACACTGGAGACTGGAAGCTCTCAGGTATGGAGGAACCTGCTGCAGGAGCAGAGAAGGTCTGATAGAGGAGGAAGAGGGAGAAATGTCTCTAGTCAGTCTGCTGGGAAACATTTAGAATGAAGATGAATATTTAGTCTCCAACTGAAATGTTTTCTCTGAAACTGTGGTATTAATAAATGGATGAATAACACGGTGAAAATATAACTTGACATTCTGAAACCACTTCTGTCTCTTATGACAGTTAAATAAATCAAATTATTACTGAATTTTAATCCCACCGGCAAAAATTGTTGCCAGACATTTTTTCTAACTTCTAGAAGCTTTAAATGAATTATTTTGACTTTTGGCAGCTGCTTAATGTTTTAAAATAAAATAATAGTGTGTCTTCTCTAAACAATATCAGTTTCATGTATCCAGGTGAAAGGTCACATGACCAGACCTCTTTACTTCCTGTGTGACGCTGGACATAAATGTTTGTCACAATCCTGTACAAGAGGAAGTCAGTAAAATATTTAAATAAACAAATATAAATAAAATATTTTGAAAAGATGTTCTTTCAAGTGTTTACTGCTGATATATAAAGAAAATCGTATCTTTTGATCATAAGAAGAGTGAATGTAAGCGTGGCAACAATTGTTGTTTCACTGCAGACCTTCCACTTCCTGGTTCTGCTGTTCTGAAAGAAGAAACTACAAACCAGATGGTAGACATAACTGATTATGTTTAGCACATAATCAGTTATACAACATTTATCACACCTTGACTTTGAGTTATTCAAGTCAGGTAAAAGTCCAGTTCTGTTCCCTCACATCTCCGTGCAGGTGTGGTACCAGTCTGGTTCTGCTGTGGTTCAGTTGAGTGTCAGTTTGTCTCTTTATCGACTCTTTGGATCATTTGAACAAATTTTAAGTTTGATTTTTTCCTTCTTGAACTTTGACTTTAGGAATTTTCCTGCTAGTTTTTGCTCTCTGATGTTTAGAAAACATGTTCACTTCTGATTTCAGTTGAAAGTTTCATCTCTCTTCTGTTGGAAGGTTAATCTGGAGGATTATTAGATTATTTAGAACTGGAATAATGAACAGCTGATGTTTCTTTGTTTTCATGATTTCATTTCCTGGAATCAAACTCTGGTCTCCACTGTTAAACTCAGAAACAACAGTGTCTTGTTGCTTCTTTTAAACAAGATTGCATTGAAAAAACATAACATTTTACCAAGGAGTTTTGCCTAGTTTATGGTGCAAATATCTTAGTAACTTAAAAATAACTTTTCAGCAAAATATAGGAGCTTGTTTTAAGTAAATAATTAATTATTGATGAGAACGTATTATTAGTTCCACTGGACTCAACTGCCGCTTCGCCGTTACCTAGCAACACCTGCCAAGCCCAGCCTGTTACCTAGCAACCAAATTCTAGTTTCACTGGCAGATTATTTCACTAAAAACATTTTCCCCATGTTTTTAGTGAAATAATCTGCCAGTGAAACTAGTAATTTTTCATCAATATCAAAGAATTATTGACTTAGAACTATGTAGCTGCTACATCTGCTGATAAGAAACTTGTAATAATAATAGATAACAATAGTTATTATTAGTATTACAAATTTGATTTATAATGCCCTTTATATCTTTAAATCTCAAAGGGCAAAAAACCCCAAAACAAAACAAGCAATTTTAGTGGAGAAAAATAAATCAATAAATGAGATTAAAACCAACATCTCAGAAATGAACCAAAAGTTTTGCTAAAAAAAATGTCTTAAGGCTTCTTTTAAAACAGTACGTGGATGTTTTGCCCTCAGCACCTGTGTAAGTTAGTTTTCTCTTATTTCAAGTGTATTAAGATATTTGCACTAAAAACTACTTATTAGAATAAGATGTTGTGTTTTTGCAGTGCAGGAGCTCCATCAGAGACCGTAAAGGCCTGCGGTGTTTAAAGTTCACGTCAGGAGAATCAAAAATAAACTAAACAGGTACGACGTGTTGGGAAGGGCTGTCAGGAAAACGGTTCCTCACTCTGAAAGGAATGCAGCAGCGCTGCTTTGGTCTGCAAATCTGCACCGAAACAAACAAAAACAGCTTTGGAACAAGATGGAGACATTTTACAAATCCTCACTCACTGTGATGTACGGCAGTGGAGGAGTGATGGTTTGGGCTTGTTTTTGTAGGATTTACTTCAAAAACACAAAATCTTACTAAGTATTTTTGGTGCAGTTTCTAATGCAAATATCATAATACACTTGAAATAAGAAAAACTAATTTAAAAATGAATTTTAAGCCAGATATATGAGCTTGTTGTCATGGTGAGGTGTTGGACCCAAACGCAGCAGGAAGTAGAAATAAATGGATGTTTTAATGAAAAAAATGAACCAACACAAAATCCAAAAACAAAACAAACTGGAAACACGAGGGAACAACAGGTAATCCAGGGAGGGAAACATGGGCAGTGACCATCAGGGTGACGAGACGGACTGGCGAGTTGTGACTGGGATGGAGGAGCTGAAATACTGGGAGGCAGTAAATGGAACAATGGCAGAGCTAGATGGGAAGAGTGATTTCAGCTGTGAGTAACTGGCACAGGAGCTGAGGGGCGGAGAGAAGGTGGCAGAGGGAACCTAAGATCTGCTGGGAACACAAAGGGAGGAAACAGGGAACTGAAAAATACAACTAATGCAAAAAAAACTAAGAGTAAGAAAAACCTGATGAATAGGAGAGAAAGACATGAGGGAAACCACAACCACCCTAAATAGAAACAAGGCCGATCCAACAACAGTAAGAACTAAGGAACATAGAGCTAGAGAAACTAGAAGATCTAAACAAAGAAATAAATTAACTAGAATTACTAAAGGAAGATATATTGTACATAGACTCAGACATGGAAGAATAACTGAACCTACGGTGATGAAATTAAGAAATAAACATTACTAGAAACACTGCAGGAGGCTGAAATAACTAGAAGGATAAAATAAAATTAAACTATAATCATTAAAGGAGGCTTAACATGGACTCAGACAAACAAGGACAGAACTAAAGAATAAACCTAGAAACACTATAAAGGACTGAAAATAAGGAAAACAATGAGACAATTCTTATTTCACTAAATATCTCAAATAATAATAATATCAAAAGGACCATGAAAGGCTAAACTAAAGTGAACTAAAACATGAAGCTAAATAAAATGAGAAGCAGAACCAACAAAAAACCCAGAGTTCTGACTCATTTTAATATTGATTAAAAAAGTGCTAGTTTCACTTATAATGAGATATTTTCACCATGTTTTTAGTGAAATAATCTGACAGCAAAACTTTTACATCAATATTAATAAATTATTGACTTAAAACCAGCTCCTGGTAAGTTACTTTAAGCTAGTTTTCCTCTTATTTCACATACATTAAGATATTTGCACAATGAAATAAACCAAAAATACTTAGTAGGATTTTGTGTTTTTGTTGTGTTTCAATTTGCTCCGACAGCCACAAACCCTCTTTAGTTTATATCAATGTACAAAGTACATGAAAAATAAATACAAAAATCCGACTGCTTTGATTGTTTTATTGAAATATTGCAAGTTAATTAGTTCCTGAGCATGGCAACAAATGAAGCTGTGTATTTTTAATTAAATAAGTGACTAATTTCGTACTTTTAATATGTTTTCTTCGAGCTCAGATTGCATTCTTTCTGCTGGCCACAAGATGGCAGAATTTCACCACATCTGATCCGCCTCCTCTTCATTTAAGATGCAAATAAAATCTGATTTCAATCGACTAATTCATTACAAACACGGTGGATGAAGTACTCGGCTGAAACAGAGGTGAACAGTAAACTCTGTGTGTTTTGGGGGATTTCAAGAAAGAAAAGTGTGTGTGAGCGATGAAGAGGGGGAGGTGAGGAAGACGGAGCAAAACGTCCAGATCCGAGAGGTTCTCCCAGTGAGAGGCAGCAGCTTACCGACGCTTCCTGCTCCAGAGGTGGTCACGTTACGCGTGGCTCGTCCTGAATGAGGCTCAGGTAGGTGTGGAACGATGGAGAGGTTCTCCTGCCGCTGGATCCTTCTGACTGGAAGCTTTAATTTGGTGAGTAAAAATCTAATTTAACAGATTTAAACAGCTGTGCAGGGAACCTGTGCAGTAAATTGAAACAAACTGGGGATAAAATGCTTAAAAGTAACAAGAATGCAAGTTTTTTGGGTTTTTTTTTTTTACAAACTAGAAGGAAAGAAATGTGGTGATTAATTTATGCTTCAAATAATTTTTGTTGTGTTTTCAGAAGAGAATATGCTGAATGAAGCTGCGATGAATATCGTTGTAAATTAGAGCCTTTAATGATACTTTTTAACTGATTTTCTCTTGAGCAACTAATAAAATTTAAGTAACAAGAACTAGGTGCAGGACACTGCAAAAAATACAAATCATACCAAGTATTTTTACTCTCGTTTCTAGTGGAAACATTTTTATACACTTGAATTAAGACAAAACCAACTTACAAGTGACTGTTCAGCAATATATAAAGAGCTTGTTATAAGTCAGTAATTCCTTAATTTTGGTGAAAAGGTTCTAGTTTTACTACAGATTATTTCACTTTTAACATGTGAAAAATATTTTGTTATAAGTGAAATAATCTGCCAGTGGAACTAATAATTTTTAACCAATATTTAAGAATTATTGACTTAAAACAAGCTCCTATCTTTCTGAAAAGATTTTTCTAATTTAGTTTTGTTTTATTTAAAGTGTACCAAGACATTTGCACTAGAAACTAGACAAACTGATTGGTAAGGTTTTGTGTTTTTGCAGTGTAGTTCATTATTATTAATGCTTCTCTGTGGAATAATGAAGGAAATCCAACTTCAAATTATTTAACTTCACTACAAATTCAGGCTGATTAATATACAGAAACAATTTACTTGTACTTTTGACTTTTACTTGAGTAATTTTATTTTGAAGTATTTCTATTCCTACATGAGTAAAATTTCTGGATTTTCTACCTGCTGAATGAAAAACAAACATATTTTAACCAGAAATTCACCAGACACAGACCTGCAGTTTTTGTTAAAGTTTCATAAGTTGTTTACTGAAAAAAAAACTGATTTAGAAAAATTTTCTTTTTCCTGTTTTATTTTTTGTTATTGATATGAATTATTGTCCTTTTGGTCCTTAAAATACCAAAATTTTCACTTAACTTTATATTTTTGTCTGTCTAATAATGCAGTTTTTAAATATTAAATGATTGATAACTTGATCAGTTACTCAGTACTTGAGTAAACTTTTCACCAAACACTTTTTCACTCTTACTTGAGTCATTTCTTGGATGGCTACTTTTTACTTTTACTTGAGTAAAAGTACATTGTTGAAGTAGTGCTGCTCTTACTTTAGTACTTTTTTGGGTCCTCTGCTGGCAGTCAAAAAGAACTGGTTGGATACAAATACTGATTTAGTGAATTTGTGAGCACAAATCATGAGTAGTTGTTTAAAACTTAGCATTTTGTGGTATCTATACTTGAAAAGTTGATTAATATTAAGCTTCTGGGATTAACATTAAAGTCTTTAGCCAGTAATTAACCAGTTTAAATTAACTTTACCAAATCTGAGCTCAAATGTCTGGCTAGAATAATGTCAGACGTTTTCTCACGGCTACAAAAACTGTGTGGTTTCTCTGTATTCTGGAAACATTTATTCAGGTATTGGTAGGGAAGTAAAAATATCTTTGTAAAATTGGATTTCCACTATAAATTCAAACAAAATTTATAAGTAAAACCCAAAACTACAAACAACAGAATTGGTAGACGCTGTAGGTTGAAAGAAGTTGCTAAAAAAGTCTAGTTTGAATCTAGTAATGCTCTTTGAAACTTCCTCTGAGGCTCATTGTTTGTATTTTCTCATTATTTCCCATCTAGCTGGTTCTCTGTCAACTTGAGACTCAGAGCAACTTCACCTTCATGAACTCATCATCACCTCAACCCCACAGAGACCAAGAGGAGCGTCTCCAGAAACTCTGGGGCCTTCAGTCCAGGACTGTTGTCCAGAACTCCAAAGTCCTCAACAATCCCTCGGTTCCTCTATCGAAGCAGAGGCTTTGGGAAATCCCCAAGTCCAAGTCCAACCCATCGGTAAAAATTAAGCTTCAGCCCATCACGAACGTTCAAGGACTCTCCAAACCGTCGAGGTTGTTCAGCTGGGGCGACTTTTACTCCAACATCAAAACCGTCAAGCTGAATTTGCTGATAATGGGGAAGATCGTGGATCACGGCAACGGCTCTCTCGGCGTCTACTTCCGTCACAACTCCACGGGTGTTGGCAACGTGTCGGTCAGCCTGGTCCCGCCCATGAAGGAGGTGGCGTTCGACCTGGAGCGCCAGAGCGTGGTCCACCCCAAGGAGTCGAAGACGTTCAACTGCAGGGTGGACTACGAGAAAACCGAACGCAGCAAGAAGGTGATGCTGTGCAACTACGACCCGTCGAAGACGTGCGACCAAGAACAAACCCAGAGCCACATCACCTGGATGTGCTCCAAGCCTTTCCAGGTCATCTGCGTCTACATGTCGTTCTACAGCACGGATTACAGGCTGGTCCAGAAAGTCTGTCCGGACTACAGCTCCCAGGTCCCACCCTACCTGCCCACAGGGTAAACATGGGGCCAGGTGACGAGGATGAAGGGAGGATGCAGTTTGAGCCGTTCAAAACTTTATCCTAAAATATATGGAATGCTGTTTGTACAGTAAGTGAGTCAAATATTAACAGCAATAATTTGGATTATTTAGCCTGTTATAAGCGGGAAAAATAGGTTTTCTTTTCATATTCTCACCATATTATTCATTCACTTATAAATGTCCCAGTTTCAAAGTAAATATTCATTTAGCAAGTTACATATTTAGTTTACTAACTAGATATTTAGACCCAAACAATAGATTTAGCTTGCTAACATTTTAATATTTAGTTTGGAACAAAATCTGTAGCTTGCCAACTTCTTAATATTCTGTTTGGAACTAAATATTTAGTTCGGAGCTTACAAGCTAAATAGCTTTATAGCTTGTAAGAAACAACCTACCTAAATATTAGCATGTTAGCTCACTAATGTGCTAATATTTTGCTAATATTTAGCTAGGAGCTAAACATAAATTAAATATATAGCTTGGTCATTAAATATTTAGCTAAATAGTTTGTAAACAACATATTTAGCATGCTAACTTGCTAAAACTTTAGCTTGGAGCAAAATATTTAGCTTGCTAACTTGTTAATATGAGCTAACTATAAGCTTGGGAGCTAAATATTTAGCTAGCTAACTTACTAATATTTAGTTAAACTAAACAGTTTGTAAAAAAAACATATTTAGCTTGCTAATATTTAGCTCAGAACAAATATTTCACTGATAAGCTAAATACTTAGCTTACTAGCTTAATAGTAAGCTAAATAATTAGCTAGTAAATATTAGTAAGCTAAATGTTAGCTTACTAATATTGAGAGATCTAAATATTAGTGAATATTTAGCTTACTAATTAAATTGAGCTAATTATTTAGGTTAGTGGTAAATATTTAGCTTGCTAGCTGAGCTTAGTTTTGTACTGTAATCTTAATATATGAACGAATAACGTGGTGAAAATGTGACTTTGAGAAAATTTGTATTTTTCCCTCTTATGACAAGCTAAATATAAACTTTTTGCTTTTAATTTTGATTCTGTAACTTTACAAACGGCACCTTTTGAGAACATGCTTGATTAAACATAGTAAAATATATGTCTAGGTGATGTCTCCTGTTGAAAAATAAATGATTGTAGCTGATATTATTTTTCAATATCTATCAAAAATGGTCAAACTAAAAGGAACCAGAATGATCTGGAGTTGAATATGTAAAAATATAACCTTCATAATATCGCCTTTTTTTTAAAACTTTTGCAGTTTAAGTTGTCTGGTGACAGATATTTTCAAAATAATTTGTCTTTTTTGTGATTTTAAAATACATTTCTACCATCTGCTTATGGTTTACAACAAGAAAATGTTGTATAATTCTCTGGAGTCATATTTGCAATCAGAGTTATTTTGGTTTTAATTAAGAGTTCATAATGTCTGATCCAAACGGAAACCATAAAACAACACACATTCAGCGAACTTAAACTTTAAATATCAAAGATAACCAGAGAAAAAAACTGTTTTTTAACATTGATTACATTTACTAAAAGGGGGGGAAAAACTTTCAAACTAAGTAAACTTAAAACTTATGTTAAAAAGTTATTTGTTATTTAATTTCCCTTTGGGAGTCTATAAAATATTTTTTATTTTAACTTGAAATTTAAATTTTATGCATGAAATTGAAAAATAATTGTAATATTTCAGCATTACATGATTAAGGAGATGCTAAATACATAATGGTTAATCTTTTAGTCCAAGATAAAAGGTTTCATAATGTATGAAAAAATTTACTATTAATTGAAACTGAAAGAACATCTTTGAATAAACTCGTCATCCCTAAAAGCTCTGAATTCAATATTCACACAGAATCAGAGGGAAGCGTGAAGCAACAAACGCAATGACCTTTCACCCCCAGTCATTGGAAATCCTCCAATTAGCACCTCAGCTCTTTGAAGGTTTCTAGAAGGAAAAAGAGAGAAACTCTCGGGCTGCAGTGGACGTGAGAAAACAGTTAGTCAGGGTTGCAGAGTTGACACATTTCACGCTGAGAACCTGCCTACAGCGACACATTTCTGCACGAGTTCCCCGCAAAAAGCGCCAAAGTAAGGAGCTTTATGTTATTTTATTTCTGCACGTTCAACGCTTTTTATTTCTTTGCTATTTTCTCAAACCTCATGTGGGATCAGATCAAGATCCAGGTTCAAAATCTAAGGTGTTTGTGTTTCAGAACATTAAACTTTTACTCAAGTAAGAATAAAAAAAGATTTTTTAAAAACGTGGTAAAAGGTCTACTCAAAATCTGAGTAACTGATCAAAAACATCTATTAATTAATATTTTAAAAATCACATCAGAAGACGGACAAAATACAAAGTTGTGTTGAAATTTTGGTATGTTAAAGATCAGAATGCAAATAATTCATATAAATAACATAAATACAACATTAGGCAAATTAAAAAGAAAAATCCAAATCAGTTTTCTTTCAATCAAAAAAAAAAAAATTAGAAAACTTTAACAAAAGTGTGTGTGTGTGTGTGTGTCTGGTGAATTCTTAGTTAAAACATGTTTGTTTTTCATTCAGTGGGTAGAAAATGCAGAAATTTTACTTAAAATGCGTTTTTAATCCCAAAATTAAATTAGACGTTGTAGCTCATTTTATCCAAGTTTTTTTTTTTTTAAACAGAAACATTGTACAGTAGAAATTATCTACTGTAGCAGTCAGTGTTACAGTGAGATCAGATGAAGCCTCTGTTATATAAATATTAATCCTGTCAGTTTTTTGTGATTCTATAATCATGGGAATTCAAGAAAAAATAAAGATTCACCCTTTTTTTTGCACTAATGCATAATTGTGACTTTACTGCAAATTTTCTGCAAAACAAATGTCCAAAACGTTATTCCAGTGATGCTAACTCCCACCAGCAGGTGGCAGTACGTCTTAATTGTACTCCACTGCTGCCTCCGCCTTACTTGATTTCAAGTTATTATCCTTGATCGACATGAAAGCATCATTTACTGTTAAACATAAACACAAATTTTCATGCAGATATTTCTAAAACATAACCACAAATTAGTAATTTTTTGCAAAAAACAATTACAAAATCCTGGAGGGATTGAACAGTCCGATGAAGAGGGCTTTCCCTAGTCATCTTCAGTTTATTACTACTTCCCATGCTGCGTTCATGGAGCGTGCAAATAAATGGAAATGTGACCTTTGTTAAGAAAAATTAACTGTTATAATACACTACTTAAGGTTTTTGTCAGGAATGTGATGCCATAGAATATCCCTAATTCTTTGGTAAAACATTAAAATACATTTAAGGATTTGCAGGCTCTATACCAGGAGTTCTGATAAGCAACAATCAGAATATTTTACATCATTTGTGTCCATAAAAACACTCAGACGACATCAGAACTGCGTTCAATAAAAAATAGTTGTGGTTTATTTTTTTCTGGGAACAAAAAAATGGCAACAGCTAAGTGTCACTTCTCAAAATCAGAAATATCTACAGGAAAAGAAACAACGGTTCCTTCTATCGTTACAATTTTCCAACAGTTTGAAATGAAAACTTCAAATGTACAGCCATGGCTAAAAACAAAAGAAGAGAAAAACAAAGTACAACCCCTTAAATTCAAGGGTTTTACCCATTTTGTACATATTTAGGGGGTGTACTTAATTTTTTTGTACCAAACTTTTTCCATTTTAATAAATAGTGGTGGAATCTGAGGTTTGGTTTAAATAATTTCTTAGCCTGTTAAACAACAGGAAATTTAAACATTAAAACCCAGGAACTGACTGAGGGTGTACTTTCTTTTCACATTGACTGTATTCTCTGTAGTTCAGGACTTCCTTTTTTTTGTTTTTGTCTGCAATTGATATATTCTGAACATTAAAACGTGTTCATTGTAATCTCATTTCCCTTTAGTCTTTATGCTGCAAAGAAAAACGCTCTCGGTCCTGAAACACAAATATATATCTGCGCTATTTCCTATGGAAGCGAAAAAACAAAACAGCGTGTCTGACCGAACAGTTGTTGTTGTTTGTTTTTTTAAATATCCGTAACCATTTCCAGACGTTGTTCTCAGACTTCACGAGAAACACCAACGACATCTAGTTGTGCGCTGCTTTTATTTCTTTATGCTTCCTGGCGATCAGAAGACAGAAAAATGGACGCCGGTGTTTGTTTGAGTCACTTGCAGACAGATTTTCTTAAAGGGAACTTGTTGTTGTTGTTGTTGTTGGTGGTGGTGGTGGTTGTGGTCCAGCTGGGTCCATTGTGTGCTTGCCTACAGTATTTCTAGGTTGCCGCTGGTTACGGGTTGGCGAGGGCTGATTTGTGGCGTTAGTGCAATTTTTCTTTTTCCCCCCAAGTTTTACTGGGAACTTTTGGATTTTGACTAGCCCTTGGTTTTCTTTTCGGGGTTTCCAGTTTGTAACCAGAGCCCTCCCTACAGAGTCCTCCAGTCTCTTGGGTGGATCGCGCTATTCGCTTTACGATAAAACAGACACTTTATTTGCCCCCGCGCTCCAAATCTGCGAATTTTGAGGGGGCGCTCCGCTCTTCCTTGGATACACGGGGGGAAAAAAAAAAAAATAATAATAATAATAATTAAAAAAAAAAGGAGAACAACCTCAGAACCGGGGAGCAAGAAGAAAAACAGGGTTCTGCGGGTTTTATTGTAAACACTAAAAGATCCACGTTACAATCCCCTCTTCCTCCTCTTCCTCTTCTTCTTCTTTAAAAAGACAGGATACAGCAGGTTCTGGGTGGTAGTGTTGTAGGTAACATCAAGGAGACTGGTTATCCCTGTGTGTCTGGGAGCTTTTGTCTGTGCGTGTGTGTGTGTGAGAGAGAGAGAGCGAGCGAGAGTGTGTTTTGTTGCCTTTAGGATTGTTTGAGGCGCTTGCGGGGCGGTCCGAGGAAGGGGCACTGGGCGGACGCCAGCGAGCGGTAAGCTTCGGCCACCAGGTGCGGATGGGAGGCGACCATCGACTTCCAGCCGGCGGTTTCCATCACCTCCGCTGCGTGGCTGGAGGGACGAGAGACAGAGGTCACCAGAGGTCAAACTGAACCGCCTGGCACATGTAGAAAAAATGGTTTTCATAGCTGGACATTCATTTCAAATAAATGCTGTTCACTATAATCATAATTATAAGTTGTTTTTTTTTATCTGTTAACCTTTAAAGTTCGTAATAAAGTCCAGATTCCTGATTTCTTCAACTTAAGTAGAAATCTGGAAAAAAAACATTCTGTAAAAAATGTAAATTAAAAACGAAAAAGAATCAATAAATAAGAGAATTAAAAAAAAACATTAAAAATCAGTTGGAATACAAAAAACGAAGGTGAACCGATCGATCAATATCAATATTGATAACCGATATAGGTCTCTAACAAATCAGTTTTATTTTTCTGAATTTCACATTTTCCATTTAATTATATTTATTGTTATGGAGAGAATGAAAATTGTAGTTTGTTAGTAAACTGTAGTTTGTCTAGTACAGTTTGTTAGTAAACAAACTACAGTTTACTAACAAACTGCCGTGATCCGGCAGAACATTGAATGTTTTCTTTTAAATAATTTTTTTAATCAATAACTATAAAAAAAATCAATCAATAAAAACAAAAAAGTAGAAATAAAAAAAATTAAAGCTGCAAGCAGCCTCGGGCGGCCCTCGCAGCAAGCGCCGCTCCGGCCTATTGGCCACCGCGGGGGTTCCGGCCACCGCAGAAGCTCTCGCGCGTTTTCCAGAGCCGCAGCCCGCTCCCCACCGCGGAAGCTCCGCCGCAGTTTCCAGCACCGCCGCCCGCCAGCCGCCACAGAAGCTGTCGCGCATTTTCCCCGCCCGTCCACCGGGCGACACGCATGAATGCGTTCGGCGGCGCTCCCCGACGACTGTCGAAAAATCTGGCGCAGATCGGTCGATGCGTCGAGGAGATACAGCCCATGTATTAACTTAGGGGGCGCAGTGGAGTCAAATTACATTTCAAACCCGTCGGGCTCTTTAGAGGTGAACAAAGGTCATACATATCCAGTTTGGCGCCAATCGGATGATCTATGCGTGAATAAGAGCCAAACGTATGCATATGGCGAGGGACTGATATTCGCCATTTGGCCACGCCCACACGGTTCAGCCAGCAGCGAGCATTGACAGAGTTTATCATCCGAATCATCTTGATTAGGTCAAGAGAGCCATAAACGGAGCTTTCCAATTAAAAAAACGGCACTTCCTGTTCTGAGGGGGCGGGGCTTAGATGACGTCATAATATGATGACATAGGGTCGTCAAGGATCCCACCAGGGTCACTCGTGCAAAATTTGGTGCAGAAGCTATCGACCGTTCACAGTAAAATACAAGACTTCCTGTTGTCAGGGGGCGTGGCCTACGTGATGTCATCATTTGACCATTGGATATTATTGGACACAAGATAATGATCAATAACTCAAACTTTGGTGTCTCTGTGAGTTTTTGTGTTAGAATTACAAATTATTTAATTTTTTCCTGTTCAATTCAACATTGAACTCTCATTCCGTAGGGCAATGCTGCCCTCTGGTGTCGAATTACTGAAATTACTGAAATAGTTTCATTATTTCAGTAATTCGACACCAGAGGGCAGCATTGCCCTACACATGACAACGGATACCCTTTGTATTACACAGTCGATCACAGGGGAACTTTGAGCCTTGCTAACTCCCCTTCCACCTGTTCAAATGTCACCGTTTTGATAACTTTGAATTAGACATGCCTTATGATCAGACTGACCGAGTTTGAAGCCGATCAATCGAAAACCCTAGGAGGAGTTCGATCAAATGCAAAGGCTGTAAACGTCAAAATCGAGGTCAAATGAACTTCAATCTAAAATGGCCGACTTCCTGTTGGGTTTAGAGCATGGCTCTAAGAGACTTTTTTGTACGTCCCGACAAGATACACATGTGTACCAAGTTTCGTAATTCTAGGTTTAAGCATGGCTTGGGGCTGTTCATTTAAAATACTCTAGGGGTCGCTATAGAAAAATTAGGCCACGCCCACCAAATATCGCTATGGATTCCTGTTCGGGGATGGATAAGGATCCATCCTAGTGAGTTTGGAGCAGCTCACCCCGAAACTGTGGAATTCAGAGCCAAACGAAATTCGAAGGCGTTCGCAACGCCGCCACGCCCACCTGCTTCATCGCAGCCGGTCGGGGTTGGAATCCACAACACACCAACATGTCTTCTGTCTCTGGACACAGTTTCATGTTGATTAGGTCAAAGGGCTAAGATAGCGACCGTTCACAGTAAAACATTACACTTCCTGCTCTCAGGGGGCGTGGCCTACGTAAAAAAAAAATTTCACTGCAGGGTATTATAGGACACCCGATGCCGATCAATCACTGAAAGTTTGGTCCCTCTATGTGTTTTTGTATAGGAAATATAAGAGGTTTTTGTTTCATGGCGTGTAGGTGAACTTTGACCCCTGGTAACCCCCCTTCAACATGCTCCAAAACTCACCAATTTGATAACTTTAAATCAGACATGCCTTATGATCAGACTGACCGAGTTTGAAGCCGATCAATCGAAATCCCTAGGAGGAGTTCGATCAAATACGAAGGCTGTAAACGTCAAAATCGAGGAAAAAAATGGACGTTCAATACAAAATGGCCGACTTTCTGTGATAGTTGCACTATGACATTACTTGTAAATTCTGAGCGTCTTAGTGAGCTCTACAACTGTACCGAATTTCAAGTCTCTACGATGAAGTAAGTGAATAGCAATGGGTCTTTTGAAAATTGCTAGTTGCTGCCGTTGAGCAATTTTTTTTGCGATTTTTGCGACGACCTTAAAATTCAAAATTTTTACACCGCCTAGTCGCTTCCGCCAAGTTTGGTGAGTTTTTGAATATGATAAAGCCCCCAAAAAGGCGCACGAAGAGGGGGGCAGAATCGTAAGAAGAATAAGAAACAGTACAGATACAATAGGCCTTCGCAGCGCTTTGCTGCTCGGGCCTAATTCTATACAAAATTCAAATTCAAAATAAAAAAATCAATAAATAAGAGAAAGTCCCAGTATATTCCCACTTCCAAAGAATATCAACATATTTTAATAAATATCTTCCACAACGTTTTTCTGAAAAAGGGGCTTTACAAGATACTTAAAAGCATTCCTGTTATTGTTTGAAAGAACTAAAACTCCTGATATTTTGATGTTTTTTAACATTTTAAAATGTTTTTTAGAGTTTAACTCAACACCAAAATGTGTCCATCTTAGAAACGTTGCATTATTTTACCAAACAATCTGCAAATCTGCTTAATTTCTTTCCTGTATTTCATTCAGCACACAAAACAACAAATCATAAACATAAAATATTAAAAATGCATTAAAAGATGCAAATAAACAAATAATTCAATTCCTTTTTTAAATAAGAAAATAAACATTTTATTACCTGAAATGCAGTAACAGAATCCCTTTAGTGAAAGTTTGATTAATTCCAGGAAATCTGCAGCTAAAAATACTTTAACATCAACATGTGAAAATTCTGGCTTTTCTGTGGAGCAGCTGATTATTTCTGGATTAACTGATTGACAATTAGATAGAAAAATTTCTCTAAAAGGAGATTTCTGTTTTTAAGAAGTTGAGCCTTAGCTATAACTGACATTTGAATAGTTTGGGTCGAACATATTTACAGTTTTGGCTTAATTGCTGTGATGTTCTTTCAGAAATTGGTCTCTTTTTTGAGTCTGTGTACTTCATTTATCGATTACTAAATGAATTGATAGTTACTTCAACAATTGATTAATTGTGATTAATCACTTCACCCGTATGTGAATCCTCACAAAAAACTGCATTTTTCATGATGAATCAGTAAAAAACATTCAGTATTGAGAAAGGGGTAGTGCGTTTCTTCATCATATTTTGTCTATTTATGTTTCTTACCACTAAAGCAAACATTTTTGTGACCCATCGTCGGCTCCTACACAAAGTCTGTGTGAGCCAGAAGTCTGTAAAGACACGTGATCGATCTTTATCACACATCCCGTCTCTGCGGCAACAGAGGAGGTGGCAATGGGGCGCGGCGAGGAGTCAGGATGCCCCGATCCTTCGGGAACATTCGCCACGCTTTAATAACATCAAACCCGCCACTTCGCCGAGACACGTGTGAAATTAAATCAGGAACTCTAACAAAGCAGAGTCCTGGTGCCGTCTGAAAGGAAGAAACGAGATTAAACGAGCTGACACGACGCGAACACGGCGGACCTGTGAGGCGCGACGAAGAGTCTGTGTGTGAACTCACTAGTTGATGAAGTCGACCGCCTGCGTTTTGAGCTGGTCGGCGCTGTGCAGGTCGGCCAGGATGAGGATCTCGGCGGCGTTCTCCACGGACAGGCTGGTGCACAGCGCGTCTTCGCACATGACCTTGAGTCTCTCCAGAGCGTACTGAAAGAAGACAGAGACACAGAGGCTTTAGTGTTCCCTATATTTACCTCTATTTTATAGCAACAAAATTTTAAATCTAACTTCTGACAGAGAAAACTGGTTATAAGAGGAGGACAGTGCAGCTACAAAAAATGTACTCAGGTAAAAATAGCACTACTTGAACTGGAGGTGTAACCCTGTGAATTCTGAATCAATTTTAAAGTGCGTTTAAACTGAATGTTTCCTATTGGAATGTTGCTTGTTCTTGTTTACATTTGAAAATTTCGCAAAATTGGAGGGCAAAAAGACGATTTTTTTACTTCCCATCAATAACCGCAATGTCGCGGAGAAACAGCTCCGTTAGCAAAGTGAAACCTGGAGTTGTGGGTTTTATTATTAATTCAGTGCAATGCACCACAAAAAAGGAAGAAAAAAACCCGCACAAAACCATTGAGGAATAACTCATATTCTTCTTTTTACTCGCTTTTTGTGTCGGCTATGCTACATGCAGACTTGTTGCTGTAGCAACTGACAACAACGCTGCTTCACGTTTCAGGTTTCAACACCAAACATTTCCCGCATAAAGAACCGAACATTCAGTCTGTTCCAGTTTTATGTTTTCAGGCTCGATGTTTGTTTTGAGATTAATAACACCAAAGAGTGTCGCCTTTTTTTGGTTTTTTATCTGAAACGAAACACACCGAATTCCACAGCACATCTACATGTTACGGTTTTCAAAGTCAAGCTAGCATAACAGAACTGCTTCCCTCTCCCTATATATATATTTTTTTCTCTTAAACTTTTTCCTGGCCTTGATATCTAGTTGTTGCAGTGTTGACAATTAGTAGGGACGCAAAGCACCGCGTCCCTTTTCTTTTTATATATCAGGCGTACAATTAAGATTTAGCGCGTTATATTGACAACTTGTCAGCTAAAATCAAAGCTATTCATCGCCAGCTAACAGCTGGGCGGCTGTTTTCCCCATGGTATCAATTTTTAACAATAGCCAGGCAGAAGATCATAAACAATTGGATATAATAAACATTGTAGAAACTTAAATGTAGCTGCATTTCGAAATGCGTTAACTGGTGTATGTGACCTGAATCACACTGGAAATATTTACAAATGACATTTTTTCTACCTGCTTAATGAAGAATATAATAAAAATATCTACTGCTGAAATGTCTTCATTCCAACCTATGACGAGCCCTTGAGGAGAAAGTGAGTGCATTACCTTATCGGCTGCTGCTAGCAGGTCGTCGGCCATCTTGTCCAGGTTGGGAGCTTTGTCTGTGTAAATGAAGCACATCATCTCCTTGAAAACTTCTGGCTCCACGTCGTTGATCTCCACACGATTCTGACGGAGGAGGACGGTTGATTAATGAGATTTATTAAAACCCTGTTTGTGATCAGTAAAACTTTAGTTATTCCAGTGAATAAGGGAATTTCATAGGTATTTTTTCACAGCTATTCAACTTTGACTTTTATTATTTTTCACTGATATCAGATGCTTGAAACACAGATTGTGAAACATTCACTTAAAATTTTATTTTTGTTCTTGTGTCCAGAGTTTCTACACATTTTCCACTTTGAAATTTCATCCTTCTTCAGGTTTTTCCCCCATCAGTTTTAATAACACTTACCATTTGAAAAGGAAAAAAATAACATTTACCTGCTTAGTTTTTACCTATAATTTCTGCAACAAATCATGAAAGAACACCGTACTAAAGAAAAGGTGGTCAGGAGCTAATCCGTAGGGTTTTTTCTTTCCTTTTTTCTCATTTTCTGGTAATTATTTTTTAAAAATGTGTTGTTAAATCTTCACTTAATTATCCTAAATGTACAATAAATCAATTAAAACAAACACTGGGACACGTCAGCCCTTTTATTGTATTTGTAAAGATATCAAGTTATGTGCTTCATCAAAGACAAATGATGCCACTTTAGTGAAAACCAATGTAAATATGATCTAATTATAACATTTTTTCAAATTTATTCAAAATTTATTTAAAATTAAAAGTATCTCTGCTGGTCTGACTAAACAAACAAAAATTAGTGGGGCTGTAATTTCATCTTGTCGTCAACAGAAGAGGCGAAAAAGCAATTCTCTGTTTCTGTGGCTCTGACAGTGAAGGATGAGTCCCGACCCCCGAGTGAAAGCTGGACAATTGCGTTTGGGTTTCACTATCATCCAGTTTCTGCAAACACCTTTGTGTTGCAGCTGTTCAGTGACACGCAATCTTTCAAAAATTGGAAAATTACAGCCATCAAGGAACAAAACAAGCTAATTTTTTAGGAGAGGGACGGTTCGGACTCACCTTTTTGCTCTCCTCCATCTCGTGCTCAAACATGGCGCTGAATACAGGGGAACGCGCTGAAACAGAGGAAACAATATCAAGCACTTTTGAGCACATGCAAGCTTGTTTTAAGTCAATTATTCCTTAACAATTGACATGACGTCGGCTCCGCCCCCATGCGGAAGTAGAGCAGTCCCCCGACAACCACACCGTTATTAAGGCAGACTAACGGACCTCAGTGCGTTACCCTAGATATTTTTTGAGTCAATTTTGCCTTATAAACCAACACTGAGGCAAAGACGGCGGGCAAGAAAATTCTGTAACTACGTCAGGTCTGTAAGGTTATTGGCGGGAAATAACGGAAAAATCAACGATAAAGCCCAAGAGGACAAATGAGGGACAAAAAAGTCTGATTGGATGTAAATGTGAACGCTGCGGGACAAAATGGGTGAGTAATTACTTAAATAATACCGGCTTGTGAAAATCCGCCATCAGGAAAATGCTTAGAAATAAACAGTAGTATGAAACGGCGTTGAAATGCCAATATAGCAGGTTAGCGCGGTTTGTTTTCATGCTGCCATAGAGCGACTGTTGGAATCTGTACGCATAAAATCCAGCATAACTACCTTCACTTATTGATCTGGAAATGATTAGATGTTTAGCATTGTTACTTTAATTTAACTGAGTTGTGAGCCGTTAGCACAGAGTTACCAGTAAGAATCGTTACTGAAGGTAATTACTACCAGTTACCTTCGTGGTGCTGACTAACGTGGTAGTTCCCGTCCATCGGTTTCATTTAACTGGACGTGAGGTCGGCTGCAGTCCATGATCCATTTCTTGCGTTATTCCAGATTCCTTTTTGATTTTGGAAATGTAATAAATTGTATTCCAACCTCTGTATGTTCTGGGTGACGGCTGTTGGGATTGCATATTACCCACTGACAACTTGGACCTTGATTATCTATTATTTTCCTCAAAATCTCTGTGACTGCAGCGTGTTTTCTATGATAGATACTGTCAATACTGTTGGAGAACTGTACTTGGAACGCTGATTGGTCAGTTTCTGACAAATGCCCTGGAATGATTGGGGGAGGATTGCTCTATGTCAGCAGGGGGCGGAGCCGGTGTCATGTCAATTCCAGACCGAACCGATCAGCAACGACCCAGACAAATTACCGTAATAACCCCCAGACTTTGTGCTATCTGAAAAATTCCAACAGTTTTGGAAAGGGGAGACGTTGCGCTTTCCAGCCAACATCGGGTTATTACGGTAATTTCCCTCCCACCGTAGCAGGAAGTGAAATTAACCAGAGGTAAACTGCAAAAATAACTTCCTGGATATTGAAAGTTTTAGTTGTTATGGATAAATCAGAAAATATGTTTACACACAGGACATTTAAAGAACTGCATACAATTAAAATAAGCAAAAATATCCAGGCGGAAATTTGAAACTTAGGACTTGGAGGGTTTCAGGGTTAACCTGATAGGTGTGTTTGTTTACCTGCCAGGATGGCTTTGTGGGCCTGAAACTCCTGTCCAGCCACACACAGGGAGCAGTCTGTGAAGCGCGAGTTCTCCCACAAGCCACCCAGCTCGTCCGCTAGCCGGCAGTCCGGTACCTTCACCATGTTCATCGTGTTCTGACCCGATATGTTGACCGAGTCCTGCACAACGCTCACCTGAAGGAAGCAAAGCCGCAGCTGAAACACAGCTCAGTAAACACGATGAAAACGGGAGAAAAATCAGCGTTACCTCGCAGAACAGCGTTAGCTTATCGTCAGGTAGGAGACCGTTAGCCTCGTCCAGGAGGAAGTCTCTCCGGATGAACTTCTTAAAGCCCCAGTCTTTTCCCTGGACGAAGCGGTACGCCCTCTGGCTTTCTGCAGACGGACAAAGAAATGGTTCAACGTTTAAAAGAAATACACTGTAAAAAATTATCATTTTAAAATGTTACCACAGGTGGGAGGACTATCCAAAAATTGTACTCAAGTAGGAGTAATACAACATATTTTTACTCAAGTTAAAAGTAGCTGTCCAAGAAATTACTCAAGGAAAGTAAAAAGGTATTAGGTAAAAACATTACAAAATAATTAATCAAATCCTAAATCTTTTTTTTTTTTAAATTACATCATCAGATGAACCAAAACAAGTGGAAATTTTCGCATTTTAAAGATGAAAATGACAAGTAACAAAAATAACGAAATCAGGCAAAAGGAAAAGAAAGAAAACTTATGAAACTTTAACAGAAACTGCAGAAACTGGTGAATTTTTGGTTAAAACATGTTTGTTTTTCACTCAGTGGGTAGAAAATCCAGACATTTTGCTCCAGTAAGAGTAAAAATACTTCACAATAAAATTACTCAGAAGTACAGCATAGTAAAAATACTTCTATAAGTACATTTGTTCAAAAATGTTACTCACGTTAATATAACTAGTTACTACCCAGCTCTGAATGCTCCATAATGTTAATTAAAATTGCTAGTTTTGTTCTTGTTTCCTGCCCTTTGATATACAGGACATTATAACTAAACTATATTATTATTATTATTATTATTATTATTATTATTAATGTTTTTGCTCACCCATTGCTTTGGTCTCCTCTCCCTTGGCGTTGAGGATGGAGAACTTGAACTTTGCTCGCACCTCTGCTTTTGGACAGCTGACCAGCAGCAGGTACAGAGACAGGTAATCTTTGCTTTCCTCATCCAGGCCTTTGGGATTCACTCGCAAACACCTGAGGAAAAAAAGAAATAAGCAGTTAAAACCTCCTGTTGGTGCTAACCGACCCAAAACGTACTGGTTTCACTGGAAGAATACTTCACCTACAAAATGGGAAAATGTCTTGTTGTAAGTGAAAAAATCTGCTAGTAGAACTAGAACTTGGTTGCTAGGTAACGGGCTGGGATTGGAAGGTGTTGCTAGGTAACGGTTGTGAGACACACTGCCAGTGGAACTAGCACTTTTTCATTAATATCAAGGAATTATTGGCGTTAAAAAAGCTCCTATTTCCTGCTGAACAGCTACTTCTAATTTATTTTTGTCTTGTTTAAAGTGTACTAAGTTATATTCAGAAGAAATTAAGAGCAAAAAAGCTTGGTAAGATTTGTATTTTTTTTTTTGCAATACAGAGAATGGTTTAGCTCAAAGTTTAATTCTAATTCAAAATTTCTAGAATGGCACCATTCATGGAGCCGTTCCATTATGTTAGCCCTGATTTACTGTTTTTTTAGATATTATGATAATTATTTTTTCTTTGAGGCGTTGCATGTTTGGACAATTATTCCCTCTGGTTTTGTTCGCATCTCATCACCATTCTTTGAAGGTACTTGAATGATACGAGTTACGGCAACATTTAGTTTTTCTTTGGGGTAAATACAGTCATTTTGAATTGAATACTCATATTTTACAACGTCCTAGTCGTTGTAACATATTTAAGTCCTGACTTAAATCCAACTGAGAATCGCTGGCAACATTCGAAATCCAGCTAAATTTAGCAAAGAATTGGAAAAAAATGTCCAGATTCAAAATACTTGTAGATTAAATTACAGCAAAAGATAAATTTAAGGGACTAAACACAACAGCAGAGATGTGCAGGTTCAGGTTCTCACCCAGGAAACTAGCCAAACGCGGTGTTAGCATTGTCCTACAATGTTTTCATGTTTAAAAAAGTTGACAGAAAATTTTGGAAATAAAACATCAACAACAAAGAAAATAGATTAATAGAAGGTTATGCCATTATCTTTTTAAATAGGTAATTGTCTACTAAAGATTAATAATGTTTTATATTGCTATTACTGCTACTGTTGTACATATAAAAAGATTATAATTTAAAATAAACAGGTAACATTTAGCCTGGCGGGGGAGGAAGTAAAGCCTGGTGGCCCGCCAGGCTTATAATACACTGGGGAGTGAAAATATGAAGTTTGATTTCCAGCCTGTATTTTGTGTTTTTTTAACAGAATATTTCCTGTTATTCTCACCATTTGAGTTTGTCGTTGGCCCCAGAAGAGAAGGTCGAACTCTTGATGACTTCGCCCATTTCCTCACGACAGAAGCTGAAGTTGTTGATGGTCCACATGTAGGAAAACTTCACCACTTTGATCTGTTAGAGAGAGACGACGCAGCAAAAGATTGAGGTGTTTTATGATAGATAAATGCCTGAATTCATTTATTCAAGAACTTTTTTACTTTCTTAAGGTAAGTTTTCTAACTTTTCATACACAACATATTTATCAATAAGCTCCTTTTTAAACTTTGTTTCATGTCAGTCTTATGCACAACTCTTCAAATAAAGTATTTCTGTCTCTTTTTAGTTTTTAGTTGGTGTCTGAAAGTATCAACTGCAAATAACGTTTACAAGCGTTGTCACAGAATTGTGCAGGTTGAAATCATCTTACCTGCGTGTAGCACCAGCTCTCGGCCACGGGCCCGCTGGACATTTCCGCAGGGGGCGGCGGACTCGGGACCCTGGACATTGCCAGTGTGACAGAGGGAGGAGTGGGACACAAGGGTGAAGAAGAAGGAGAAGAGCTGGAATGTGACACTTCCTCTAGTCAGCGTCGGGTCCCGACGTCCATCTGCATCGGCGAACAGCAGAGGGAAGCAGGGCGCCCCCTACAGGCAGAACCAGACACAGTAGAGTCAATATTGTCATTATTCAGTTCATGTTGCAGGATGAGAAACTGTCTCTGAGTATCGTTTTAATGTCGGGGTGTAAAAATAAACAAGGATCCTGGTTCACCTGAACAGAAAGAATCGAGTTTAAAATTTATTTATTTATACAATAAATTAATTTCATTGTATAAATTATACAAGTTTTACCAAAGAAAGAAAGAAAGGAAGGAAGGAAGGATGGACAGATGGAAGGAAGGAGAGAGAGAAGGAGGGAGGGAGAAAAACAAGAAAAAAGAAAGAAGGAAGGAAGAGAGAGGGGGAAGGAATAAAGAAAGAAAGAAAGAAAGAAAGAAAGAAAGAAAGAAAGAAAGAAAGAAAGAAAGAAAGAAAGAAAGAAAGAAAGAAAGAAAGAAAGAAAGAAAGAAAGAAAGAAAGAAAGAAAGAAGGGAGGGAGGGATGAAGGAAGTTGTTATTTGTTCTGTGCGATCAGGCGGAGCTGATGGATTCTGTCATGAGGAATTCATGACAGAATTTAATCTTCATTATTTACAACTGACATTGTTTCAATATCAATATGCCGCCTTAATCTGGGATCGTAATCTGTCATCAGAACCAATCAATGGGATTAAAGTGAAATATAAAATATTCAACAATAAATAAATTAGATTCAAAGTTACTAGAACAGACAGATAGATAATTAGACTTTGGTCTGAATTTTAAATCAAAGTTATTGAGAAAATCAGTCGATAATTTGCCCTGAAATACTCAGGAACAAATTAATCAATCCAGATTTCCATCTATCAATTAATAAATTATCATAAATTATCAGCAGCAGCTTTTCTTATTCTGCACCAGGTGAGACGGAGAGAGAAGATGACCAGCGAAGAAAGCGCAGAGGGAGACGATTAAAGGAAAAGTGAAATGAAAAATCAAGAGGTGGATGAAGGATGGAGCCGCATCTGTGGAACCATTCACCAAGATAAATTGGAACAAAAAGAGGTTAGATGGAGGCAGCAGAAAATCAAAGAAACGCATGAAAGAGAAATCAAATCCAGATCTACAGACAGGAGAGGAAACTTTAAACCTGCAGGTTCGAAACGACACCCAGAGCGGGCAGAGTACCCAAAAAATACTCAATAAGAGTAAAAAAGTATTTGGTGAAAATTACTGAGTAACTAATCAAGTTATCAATCATTTAGTATTTAAAAATTACATAATAATATAAAGTTAAGAGGAAATTTAGGTATTTTAAGGGTTAAATTGACGATAATTCATATAAGTAACAGAAAATAACAAATCAGTTTCTTTCCAAACAAAACTATAACAGAAACTGTAAGTGTGTGTCTGGTAAATTTTTGGTTTGTTTTTCATTCAGTGGGTAGAAAATCCAGAAATTTTAGGAGCAGAAAGATTGGAAATACGTCATAATAAAATTACTCAAGTAAATTGTAGTAAAAAAAAATACTCCCAAAAGTACATTTACTACCCAACTCTGACAATGAAATACAAGCTGTTTAAAAAAAGCTAAATAAAATGGTAAATGGAGACTCAAGAACATTGAAATAATAGAAAATAAACACAGTAAGGCATCCAGAAAAGTTATGAAATAAAACAGAATCGGTTTCATTTGCTGCACAGAGCAGTCAGAGTTTATAATCTATTAATTATGAAATAAACAAATAGGCCTGTCATAACAAACAATAAATCAATAAATCGCACAGTAAATTAAAACGTGCTCATTAAATTTCAATTTGATTTATCATATCAACAAACACTACACATTTACAAAGTACTACACTGGACTCTTTTCCTGTTTTTCCTTTTTTTTTCTTTATTGTAAACCCAATTCTAACATCTGTATTTTTTATTTATTATATGACAATAAAAAATTTAAATAAAAAGAAGATAATTCTGCTATTGATACCAACAAACAAACATCAGAATATTGATGAAATGAAGCTTTAATTTGCTAAAATTCACCCTGAAATATTTGCTTTATGCACCAAGATGTTGTAATTTATCAGCACACTTTGTTGAGAGCAAACATCCACAACAGCCAGACATTTGACCTGAAGGTAAAAAAAAAAGTGAAATTTGAAAACATGTGGGACAGAAAGTTGCGGTTATGTCCTTTTCATCGACATTTCACATAAGAAGAAATCAATCTCCGCTCCAAATTAAAGACTGAAAGTATGAAGGCATTTCAGAGCGCAATTTCCAAGAGAGATGAAAAAACTGCAGCGCTTGTCAAAGTGTCAGCGAACACAACGTCTGTTTCCAAAGCGCCGGTCTGTGAGGACGGCGGCGAGCCAAAGACGAACCTTAAAGCTGTAATTGGTACAGGAGCCGGGATCGATTGCAACGAGCGCGCTCGGCCTCAGTGGAAGCGATTTCATATTCTGCCCTCGGTCACGGCGCTTCTCCTTCCCTAAAAACTCAATCTCAGTGAGGTATGAACTATTGATTCTGCAGCAGCGACCGGCTCGCCTCGCTTTCATCCCCCCACCAACAACAGTCCTCCGACTTTGTGCGGGCCCGCAATTACAGCGAAGGGCAAAAAAAGAAAGAAAGAAAGCATTAGCAGCCGGCCTTCACCTCCTCCCATCTGTGGTTCCCAACAAAAACTCTGCTGTTTTCTCCACACCTGGCAGGTTAAACGCCGGAGGGACCCCAATGCATAACTAATGCCTCCGCTCACCTCGTCCAGACAATTCAAGCTCTACACTTCATTTATTTTACATTTAAACCTGGCCTGCAACAAGCAATTATTCTGACGATTAATCGATTTGTCGAATAAAACAATTGCCACATTCTGCTGATTCAATAAAAGATGCAAATAAACAAATATTCAATTCCTTTTTATTAAGAAAATAAACATTTTAAAATGCAATAGCAGCATTTGTTTAGTGAACGCTGAATCATTTGTAACATAAGATACATCGGCTCAGCCTTTTCTTTACTTCTCATAAACACAGCGTGGCGCTCATCTCTTTATTTTTATGTTTGTTTGTTTTTATTAACCGATTAATACCCGGATAACAAAAGTACTCAATAGGAGATTTTGTACAAAATTTAAACCAGGTGCAGCTAAAACTGTCACTTGAGGAAATCTTGGTTGAAAATATTTAACGACAAATGTGTGCTTTTTATATCTTAAATGCAAAATGTCTATATGTGTATTATGTTTTCTATATATTTATATTCCAGTCAATAATTAATTGCTTATTAAATTAGTTGACTATTATTGATAATTGTATTGGGGTTCATTTTTGGGTTAACCAATGAGTAGAATTACATTTGATCTTCTATGCAAAATGTGTATATTTTCTTAATATCTGCTCAGAGTATGTTGTTCTTTCAGCAAATCACCTTTTTTTGAGTTTGTATTCTCCAGTTAACGATTAATCGATTACTAAATTGGTTGACAGTTATTTCAATAATCAGTTAATCACAATTAATAGTGATTAATTGATTCAGTCCTAGTATGTACAGTATATGTGTATATTTCATTACAGTTTTGGACGATTACTGTCCTGAGTATGTTGTTCTTTAAGAAAATGGCCTTTTTGAGTCTGCATGCTCTAGTTAATAATTAATCAGTCACTAAATTAGTTGACAATTATTTAAATAATTGCTTAATCACAATTAATCAATTCAGCCCTACTATATCCGAGGCACAAACTTCAGATTTTAATGTCTGTATGAAAATTTGAGAGCAGTTGTTATTTTCCTTTTTCTCCACATTCATCCGTTTTGTGTTGATCCATCCCATAAAATCCCAATAAGAAGCTTTAAAGTTCATGGCTGTAAAGTGACAAAATGTGAAAAGGTTCAACAGGTTTGAATAAGAGAAATGGATGAGCCAGTTCTCCCAGTCAGGACTGATTCTAGCTGTCATGTTAGCTTCTTGCTAAGTGTTTAAATCTTTAAATAACTACTGCAGCAAACACTGCCACAAAGCAAGACCCTGACACTGGGGCAAAATTTACATTTTCAGTTACAATAAATAGAAACTCTGATTTATTGTGTGTGTCACATTTAGGTGAGTCCATTTATTCCTTACAAGCCGCTTCAGATTCAAGGCTGGGAAGGTGAAGGGTGACTGAAAAGTCCAACTGAGAGCAAAATACTTTTCACAGCTGTTTGCATAAAAATACTACAATGTTTTTAACGTGGTAAACGGTTTAGCTGAGAAGATAACAACAGACTGCTGCGTTGCCAAAAAGCACTGCAATACGATATGAAAGCTATTAGCCTCCGTGTCCAGACAATGTTTATACCAACCGTGAAACACAAATTTAGATTAAATTTCACTTCGCTTTATAAGTATATTAATATTATGTAACTGAAACAGGTGATATGCATCGACAAGTTCTGCTAAATGAAAAAAAAGACTTTCAAGCCATTAAATAAGATTAAACGTGTAAATTTGACTTAATATTTTCAGAACAGACTGAATGAAAAACTCACCAAAACATTCATAAACAAGAGTAACTCAAACACAATATAATTTCCTAAACGTATTTTGAAAACAAGCAAAAACAATCAGTTAAATAAAACTCCTACAAACTTTAAGTTTATGAAGGAATAATGCACATTTTTTCCTTCAGAAACGTTGATTCACTTCTTTGTTGTTTCGCCAAACTTTACCAAAAATAAAAACAAGTCTTAAAAGTTTATGTGGATATTTTTCATTCAGTTTACGTTTGTCAATGCAGGCAAATCTTATAGAGAAATGAGGTGAGAAACAACAAATAAGAGCAACAAAATGTCAACAACAGGAATGATTATCGTGATTAATTCAACCGTCATTCCTATATCTTAACAAATGTTAAGTTATTCTCGGTAAATAACTTAACATTGCTTCCAAAACAAAGCTTTGTTTGTTCACATGCCGTTTTCATGTTTTATATTGAAAAAAAAATGTGGAAAAGTGTTTCTTCTGTGTATTCTACTTTATATTGCAATTATACTAATTACTAGTTTTTTTGTTTTCATTCGTATAAGTCTTAGAAGTACCTGAATTTGCATATAACTTCATATTTTTGACAGATGAAATTAAAAATAGCTATATCTGATGTACTTCAGTAGCTTTTGTACAGAATACTTTTTACTCTTGGCTGCTACTTTTTACTTTAGAGTAACAATATGCTGCAGTAGCGCTACTCTTGTTTGTCTGTGGTGTATCAGTAATATCTTACTAAACTTTATCATGTCATCTTTGAAACAACCAGCTGCTGAGCCTGCCAGTGTCTGGGCTGCTTCGTTAATTACTTGGGAGGTAAAATACGAGCCCCAACATAAACCACTAACAAATATGCTACAATGTATTGAGTAAAAGATCGTAAATGATACGTATAATAGCGACACGACACAAAATGTCATATTCTATAGTTTAAATGTGAACCTCAAATTTACTTTCATTTAAAAAATAACCGATTTTGCATGAAGTCCAAAACTCTTAAGATGCTGTAAACTTTAACACTTTAGAGTTGGTCATTGTAGGCGGAGCAGGTAGTTAACCTGCTAGCAATACACATAGCCTACACCTCACTTCATTTCAATTTAAAACACCCAGGAAGACGAAAGGGACCGTTTTAAATGACAAATGACAGCGTCCGACCCTGATAAAACTACAGAAAGCCCATCAATAATCCACGGTAATCTAACGGTAACATGGCAGCTAATTCCACAGAGCTGGTCTCGGTTAGCTTCCCTCCTGTAGCAGCTAGCCCGAGACAAACAAATAACACCGGGATTTTTACGCCAATTGATAAATAATAGCGACACAACCGTCCCCATCGTGGGGTTACAAGTTACTAATCCTAATATTATTCTTTTTGGGTTAGTCTGTGGACAAACTCACCTTTATGTCGGGTCCAATTAAAACGTTTGCCGACCGGGATTTTCTGTTGTTGTTAGCTAGTGACAGCTCTCCATAATCACGTTCCATGAACAACGCCCCTGGTGTCAAGGCGTGGAATTACAGCCCAGTTACAATACAAACAAGCTTTTCTCATATTAGCGCAAAATAAATTGGTTAATTTTCATCCTAATGTATAAAAAAAACCTGAAATTGAATACTATGCATGCTTTTGAGTCAACAGCTTGAGTTTAAGTTAGCTGCAACCAGCGAACATTCATGGAAATATTGCATATTATTTAGCAGAAAGCATTTCCAATTGGACTTCAACAGGCAATAAAATGAATGGACAAATCTGCAGTAGTTTTGGGATTTGGTTTCAGTTCCTTTAATTTTAGACAAGAGAGCTGTTGAAGGCGCAAGTCACCTGGACTAGTTCAGGTGATTTGCGCCATCTAGTGGATAGTGAAGAAATCTGACAACTTTCAACCTAAAATTCCCAAAAAATAAAAAGCGAAAAAATGTAAAATCAGTTTTTAGTTCAGCTACAGCTGCAAGTTGCTTCATAATACCTAGCAGGTAAAATAATTTAAAGTCTAAAATGATTTCTGTTATGCAAATAATCTTTATTAATGGCTGAAACGATACCTATTTGTGTTTTCAATCAGAAGAGAATAAAATTAAAAGATAATTAATACAATCCCACTTATCAGAGCACAACCATCTCAACATTTACATATACAGAAGAAAAAAAAACAATACAATGATGGAAAGAATAGAAAGAAAGAAATTAACAACTCCATATAGAAATAACATTTATTTACAGAGATAAATAGACAAAAAAGGTGCTTTAAAAGAATTCACTTCCGTATTTTAGGGATCACAACATTTCCACTGGTTGCGATGGGGATTAGGATCTTTCGCTGGTCCAAGCGCAGATACTTTTCAATGAGAACCTCCACTGGCACCTTGTCGTTTACGAATCCCTGCCTGCAGAATGCAAGAAAAAAACAAACAAACATGAGTTAAAAACTGATAGAGTTATTTATAAAGTAACAATTCATAAATGTCGCGGTCCCTGGCCTTTTCTTCAGCACAAACGTAAAACTCAACCATGCAGGATTGAGCTTTTCACAGTCAGGAAAATTTTATTTTCAAGCTAGAAATGGACGGTCAGAAGGAACCACCAAGAAAAAAAGATTAAATAAAATTTTATGGGATTAATATAAAAATATTGCATATTTTATTAACAAAAGGGGATTGTGGCGGAAAATTTCATCTGGTAAATTATTCATCAGATTAATAAAGTCATGATATATTACCTGATAATTTCCTCTAAAATACTGGTTGCCAACTAAAATCAGAAGGTGTCAGAGAGGAAGAGTTTATGCTAAATAAATGTATGGTAATAATTATTGAATAGTAAATAAAAGTGAGAAAAAATGTAAATTTGATTCTTTACATTTTGCAGCATTTTCTGTGGGTTTGTGAATCCCGGGCAGAAGCTAATGCTATTCTGTTTTTAAAAATAGTTTTTAAAATTTGTTTTATGTAACATTCTAATTTTAAATGTAAAGTTTTTATTAACTGTAAACTGAAAATCGTCATAACAGAAATAAAGGTTTTCGCACATCCATCTGTGTATAATTAATCTACATAATGTTTTCACTTAATAATAAAATAAATGGACTTTTCAATAATATTCTAATTTATTGAATGCGTCAGGATACCTTTAAGGATGTTGGTTATGTTTTATGTCAAATCAGATCATAAAACAATAATCTAAAAGTTATAAAAATTGGACGATTCTCCCCCGATTGATTCTTAGGGGAAAAACAGAAAAAATTATTTTGTGAACACAGCAAACAGCATATAATCCATGCACATTAAAGTTTGGTGAAAATCACATACATTTTGATAAATAAATTGATAGAATAAAGCACATCCTTCATTTTTAAAACTGTTGCCTCCATCAGGAAGTTGTGGTTAATGTGTTACATTTAACCGCTTAGTGAAAACAGTTTCAAAGAACCAGTAAAACCGGTGATCAGTATCGGCCTGCAGCAGCTGATCGGTGCGTCTCCAACTATAATCTCTGGAATCAACATGAGGAAATCTGTCTGATTGAATATGAATGTTTTAAATCTGATTTTTTTTTCTGTCTAAAAATATTTTTAAAACCCGTAAATTAACGTTAAAAACTCAACAGAAACTGGAAGAGTACACTAAATCCTGTTACCATAGCAATTAATCAGACCTCGAGTTTGACACATGTCAAATTCAAACGTACCGTCTCAACAGAAGCTCAACATCTTCAACTTCGATAGTTTTTCTCTTTGCGTGGGCCGCGTACGTCTCCAGGTCCTCAGCAACACGGTCGAAGAACTCATCCACTCTGCCACAAAGTCGATAAGCATCGATTACAAAAGTAAAAACTGTTTGCGGTTATTTCTGCAGGATCAAAATCTAACAGAGAACAGCAGTAAAAAAAAATGCTTTTCAGAATGAAGTCACTGATTTTTTTTTGTATAAACAAAACAAGTATTATTTTTGTTACATCTCATTTAGGACGGGGAAGACATCTGCAGAGACTTTTGTTTTGGCGAAGTGCTTGAAGACACTCGTCAGGTAGGTCTTTGGTAGGACGGTTTCCCTCCTGGACAGCCCAGTTTGCCGCCGTCTCGCCTGCTTTGGTTTAACTGCAGGTAAAGCTTCGCTTGCACTACTGCAAGGATAAAGAACAAGCAGTAAATAGGAGAAATGTTATACTTCAGCACATTATTTCACTGGGGAAAGCTTGTTTAACGCTGCAGAAAGAAATGTGACTTGCCTTGCTGGGAGATTTTTAGAAACTGAAGGCGACGCTGGAGGACTGGAGGTAAAAAACTTTATTTTCTCTCTGACAAAAGCTGGCGTCTTGCCTGGGAAATCTGGATTTTAAAGAATCCAAATTATGATCACTTTTTTAAATATGAAGAATCACACAAACTAAAAGTTACGAGCCTTCACCTTCATTATCATCCTCCTCCTCATCCGACTCTTCCTCCTGTTCCCCGGCTTCCTCTGCGGCAGCTTCAACATCCTCCTGCTGCCTGCTGACCTCTGCATCATGGCTGACACGGAGGAGGTGGAACGGGGCGTTTTTTCTGTCCGCCGGATCGTTTACATCCCAGGAATCTTCGTCCAGATGTTGGAGCGAAGGTTTGGCCCAGTCTGGTTTTCCAGTTTGATCCTGGATTCTTTCCAAACTGGTGTTCAAACCCAGAGTGCTGTAGCTTTTGGACTTTATTAATGACAGACCTATAAAAATAAAACGGCAGGAATTTGTTTTTTTAAAAAGAAAAACACATTTGATTCTCCTTTCATCATTTCTTTTCATCCAGATCCATAAGCTACTGTTCTAAAAAAAATGTCTTCATAAACTTATGTAGCAATACGACTAATTGTTAATTAATGGTTTATTAGATTCAAATTAGTTCCAATCTTTTGTACGGTGGCCGACAGGTGCAAATGCGCAGCAAAAGAGAAAACATGCAAACAAAAAAGAAGACACCCCCGAATGAAATGCAGCAAATAAAAAGAGAGACGCAAACACCCCCGAATGAAATGCAGCAAATAAAAAGAGAGACGCAAACACCCCCGAATGAAATGCAGCAAATAAAAAGAGAGACGCAAACACCCCCGAATGAAATGCAGCAAACAAAAAGAGAGACGCAAACACCCCCGAATGAAATGCAGCAAACAAAAAGAGAGACGCAAACACCCCCGAATGAAATGCAGCAAACAAAAAGTGTTGAAAACGGAAGTGCTCCAGACCACTAGGGGGAGTCAAAGAAAATAGTATTCATTTCTATGGGACCAGATGCAAGATTCAGAGAAAGAAATTTGAAAGAAAGTAAAGGTATCTCTCTGAATCTTGCATCTGGAAAGTGTGATTATTGTGAGAAGTCTGAAACAATAGAGCATGTTATTTTAGAGTGTTGTAAGTATGAAGAAGAGAGAAGATGCATGCTGAGAGAGTGTGTAGGTATTAAAGAAAGGTTTAATTTAATAGAATTTTTGAGGAGAGATTTCGGGAGTAGACATATTCAAATAATTATTCGGTATCTTAAAAAAACAAAGCTATTTCATAGGATATGAGTAGAGCAAGTTGGGTGTGAATGTGTAAAGAATATCAAAGAGGGGTATATAAAGTTATAAGCAAGTTGGATAATATAAGCAGGTGTGTATGTGTGGGGGTATGTTTAATCAGGAGTTAATGGAGGGAAAAGGTAGAAAGTGAAAGTTTATAGACCATCTCGAACCACACTCCATACTGGTAAGTGGCGGTAATGCTACTGTAAGTTTGTTGCCAACCGCCAATAAATACCAAGAAGAAGAAGAAGAAGAATCTTGCATCTGGTCCCATAGAAATGAATACTATTTTCTTTGACTCCCCCTAGTGGTCTGGAGCACTTCCGTTTTCAACACTTTTTATTTGCTGCATTTCATTCGGGGGTGTTTGCGTCTCTCTTTTTGTTTGCTGCATTTCATTCGGGGGTGTTTGCATCTCTCTTTTTATTTGCTGCATTTCATTCGGGGGTGTTTGCGTCTCTCTTTTTATTTGCTGCATTTCATTCGGGGGTGTTTGCGTCTCTCTTTTTGTTTGCTGCATTTCATTCGGGGGTGTTTGCGTCTCTCTTTTTGTTTGCTGCATTTCATTCGGGGGTGTCTTCTTTTTTGTTTGCATGTTTTCTCTTTTGCTGCGCATTTGCACCTGTCGGCCACCGTACTTTTGACTAATAACGTCTGCTTTGACCTTCTTTTAGTGTTGTAGTTTGACCGCCATCCGGCAGAGGGCGCCGCTGGTCTTCCTTAAGCGGAGCCGCTGATACGGAATCAAAGATGGCGCCCATAAGGGAACGGTAAAGAGTAACGGTCCAGACAGAGTCCGGTACGGGATGCAAAATACACTTTCTACGTGTTGGCTTTGAAATAAAAACACTCAAACTCCTTAAGTTGTTTTGAAATATAATCACTCGACAAAATCCTTTAGTTTTCACCTTAATAGCGCTCATTTAGCCGAGCTGCATCAATTTCTTATTCAAAAATGACCTTTCGTAGGTTAAAACTTTTCTCCATTAATTGCGTCAACATTCCTTCTACAGCAACCACAGACCACTTTGCGTGACCATATCTCTGTTAATGGGGGATTTAATGTTTAACATATTTAATTTTTCTATTCAGCAGCCTGAGGTTCCTGTTTAGTTATATTTTATAAATATGTCCAAGTTTAATAATGTGAAAACAAAATTGTCAGTCTATTCAGTCAGTATTTAATACAGCTGACACAAAATAATGTTAAATTAAGTATATTATGAACGATTTAGGAAAGACGGTCATCCTTCTTGATACGAGAGGTTTTTAAGAAAATGGCCGCCTATCGATTAACTATTATCCGATCGATAATATCAATCAACTTTAGATAAACTCATAAATTGATAACTTGGGTAAGAATGTCAGTTTGGGTTGTAAAGTTAGCAGATGACGCCAACAGGTGAGTAGCTGTACCTTCTGTCGCCTTGACGACGGGCAGAATGAGCCCGCCCTCTGAGCGAAAAGCCCTGCGACTGATGTGTCGCTCTTCCTCCTGATTCCTCTCTTCATCGTTATAGTCTTGGTCAGTCTGACGATCGGCTCCGTCCGACTTTTCCTCGTCGTCACGTTGGAGTTGATTAACTCCTACTACTGATCCACCTTCATCCTCGGGTTGGGAGCCAGCCGCAGCCTCCTCTTCCTCAGACGGAGAAGCTGCTGCGGCGTCTTCAGGAGGACTGTCCTCCACACCTTCATCCTCAGCCTGAGGGCTCACTGCAGCTTCTTCCTCAGACTGAGAATCAGCTGCAGCTTCTTCCTCAGTTGGGGATTGCTCCACATCTTCATCCTCAGCTTGAGAACCCACTGCAGCCTCCTCTTCCTCAGAGCCTCCTTCGACGTCTTCAGACTGAGAATCGGCTGCAGTTTCTTCCTCAGTTGGGGATTGCTCCACATCTTCATCCTCAGCTTGAGAACCCACTGCAGCCTCCTCTTCCTCAGAGCCTCCTTTGACGTCTTCAGACTGAGAATCGACTGCAGCCTCAGCTCCATCATCCAGATCAAAAGTCTGGAATCCAACTGCATCGTCCTTTTCCTCAGGTTTCGATGAAACATCTCGTGTTTTATCAACATTTTCCTTGCCTTCATCTTCCTCCATGTTGGTCACAACGTCTTCTTCTTCTTCTTCAGCTGATTTCTGTCTCTCCTCATCCCTGTGCTCCTCCTCCTCCTGTATGTCTCTCTGGAGCTGAGTCGCCATGACGGCGGGTTTATCCTGAGTGGCAGTGATGGAGAAGTTGGAGGTCAGGGCGTCATGCTGGTCGTACAGAGCCGTCTGGCAGTTCACGATGTCGACCGTGACGTCGGGCTCGCTCAGTTTGCTCAGACCCAACGTAATTCCCGCCAAGTTTGTGTCTTCGCCGCCGACCTCTCGCCCCTGAAGTGCTTCACGGCTCACGTCTGGAACACAATGTAGAGAAAAAGAGCCGAAATAAAAAGGAAAGTTCTTGTATTAAAACTAGAGATGCACCAATTTGACAATGTCTGTATCGGTCCCGATCCAATTATTGATAATAAAGATTTGCTGTAAAATAAGAAGTAGGGATTTGTTGATTTTATGTGAATTTTGCAAATTTGTGAAAAACTGGAGGAACTTATTGGACTCTAGAGGGCCACATAAAAAGTTACAGCGGACCAGATTTGGCCCCCGGGCCTCAAGTTTGACACTTTTGCTATAAAGAATCAGAATAATTTAATGAACAGAAGCTTTTGGTTGCAGTGAAAAGACAGAATCACCTCCCATCTGCTGCTTGCTGAGGGCAGCACAAAACTCTTCCTCTGTGATCTTTCTGCGGCGCGAAACTCGTCTCTGAAGGCCTCTCTTCTCAGTGTGAACGTCAACAAACGGGGTTTTCAGACTCAGGGAGGAGGAGCTGAGCGGCAGAAAGAACATGCAGATCATTTTATACTAAATAAATATACTTATTTCACTTGGAAGGTTTTTTTTTTTAAACTTTACCTTGACAGGGAAAGAGATGAATGATCACCGATTGAATTTTCTGGTTCTTCTTCAGCAGCTGTAAGCATAAAAATCCCCAAAACACATAAATATAACAACTCCGTTAACTCTAGAGTCCGTATCAGCACTGGGTCACAAGTAAAAATGTTTACAATCTTTCACAGAAAAATAAATAAATAAAGTTTAACTTTACCGTTTTCACCTTTGAGTCGTTTTTCAAAAGCGGTGACGTTGAGGCTCTGACGCGGTCTCTTTCTGCTCAGGCCCTTAGCGGCGCTCGCAATGTTCCCCATCGTCACATCCGGCAGATCCAGACCCGACAGCTCAAAACTGGACACAAAAATAAACACATAAATGTACAAACAGTCAACATAAAGGTGCTGAGAAACAGAAAAAACGTTAGATTTCACACCAAACAGTCATCTTAAACACACCTAGACCGACTTCTAGTAACTGTATTGTCTTCTGAAGGAGGCTGCAGCTCTGCAGGGGCGCCTTTGTCATGAACCACTGGGGACTTCACAGGCTCTGAAAAGCAGAACCAAACGACATGGATGTAAAGAGGAAAACAAGAACATCAGCCTCACTGAGAACCAGAAGGGCGGATAAAGCCACTCACCTGTCTGCAGGATGTTCCTGAGTAAATGCCTGGGAGTTTCTCCATCATCAAACATCATGGAGGAGGAGGGAGCTTGCTGTCTGAGCACAGCGGAGGCGGTTCTTCGCTTGAGAGGCAGGGATTTTCTGGTTATATTCTGAAAACAAAAGCACGGTCAGATTTAGAGGGTTCAACTGATGCCACCTTCCACAACCGAGTCGTTTGTGTTCTTCTCACCTCCTGGATTTTGTTCCTCAGGCTGCGACGCAGGATGTTCTGTGGAGTTTTGGGCTCAGCATCTCTCCCGCTGCGCCTGCTCTTGCGCCGCGGCTCGCTGCTACCTGCTGCCTGGGGCTCACTGACATGCAGACAGAGAAGAAAATTATCCATTTTCAATCAAAATTCCTAGGTTTTTTTTTTTTGCACCTTTAAATTCTTAAATTTAAGCGACTTCCTGTTAACACAACTAACGTATCCGTTTCTATTATGTCTTTATAACACTGGATATGTCTAAAAAAATAAAACTGTTAGCTAATTGCAGCAAAGTGTAATATCTTAAAGTCAACGCATCTTTTAACACAACATGTCTGTCACAATAAGCAATAAATAAATTAACCACATAACAAATTTAAACAAAGTCAATAATTCTATTATTGTAAAATGTATTGTTTTTTTTTCTTTTCTCTGTTTTTCTACCAAAAACTGGAAGACAAAAGTCTTCAGTCTGCTGCTTTGGTCTAGCCATTTTTGGAAGGACAGAGACTTTATAATTCATTTTATTTGTTGTTTTGTTTATTTTGGATTAGAATTTAAAGTTCATTGATTTTTTGAGAATGTGTTCTTGTATTATTATACCATTTCCATAGTAGTACTTGAAAATGGCCTCAAAACAACGTTATCGTTTATCGCACAAACTTCTGGGACAATTTCTCGTCCAGTAAATGTACATTTTGTTTTCACCTAAAAGTTAATTCCGATCCAGTTGTACATTGTGGTCAGACTTTTTTCAACAAATGAGAAAATACTGTGATAAAGTCTATACTGCCTCTTAAATTTAAAGACACTGTAAAATACCAAAAGGGTTTATTACAAGGTCATCGCGTTTGTTAGAGAAGTGAAAATAGGTCGTACCTGGCAGAGTAATTATCAAAGATAATTGTCCAAATAAACACAGGAACAAACATAAATCTATATTTTTACTAATTAAACTATACAGAAAATCTGTGTCTAAGCTGGAGAATAGAAAAAAATGTAGTACAATACGATAGTAGGAGAGCCAATAATTTTGGTCATTTGCTTAAAAGGCAGGATGTTGTGACGGGGTTTGTCATTTATACTTTTAAACTTTGTTTTAAAAAAAAACACTATTTCTCCCTGAAAGAGAAGGCAGTACCTGCTGCCGACAGGAGTCCTGGGCGGCTCGGTGATCAGAATTTGCTTGAGGAGAATTCGAGGGGTTAAATCCTCGGTAGAATCCATTAGCCTGCCGAGCTAAAAATCCAGCTAACAAACCTCAGAGAAACTCCGTCTGACAACAAGCTGAAGCCACAGACAAACTGTCACAACAGCGCGAAGTTTTACCAACCAAAGAGAGCCAAAAAGGGCGCAAACTACTGTCACTCGACTCTAAATTACCATAACATTCGTATGCGCTAAGCTGTAACTGTTTTCTGGTTCAACATGAATGTTTTTACCAACGGTCCCGCGCTATATTTGAGTGTAGTCTCGCGATAAGAAAGTTTTACCTTCTTTCTTCTTCAACGTGGCGTGCTTCGATTGCTGTGTTGCTGCCCTCTAGCGGCTTTACATCGAACTGACAAATGTAGCTTTTTGTTTTTCTCTTGCATATTCGTCATGGCAAAAATATATTCTAATGTGACTACACTTTTCAATTATTCCTCATTAAAATTTGTTATTAGACCTGCAACATACTGTTCAATGTAATTTAATTGAACTTGTTTGTTTTTAATTGTATTTGTATTGCACTATTTATAATTATTGTGGCCATTTGTCATGTAAAATATATATTTTTATAATATATGTATATAAAAATATAAAATAATGAAATTAGTTCTCAGGATCTTTGCAAAGAAATTTTGCCTGATATGACAAAATAGCCAGGGCTCTATTTGAACTCAAGTACCGTGTTTTTTGTTTTTTTGTTGTTTTTTTTTTTTTTGCTTTCTTTCTTTGCAACCCTGCTCTTTTTCAGTAGAGGTACATTTTCATGCATTTTCCCACAGATAGGAGATGAAGCTCTGTCTCATAGTTTGTTTTTCGTACAACACAGTCACATCTTGCTTCACTTCCAGTTGCTCCGTGCTCCAATTTCGAGTGATATTTCCCAACTCCTGCAAGTCTTCTAGGCGGGTTCAGTCTTCTGTTTACTACTGATAATGTTTTATACTAGTAATAGAAATCCTCTGCTTCTGACGGGTCAAAGTTTGCTTTAAAAGTCACAGCTTCCACTGGGCTGGCAATGCTTTAGTGCAGCTCACTGCTGAAATGTAAATATTAGTGCGAAAGCAGAAGCAGTGACATTTTAACTTGGAGAAGAAACAGCTGCCTGGTTAAATACTCAACCTTCATGTCAAGTAAAAACCAAGTGATGTCAATATTATTACCCTTTAATGGTTAGATGGGAATTTTTAATGACAAAATCTGTCCTATTCAATGTGAAAAGGATGCAAGTAAACAAAAAACAAGAAGACTCTAAATATCTCTGATCTGTTGCCTTTTGTGACATCACCAGAAGCCTGTTTTCAAGTAAACTTGCTTCGGGAAAGAATTTATTTTTAATCTAGATTAGACAATTATTCCCAGCAAAGCGCAAAACAAACTGACCGTGACGTTTTCTCTTGGAGAATAACTAAACTTAACATACTAATGAGGTTAATCATTTTAATTGCTTTAATAATTTACAACACATAAAAGACAAAAAAAACAGAATTGATCAATAGAAAACAGGTGGTACCCTGCTTTTATTCAAACTTGTATAGGTTTATGATTCCTCTCCTGCTGACAATCAACTGTTAAATGACCAACATTCAACTTGAACTTTGGCGAAACAAAAACAGTGCATAATCTCGGCACCCCGGTTGTGAAAGGACCTAGAAATCTGGCCGGTCCTTCTTCAGTTTGGAGTAATCCGTGTTGACGCTGAAAAACTGGAAGAGTGAGAAAAAGAGGCGTGAAAGGACACAGTCAGGGTGAGGAAGGAAACATGGACTTTGACGCATGATAAGAACACAAGTTGTGCTTCATCTTGATATGAAGAAATAACAACTATTAACTAGCATGTGTTTTATTTTAATGTCCTACTTTGTACTGCTGATTGGGCCCCAGCTTGTTCCAGGGCTCTGGGTTGTTTGTGCGATCCCACCTGAAGATGACATATTGTAGGAGATATCAGAGGTTAAAATATGATGATTTACAAAACCAAAAGATCTTAAAATCACACTATATATCGTGTTACACTGCAAAAACACAAAATCTTACCAAGAACTTTTGTCTAGTCTCTTGAAATAAGACAAAACTAACTTACAAGTAACTTTTCAGGAAGATATAGCAGCTTGTTTTAAGTAAATAATTATTTAATGTTGATGAAAAAGTTCTAGTTCCACTGGCAGATACTTCAACTAATAACTTGGGAAAATATCTTGTTATACATTAAATAATCTGCCAGTGGATCTAGTACTGTGTCATCAATGTTAAAGAAATATTTATTTAAAGCAAGCCTACATATCGTGTACTAAGTGTACTAAGGTATTTGCATAAGAAACTAAACTAAAAATACTTGGTAAGTTTTTGCAGTGCAGAGATACTTACGAGACATCCGGATTCTTCAGGGCCAGTCTGGCCAAGTACAACATGCTCATCGTCGCTCCACCACCGATGAAGATGAAGAGGGGGATCAGCTGTAGAAAACAAGCATTTATTGTGTCAAAACATAAACAGATAATATGGTATTATCATCAGAGCCCGTCCAATCACTGCACAGATGCTTAGAACAGATAAAAGTGTGGATGTGCCAAAACTTTCTCCAGCTGAACAGAAACAAAACTGAAGTTATTATTTTTGGACCTAAAGAGGAACGATCTAGAGTTATAGATCTAGAGTTATAGATCTAGAGTCAATGCACAGCTTCAGTTATTACAACTAAAAACCAGCGATCAGCCCGAAACCTGGGAGTAGTGATGGACTCTGACCTGAACCTCCAGAGCCACATAAAGACAGTTACAAAGTCGGCCTTCTATCACCTGAAGAACATTTCCAGGATTAAAGGACTAATGTCTCAGAAAAATCTAGAGAAACTCGTCCATGCGTTCATCTTCAGTCGTATTGATTATTGCAACAGCGTCTTCACAGGTCTGTCCAACAAATCAATCAAACAGCTGCAACTGATCCAGAATGCTGCTGCTGGCGTTCTCACTAAAACCAGGAAGATAGAGCACATAACACCAGTTTTAAAGTCCCTCCACTGGCTCCCTGTAGCTCAAAGAATAGACTTTAAAATACTGTTGTTAGTTTATAAATCACTGAACGGCTTAGCACCACAATACATTAAAGATCTGCTGTTATTGTATCAACCCTCCAGACCTCTCAGGTTCTGGTTCTGGTTCTGCTCTGCATCCCCAGAACCAGAACCAAACGAGGAGAAGCAGCTTTCAGCATCTATGCACCACAAATTTGGAACAAACTTCCAGAAAACTGTAAAACAGCTGAAACACTGACTTCTTTTAAATCTCGACTAAAAACCCACCTGTTTAGAATTGTATTTGAAATGTAATCAATTACAAATTTATTGATGGAACTTGACTTAATGCTGTGTTTTAATTATTGATTCTATATTGCTTTGTGTTTCTGTGTTTGTAATGATGTAAAGCACTTTGAAATGCCTTGCTGCTGAAATGTGCTATACAAATAAAGTTTGATTGATTGATTGATTGATTGATTGATAATAAAGCCTTATTACATTGAATAAGAAATAATAACATAAACCCCTGTTATTTCACATATATAGTCTTTATGTGATGTAAAAATATTACATACAACCTGTACAATTAAACTAAAATAAACATTGACAATCCCAGATCATAATACCACCCCCACCATGTTTTACTGTAAAATAGTAGAAATGGTAAATGGCTTTTACTTGTATAATGCCTTACCAAGTCAGAGGACTCCATAGCGCTTTAGTCTACATTTAGTAATTTATACATTTACAAAGAGACTGAAGCTGAAAGGATCAGGGATTCAAACCGGCAACCCAACGCTGCCAGTGGCAATTTCAGCCCAAAATATGTTTGATTTCATCCAACAAAGTTTTTACAATATTTTATCCATCCCTGGATGCTTTCTCTGGAAAAAAGGCAAACTTTTTTCTTAGTACAGATAAACTATGAATATAAGTGATTTCTGCTCCATCAAAAACAACAAAAAAGTGAGTATGCACTATAGGCGGCGCATATGGGTGCTATGCTAAAGAGGGCGCCAAATGATGGTGGAAAAACTATCCTTTGTAGAATGCATGTGAGTGTGACTGCCTTTACTTTATTTTATTTTATTTGAATCCTGTTTGATGACAAGATTGATGACAATTATTTCAGTATCGAGACGAGGCTTGTAAGTATTCAGGTTAGTTTATGTTACTAATAAAATGACACTTTACTTTTGTCTTGCTACTGTGTGTTGTAGTTACAGGTGTGTAGTGGTGCTACCTCATTTCTTCTCAAACACCTCAGAAAGTATGTAGTCGCTCCCCTGTCATACGCTGTTTTTATTACAAATGTGCACAAAACTTTGCTGATATTCAGCTAATGTAAAACAACAACAACACCATTTTGCAAGTGCAGTGTTTCTATTAAATAAATAATACAGTTAAAATAAGTTTGATCAAGCTGAAAGTCATTTTAAAACTTGCTGGCAATCATCCTTCTACCACTTCCTGTAGTCTTCGTCATTTCCGCCAGTAGCAACATCCAGTTGTTGATCACATGACTCGTGTGACGTGGGGGAAAAGACATTTCTTTCGATTCAGCCGGAAAACCGCGTTTTTTTTATGAAAAAAAAAACATTCACTTTTTCTCCGAAAGACGCAAATTTTCGAAATAGCGTTAAATAAAGATAATTTATTTTCGTAATTAAATATGCGCAATTTTAAGGTCAACCGAAACGCAGCTAATGTCGCCGTTTAGCTAAGTAATGCAAATTGAGGGCTGAGTTTTATTTTTGGGTTGACGACATTCACTGCGTGAATCCAAAAAGATTGAATATTGAAAGTATATCAAAAGTTTCACGACAACAAAATATATTAATCAGTTGAAATGGATGGGATACGGGGTTTTGAAATCATTTATCCATTAATTTTGGGGGTTTTATTCTTCTGAAGTCGATTGAATTTTATTTCCAGATTGGAGATTTGGTGTGATAATCAAACTCTTCACGACAAAATGCCCCAACCAGCTAAACAAACTGGCAAATGGGTGAGTCACCGACCAGCACAGGACATAAACATACCAGTGGCCTATTTATATGGTCTCTGCCGTAAAGCAGACTGTTTCACCCCGGCGTCCTTGGAAAAATAGACTTCAGTCAGTCAGGCCTATATGGATATCAGACGTGCTTTGGCGACCACCATGCATGGCCGCGGTATTAATCCCCTCATCTGGATCTTTTCCGGCTGGGTTCGGCCAGATGTGGCTCCTGAGTGTAAAGTGCAGCAAATCCCAGCAGGTGAAAGGGAAACCGCAAGAAAAACCAGGGCAATCCATTTGTTTCTACTAAAGAAATTAACCCAAATTAGGTGCGTTCGTGTTTTAATCATCCATTCTTTTTTCATTTGTTGGTGTAAAAAAATAAGCCATTTAGGTCAAATTTTTAGGATTTAAGGTTATTGGAAGGAAAAACCTCCCAAACGTTGCGTTCAGATCCCATTAATGTGGATAGATTTTTATTTTATTTTATATAGTATTTAATAAGTGATCGCCCTTTTGTTTGGAATATTTCAGCAATCTGGAACGCGCCTCCCCCTCCGCGCGCACGTTTCAATGTCAAATAAGGATAATAAGCACAGGAGAAAACATAAATAAATTAAATTACAGCATTTGAGACTTACAGAGGGGTGACTCTTCATCTGCTTCCGGACGACCGAGAACATGGACATGGTGGAGGGTCTTTTCGCAACAGCGACCGGAGTCTGTTGGGTTTATAGGAATCTGCGGACAAACAGGCAGAGCTGCTGCGGATCTTCTTTCTGCAGGCCTGGAGGCACGCAGCGGAGCTGAACACCCACTCCTCTGCTGCCAGCCAATCCCAGCCGGGTACACGGACCCCAGTCACACCGCAAGCTGCGGACCGCTTAAAGAAAAATCACCTGCTGCCGCCCGTCACTGCTTTTACAATCACGTTTTCACATTTTGCCCACAACTTTGATGCATTTCAATGAAAGATACTTTGTTTTTAATTTTTAAATAAATAAAAAATCACAAAGAATTGAGCCGAAACTTCATCAGAATCCTCCCTTATGCTTGTGCACCTTTTCCTTCCACTCAACTTTTTATTCATACACTTGGACAAAAAAAAACCTCTTTATTGTTCTTGTGCAACATTCTAATTTCTATGATGATAAATACATGAAATATACCACTTTGTTCAACTGAATTACTAACAGAAATTAACTATATTATGCTTTACACTTAGTAAAGTCAGGGTGATGTTTGGCATTTTGTTCACAAACACTTCTGGAAGGAAATGTTATTACTCCTATGTAGTTGCATAGAAGGAAAACAGCTCAGTCTACTGAGAGTTGCTAATATTGATTCTGTAAATCAAACTAAAAAAGTATCAAATATTTGTGCCACATTGCAAAAAAACAAAATAACCTCCACAAATTTTACCAAGTTTTGTTCTAGTTTCTAGTGCAAATATCTTAGTGTACCTGAAATAAGACAAAACTGACTTAAAGTAACTAACATGGGTAAAAATGTTTTGTTGTGCCAGTGGAACTAGAACCTTTTCATCAATATAAAAGGAATTATTGACTGATATCAAACTCCAATGTCTTGCTGAAAGTTAGTTTTGTCTTATTTCAAATGTACAGATATTTGCACAAGAAACTAGAACAAAATCTCTCATTTAAAAAATGGAATAAACCCTTAAAAGCAGGTCAAAACTCATTCAGATCCAAATTAACCCAAAGCAAAAGAGTTTCAATGTTTCTTTGTTCTCCAAAAACATTTTTTCTGCATTAATTTAAATATTACAAAAGTATATAAACAAAACTAAAACAATGATTGCGACCAGCAGGGGGGGGGGAAATCTTTATCATTTTTTAAATGATGGTGATAAAAACCAAAATGGCTTCACTGTCTGGTGAAAAGTGACCGAGATTTTTAATTAGCCTCAACAAAATTGATTTTTATTTTACAAATCTTTGTGGATTTAAACGCCCGCATGGGTCACGCACCAGCAGAGGGCGCTAAAGGGTCGGAGTTTGCATTTGCGTTGGGCCACATCTGCAAACTTTGGAGTCAACAGAAGTTATAATAGCTAGTTTTCATTTTACATCAGTACAGAAGAGACCAAGTCAGGGGTGTTCAAAGTGTGGCCCAGGGGCCTTTGGTGGCCCTAAGACTGATTTTGTGCAGCCCCCTCAAACTGCAATTCAAAAGTGATACAAGTTTTTAATAAGGGTTAAATAATTACCAACATAATTTTCTGACAAAGCATTCATATTTTTATAGCCAAGCTTTAAAAGAAAATATTAAACCACATTTATCCAGAGACTTTTTCTGAAAAAACCCCAAAACAAATTAGCTTCTTTTTATTAAACTTGGATAAATATAGCAAGAGTTTTTAAAGAAAGTGACCAAAATTCTGTTATTACTGAAAACAAAGTCATTCAATCAGGCAAAAAAAGTCCAAACTACAAGACTTTTTTTAAATATAAGAAATGTGCAAAATCTACAATCATGTAATCATAGAGAGAGAAAAAAGTAGCAAGTAGTAAATTTTTGCCAAAAAAATCAGAAATTTATAAATTAATCTCAGAAATTTTCTACTAAACATTTAGAAATTTCTGAGTTTCAAATGTTGAAAATGTTTTGACTTTTGAAAGTTTTTTCCAGAAAATTTCTGAGATTAATCATTAAACTTCTGAAGTATTTGGCATAAATCTACTCCACCTTTTTACTTTATTTTATTTTTTTTCATTTACAACTTCCCTCATCCCTGTCGACTTTTGGATCGACAATAAATATCCATTTTGAAAAACTGAAAATGAGAAAAAGTGGGCTACTTCATTTGCTTGATTCTAGGTTGCTTTTTTTTTTTAAAACAGATGTGGTAAAAAGTTTGAAGTGGATAAATGACAGAAACCAGAGTTTATTGTCACACTATATTTATGTGGACAGGACACAGAACCTGAGAAAACAGCAAATTCCCAACATCCAAACAGAAAGGAAGCGTTTTATATCAAATGGGAAAAGAACAATTCTATTCTGTATTTTTAATAATAATAATAATAATAAAAAAAACAAACTACAAGTTAGTGAAAAGATCAATCAAGTCTCCATCACCATGCTCACTAACACACACACACACACACACAAATCTGTCAGACATTTTACCCAGAAATGTGTAAAAAGTGGAAGAAACCCAAACATCCTCTCCTGGAAGTGCATAAAACTCCACCTGATGATGAAAAACCTGCCACAAACAAACATCAACAAAACTAGAAATAACAGGATTTTTTTTCTTTTTACTTTTAGCTTATGCTGCAGGTAACTGATAAAGACGTACAAAATGCACTTTACTACTCTTAAGATTTACAATGAAGTACAAAAGGTATGAATGTAAAAAAACAAAAGAAAAGACAACAACAAAGAATTGCAACTCAAAGGTAACAGTTCAATCTGTGCAAACTTGTCTACCGGAAATAAAACTAGTTGATCGACTTGTCAGCTTGGCAGAACGAAAACATATCAAAGCAAACATTAAAGGCGACACATCTATACCACTAAAACTGGTTAGGTAGTCAACTAGGCCGTGAAACCTCAAAACTATCAACATAGTGTCAAAAACACACCCATCTGGTGTATTCTTGATACACCAACATCGAAAAACAACATCTTTAACTACTAACTCACATATTTTTACAAAAACAACAAACTACCTTAAAGCAGGAAGCTGAAGCTCTTGGGTATAAATGCTACCCAACTCCAACAAACGGAAATTTCCCTTCAGTCTAGTAGAATAAAACAAAAAAAGTGATTTCATTGTCTTCTCTTGAGTCAAGCAAAGATTACCAGCTGATTTGTCATGCACTAGCAACATCCAGTTACACATAAATATCTTTGAATACCTAAAACAAGGAAGAAAACTCATTTTAATAAGAGGTGAGTGTTCTCAGAAGACCTCGACTCCTGATATTTTGGACAAACATAAAAAAAGAGGAGGATCTAGGCAGGAAGTGAAGCCAGTAAAGTCAAAGCTCTGTTGTATGTTTTTTTTTTTGGCCATAAATTTCTTTGGAAAATAAAACTGATTGACCCCAATTTAAATGTTTTGAGTTTCTGGAAGCAAATTGTAGCTTATAAAGTCTTTCCTTTGGGTTTCGACGGAGCTCAGAAGTGTTCATACCCCTGGTAAAATGTTGTTTTTTAAAGGAAATTCTGATAAATAATCAAAACTTTCCACTTTTAATGCGACATATTCTGAACTGATCTGTTAAAGAGCAAAGATTTTGGGGGAAAAAGCAGCAATAACTTCTTGTTTTAATTGCGTTCAGATTTTCTACCATCTTTCTAGTGAATCTGGAAGCTAAAGTCAGAAAAGCCTCGATGTTTAAAGGTACCAGTCATAAGAAGGCTACGAATAAAATTCCTCAGCATTATTTTCCATAGCATCTCACCATGAGAAATGTATCCAAAAACAAAACGTGAACCCGTCAGGAAGACAACAGCAGCACTGATTCTATATTAGACGATATATTCTATTATCCATATATCTAGACTAAGAAGGGACTCAGGAGATAATTCCCTAACGAGGTAAACATGGTGGTGGCATCATTATGCTGTGGGCTTGTTTAATTTTCTTGCTAATGGTGGATACATTTCTGAAAACTTTCATGAATTTTTACACAAAACCTTCAGGATTTCTGCTAGAAAATAAAAAATTGAAGTCCAAACATACAGTTAAGCACAAAATTATTGTATCGAATTATTATATTATTTTAATTTTACTGGGATGTGGATGTAAAATGAATGTTTTTCAAGCCGAGACTCACAAAGCGATTATTGAGGATATAACTAATTTGCAACACAATTTTTAATACAAATTTAAATAAATACAGCTATATTATTATATATTTTTTAATACAAAACTCATTTTACAGTTTTATCATGTTGAGAAATAACATTTTGGTTTAAGGTGAGACTTAAAATCCAAATAAGTCAGGAAATATGAATAATTCGGGGCTAAAAGGTACATCTACAAACACAAATGAATGAATTTGGATTAAAATTAGAGTTAAATTTGACTGAAAGTGCATTGGACTAAGAGAAGAAGTCACAATAAAAGGTGGAAAGACTTGATTTGTCAGGAAAAATACCTGAAATTTCACCAGGGGTGTTCACACTACCATGTCATATATTTGCCCCTCCTCCAGAGTTATTTATAAATCAGATTATTTTATATCTAAAGAAGAAGAGCAGTTCAAACACACCTGTCCTGGTCCAGGTAAACATTTGCATCATCATTTTCACAGAAAAGAGCTGCAGCTGTGATCAGAAGGCGAGCGCCTCTCCCGATGCGTCTCCCAGCACGGCGGAGGCGGTGGCCGGATCCGGGGAGGCGCCGCGGTTCCCGGCGGACGGCGTTCCCTGGCCGGAGCAGTTCCCAACGGGAGAGACTGTGAGGCTGCGGATCAGCAGGTCCATGGAGGGGAACAGGGGCTTCAGCAGGCTGACGGGGCAGAAGGCCGAGCCGCCGTGGGGGGTGAAGTTCACCTTGTTGGGGTCGGGGCAGGAGGAGACCGGGGCCTCCTTGTGGTGGTGTGAGATACTGCAGGAGAGACCAGGACTTAGACTTTGGATCGAGGTTATCATCGTTAACTAAACAATTTAACTGAAACATACTGGAGGGAAAACTCTAACTTTTATAAAACCAACTAAAACATACTGAAATTATAGCGATAACATTTTTATTAGTATATTTATTAGCCTTTCAAACTGATGTGAAATTAATTTTAGTTTACGCCAGCTGTTGGTAAATTACGGCGATACATTTTCCTCCTGGTGGCAAAATGACGATGTGAGAAAACACCAGAGTTGGGTAGTAACTAGTTACATTTACTCAGTTACATTTGGGAGTGTTTTTACTTTCACTTGAGTAATTTTATTATAAAGTTTTTCTACTCTTACTTGAATAAAATTTCAGGATTTTCTACACACTGAATGAGAAACAAACGTTTTAACCAAAAATTCCCCAGAGAGACAGACACACACCTGCAGTTTTTTTTAGTTTCATAAGTTTTTTATTAAAAGAAAATGATTTGGAAACATTTATTTTGCCTGATTTTGTTCTTTTTGTTACTTATATCATCATTTGTGTCCTTAAAATACCAAAATTTCCACTTATTACTATATAATTTTTAATATTAAATGATTAATAATCTTATTAGTAACTCAGTACTTGAGTAAACTTTTTACCAAATACTCTTTTACTCTTCAGTAATTTCTTTGATACTTTTTACTTTTACTTAAAGTAAAAGTAAATGTTGAAGTAGTGCTGCTCTTACTTGAGGACAATTTTTGGATACTCTACCCAAACCCGCTTGGTTGCTTAGCAATAAATCAATAAATTTTTTGAAAACAGTAATTTCTGTTGAGTATTTGTTACCCAATCTTTGTGCCATACTTCGAACCTTTAGAATTTTGCACGTACAATTAAACCAAAGTATGAAAAAACAAAAACTACTATTATAACTACTGAAAACTAAACAATATTTAACAAATAAACAGAATTACACAATCAAATTACACTACAAGAAAAAAACCTAAAACTTTTATAATTCTGTTTTGGATTCATGAATGCACAGATTTACCAACAGATTACCAAATTATGAGCAATGTGCCTGAAAAAAAGAGCTAAATGTCATCACTGTAAACCAGAAGCTGTTAGTTTAACTCATGAGTCAGAGGGAGTGAGAGACTAAAACCAAGACAAACGGGAACGAAAACGCAGATTCACTTCCTATTAGTGATTTTACTCCTAATAAGTTTCAACAGTTCAGCTCATTTTCAGCCAATAATGCAAAACAATTTCCACACATCATGAAAAGTGGATATGAAACTAGATATTCTCCCAGGCGGAGCAGGAACTACAGTAAAATATTTTTTTCAGTTTATGTACATAAATAAATAACAAAAATATTCTCTAATTTTACGTTTCTCATCAGAAAAGATGGACGTGTCAGACTCATCTGAATCCCAAACCGTTTCTGTTAAAGCATCAAATAACAATCCTGCAGGTGGAACAGCTGGTGTTATCAATACATTCTGCTGCAAGCGGCCCTTTCAGTACATTTGTGATCTTGATGTTGCCTGAAACTAAGATTATCTGGACGTCCCTGCAGCAGCAGAACGGTACCTGAACTCCTCCCAGACTCGGACCTTCTCGCAGCCCTCTGGAGGTTCTCGCTGGAAGCAGAAGCTTTTGTTGAGTCCTGGAGAGGAGGAGATTTGTGGCGGCTGGCTGAGCTCGGCCTCGCTTTGGGAGGACACTGGAGACAGCGGACATTTCTCTACTGAGCCTGAAACAAAAAGGAAGAAAATGCATATAGAGTATTTGTTTGCTGCTTTATTAAAGGAGACATGTTAGTCTTCCTTCAACAGGTTAGGATGAGTTTATACAAAACAGTTTCATCATATTTTTTGGTCAAAATCATTCTTAGATAATGAGAATTTAGTCCTATGAGTGATTGAGCTGTTTTAGGGCTCTGTCTCTTTAAATCCAAACAAACTACTTCTGGCCATATTTACATTCGCATCTGCAAACAGATTCGTAATTATACAACCGTACATCTTTGAAAAGCAGAAGTGGAGCCTCCTGCACAACCAACAAGAATACAGCAAGTACTTCCTGGACGGTAAGTCAACTACAAAACACTTGTCTTTTCCAGCAGCCATTGTACAGCACATACAGGGGTAAAACCAGATGACCAAATGTGACTAATTGCATAACAAATTAAAATGTTTTGTTTTTCTCTACCAAAAGCTGGATGACAAAAGTCTTCAGTTTGGTGCTTTTGTCTCAATTATCCCTTTTTTTGTTTAAAGATATTTCAAAATTCATTTTATTTGTTGTTTTATTTATTTCTGGACAATTAAAATGTCTTCCATTTTCAGTGTTAAATGTTCATTACAATTTAAAGTTCATTGATCTTTGAGAATGTATTCTTGATTTATTTTGCCAGTATATTACTTGAAAATGTTCTCAAAACAACAATAGTATCTTTTATCGCAATAACGTCTTGGTCAGTTTATTGTCCAGTAAAATTTGTCATTGCGACAGGCTTAGTGAGCGTCGAATGAGAGTTCAGGTTTTTGAAACGGCTCGTTTTCCAGACACCAAAGAAACATTAACTTATTTTTCAGCGCTTGGGTTGATTTTAGAAGCCAAATGCAAGTACAAAAACATCCAAAATGTGGATTTATTTTGCATAATAAACTACATAAACTAGCCTTGGTGAGGGTCCAGAGGAGCATCTAGAGCGTTAGATGGAGGTGAGGCGCAGGGGGAGGAGCAGTTGGAGGAGGAGGAGAGGGGTGTGGTGGCGCGGTCGCTCTGCGAACCGCTGCTGCAGCTGTGCAGAGGCACCGGAGCGCGGTGACCGTCTGGAACTTCGAGCAGCTGACGAGAAGGAGAAAATAAATCAGGCATCACTGTGATTTTCTGAACACAGAAGACATGAGAGACACCTACCCTGTGCTGTGGGGGAGGAGACTGGCTGATGAACATGCCCTCCAGCTCCTGGTTGAGGCCCTCCACGCTGCAGCGCAGGCGGGGAACCAGAGTAGACAGAGGCGAGAGGGGGATGGGAACCGGCTGGGTCTGAGGACACAAACACGTTCCACTTAACTTTTAGTTCAAAACATTTTAAAGGCAGCTCCTGACTTCAGTTCAACAACCACACAAATTACCAGTTCAGCTATTTGATATCAATTAATCAGTCAAGTTTATTTGCAAAACACATTTCAGCAACAAGGCAGTTCAAAGTGCGTTATGTCATAAAAACACACAAAAAATGCAAAGTTATAAAACACAGCCAATAATTGTAAAGTGCCGTCAATCACATGGAAATGTGACATTTATAATGTTTCGACTCCACACAGGTGGCTTTATAGTCTCGATTTAGAGGAAGTCATCTGCAGACTTGGCTCCGCCCCCTAGTCTCTTAGCTCCGCCCATGTAAACATTTAAATATATGAGACGAGACTATTTTAACTTCTACTCATATCTATAAGTTATAAAAAATACTTACTACAAACTAAAGCTAATCCTGCTGCACCCTTCTGTACACAAATTTGGACCAGAACTGGATCATCAACAGGACAATGAACCCCTGTCCTTCTGCTGCAAGGAACTGAAATGTAGCCGAGTTGTAAAGAAGAACGGGAGAAAATTCCTTCTCAACATTGTAAACGACTGAAGCATCCAGAACACCAGCTAATGTTGCTAGTGGTTGTTCGTCATTTTCCCCGTGTCGAAAAAATTCATTCTTTCATCTTTCAGAAAGAGAAAATGAAAGGTCTCACACCAACATGTCCACATCCAACAAGGTCAAAAGTCCAGAAAAAGAAAAACTCAATCCATATACCCAATATCTGATATTAAACTCTAGGAAATTGTTCAATTTTATCAGAAATTCTGCTTAAAAAATTGATAAGCTTAATAGCTTTTCACGCAATTAAGCCAATTTCTTCAGTGTAAATAAAATTTCACGATTTACAAAAAAAAAAATATACAGATTTAAATGGAAGGGGTGAGAAGGGATTGCAGAATGAATGTGACATTTTATTGAGCAAAGACTGGATTTCTAAGCCACGCCCCTTTGGTTCCGCAATCCCAGCTTCTCATTATTGAGTGCTTGGTCACAGTATAATCAACAGATGTAAAAAAAAAACAGAAAAACTGATTTGCAACAGGCGCTGCTGCACACATATTGCTAAACTTTGAAAGGGGTAGGAATGAAAAACTTTAAAAACCCAGAGAACTGGGTTTGAGAAAGTTGTTATGCTCCAAATTACACTTCACCTAAAAAAAACTTGTTGCTTAATTTTTCTAACGGATTAATTGACTCGGCTAGAAAAACTCTTCAGTGAACAAGCATCCAACTCTGCTAAGCATCTTTGCACAGGAAGGAGTTTGCTGAGATGCTAGGCTAATGCTAGCTTGTTTCCTCTCGGATTTGATACGACTTGTTGATAATTCAGCTCATATTGATGTTTCCTTTGTGAGCATGCAGAATTTAAAGAAACAACACTTCTGTTGCATCAGAATCTAAACGCTATGCTTTAATTTACAAATTGTTGTTATGAAAATGTGCGTTTTTGGGTCTTTCCCACAACAATAAGTCACGAAATGAGCCTAAAATGACTGCCTTTGTTGCTCTAAAATAGCAAGTATAAACTACGAATTGATTTTATTTTAAACAATTGTGGCCACAAGCCTCAAAAACCAAATCAAGCGTGCAATTACCAAACACTACAAAATGACCAGCTGTGCTCAAAAGCAGAACTATGCCTGTCTTCCTAAGAAGAAGAAGCACATGTGATGTAGTGATCTTCCTGTTGCTTCAGTGTTTTAATTCAGTCACTTCCTGTAAATAGTTGCACACTTGACGTATAAATTCAAAAATTGGACACAGACAGTCGTAGTAGAAGACTATGAAGTCTCAATGGGCCCCTGTGTTTGTTTGATGATGGTGGTAAAGTACCTGAGTTGCTCCTAGGCTACAGCTCCCATGAGGATAACAACACTGACGATCTTTGTCATGCACCCCAGAGGCTGCAGGCTTGCTGCCCTGCTGCAGTTGTTGTTTCAGTTTGGCAATCTGCAAAATAACACAGGTTACAGCCAAGCACATTTGTGCATACGTCGGCATTAATAGCTTTAGTCATGCATGTTAAAAAACATAAAAAATCATTTGCAAATAACAGCTGAAATATGCTGTAACCAGATTTTCATGTGCATGTAGGTGAGAAAACAGGAAGTTTCCAAGCAGCAGATGAGATCACAGCTCAGAAAAGTTAGTTTTTTTTAATGAGCTTGGCCACTTGAATCCAGAGTTATAACCTGCTGAGGAATAAAAGCAGAAACTGACCTCTCGAAGATGCTCAGCGCTGCCCCACGATGCCGAGCGTCTGTGGCTGCCGCTGTTGCTAGCTCGCCTGCTCCTGGACTTCTCCACCCATGACTCCGGAGTCTACAGATAAAAACAACAGAAAAAGGTTTTTAATGTGAATTTTTAGCTCAGATCATCACATCATGTGAGTCTGGCCAAAAAAACAGCGACAAGAATAAACCTCACGTAACATCAAAACCTCTGGTTTGGATCACACAGATAAGGTGGTTTTATTTCGTTCTTGGCTTGATATTTTAAACAGCCAACACCCACAGATATGCTCTTCACACTTCTAGAAGAGCAAAAGAGCAGGAGAAACTGAAAAACAGAGCGAGTGGAGGATGTGGGCAACCGAAGACCAGTGGCGAGGCCCTGCACACACGGAGCAGAGAGGATGGGTGCAGCCAGAACAGCCTCATCAGCTGACTTCAGTCACTGTTCTCATGGCTGTGGTTCACACTATGTAATAGCTGTGCAAGCACCGGACACTCCCTCCCCCTCTCCTTCCACTCACGTCTCACTTCTATCTTTGCAGAAAACTGCAGGGAAATAAATAGACACCATGACTCAAGCCTACTCAAACAAAACTAAACTGTAAATTCATGCAGAGCTTTAACAAAATTGTGATAAACTCATTTCTCTGACTCACTTTTAAACTCCTAAAATAACAAATGCTGCAGAAGTTGTGCGGTAAATGATAATATTGTCATTCTGAGACCGTTTTCAACTAAAAGTAGAAACATATTGATGCAACTGTAACCTCTCAAATATACATTTCTGAAGAACATTCAACACTGGAATTGGAAAATATTTCAAATGTACAAAATGAACAAACAAAACAACATTAATTAAAATGGTTTATTAAGACTCAATAACCAAAACTGCATAAAAAAATATTAATAATAATAATAATAATAATTCAGGCAAAAGTGGCAGGAAGTGCAAACTAGCTAGTTCTTCTTACTGGGTGTCAAATGTAGCAATAAATCAATTAATCGCATTACAAATTAATACAAGATCAATAATTTCCATTTGCATTATTTATTTATTTTTTTTTTATTTTCTCTCTCTTATCAAAAACTGGATGACAAAAGTTTTCATTTTGGTGCTTTGGTCTCAAGCAGCCCTTTTTTTTTGAAGGATAATTTTGTTTACAGAGACTATATTTGTTGTTTATTTTTGATATTTAAAATGTCTTCCAGTTCCAGAGTTAAATGTTCTCTAGATTTTAAAGTTCATTGATCTTTGAGAATGTGTCATTGCCATTATATTAATTGAAAATGATCTCAAAAACAACAATATTATCGTTTATCGCAATAACTTCTAGGACGATTTATCGTCCAGTAAGATTTATTGTGATATGCCGAGTTTCAAAATGGAGGCTTTTTGTTGATATTAAAGGGAAGCTTCTCTTTAACGAATGGAAATTATCACAGTAATGTTAATTTACTATGCGATTAGTCAATTTATTGCTGATTAACTCCATTTATAGCATACCTGGGTTGATTTGTCCTTGCAGGACGGACCGCAGTGGACTTCTGGTTCTTTCGGCCAGTGCCCCTGCAGGTACGGCCCGATGATGGCGTCCAGCGACATCGTCCGTCTCATCCCCGAGCTCAGCTGGTGCAGCCTGGGCTTTCCTGCTACAAACGTTGCAGAAAAACATCATGCATTTTTAAAAAAGGCAAGCAGGTTAGACATTTTGTATCAGAAATTCATGTTTTCATTTAAACATCTGGTTTTGTAAGGGAATCTGATATTTTGGGATAAATCTGGACAATGAAACTGACCATTTTATTCTTCAAAAAAGATAAATATTTAAGTTCCTTCTATGAAAATCTGCATCTCAATTTCCTCATCAAAACGACCGTTGTTCTTTAAGGACATCAAAACCTTTCACAGAAACATCGCCAATATTTAATCAATTATTTCGTAGACCTATGGATGTTGCACATGGTTTTACAGCACTGCCCCTCCCCTGCCTGTTGCTGCTAAAGCTACTGAACTGCACTGCCAAGAAACAGATTATAAAACCAGACAGTCATGGTGTGAAAACTGAACGAACCCCACCCACTGAGGTTACACAGGTTGACTAATTACCTAGCAAATATCAGTTTGTTACATTCATAATGTTACACTATTAAAAAAACACATATATCAGCTCTTATTTTAAATTCATGCATACAAAAGAACAAATCAATGTTTAAAACTGTAATAACTAACATGCTACAATTACTGCTTTCCCGTTTCAAATAAAAGCCGTTTTTAAAAAACTTTTGGTGTAGCTATTTATTCTGGTAGTCATAACTAAATATAGTGCTACTGGGTTAAAAACCACCTCATGAATACATTCAATCAGGCAGGAAAAGGGTTTGTGAAACTGCAGTAACCTTTAAGTTCAGTAACCTTCTGCCCTTTTGGAGGAGAATGAAACTTCTCCAGATCAGAAAACAAATTAAGAATTTATTTTGCAAATAGAAAAATCACATCCAGACTCTCAGTACATGTTACGCACTTCCTATTTGTTTACCTAATATTTAACGCAACATTAAGAACCTAAAATAACTAAATGCATTTTATAACTAATTGTTTTGTAAGAAGCCCATTAGTGTTTGATTATTGATATAATTTTATTTCTTCCTATCCGGTACCACACAGGGTGTTTCGTTAACAGTGGTGTGCAACAAACTTTCACAATAAACATCAGCTAATAATAAACAAGTTAAAAAAACATATAGACCTTTTTTAAAATAAAATTAGGTGCATTTCCACAACAGAATCATACTAAAAGTACCAGCAATATTTTTTAGATCAATATTTTTCACAAATATCAACTTTCTTGACTCGTTTTTCTTCACTTTAAAGCGTAAAAATAGATATAAAATGGTGGTTGTTTAAAAAGTATAACGTTTCCTCCAGTAGACATTTATTCAAATTGTAAGTCGCCCTTTTGTCAAAACATTTGCAACTCTTGACGAGTTTTATTCAGCTGTACTGAGAGCAAAGATGGCTCTGATCTAGAATTACAGATCATGCCCAGATTACAGATAAATAAGTCAAAAATATTGTACATTTAAAGCATTAATTGTCTGGAGTAATTTTCCTGTTAAAAAATTGATTTGGGGGACAAATATGACATCTTTCCAGAGTAAAAGTTGTATAGAAATCCTCGTCATCCTTGCCTGATATGATGTTGTATAAGTTTCTGTTTCCAGTCAGAGCTTAACAGGTGTTTTGAGTCCATACCTGACTTCCCATCCCTCCGGTTCGGTCGCGGCTTGCTGGCCAGCCTGAAGGGAACAGTCGCCTTGAGGGGCTGCGGACCCAGAGAGCCGGGCCGGGGATGTCCAGGTCCACTTCGGCCGGACATGTCTGCGGGAACCAGCTTGAACTAACCACCTAAAAACTGGCAGCCCAGTTTCAGCTGTACGAGTTGGGCTGCTGCTCGTAGCTTGGCTAAAGTTACCCACTGCAGCTCTTCCTCCTGTAGTGATGATGATGATTACTCGAAACCGTTACAAAGTTCTCCCCTGAGCCGCACACATAGCTTTCACAGTGAATTAAAGAAGTTAACGTCACTCAGCTCGACATATACACGTTTTATTGAGCAAGCGCCGTCGCTAGTGGTACTTTTTTTGTTGTTGTTGTTGACTTGGTCGTTTTCCAGTTAGCAGCCTAGCAAAGCAAAGTTTCTTTGTGAGGATGTTGAGATGTTTCGCCCCTCTGCCGAACGAGGAAGCAGCGCTAGCTTCAAAAAAAAAGTCACCCTAACGTCAACTCCTCCGTCTTCAGAGCTCATTTACAGGCCTGTTTCATTATGTGTTTTTCGGGCCGAGGTGTGATTTTGACGGCCTTGAAAGTTGCGAAAGTAGACGTGGTTCTCTTCCCCCTCCAGTGTTCTGGCTTTAATGGCAAACTCAAAACACTTCCACCGCAACCACGCTGTAGTGGATTTAATTATGCCAAAGTTAGACGCAGCTCTGACTTCTGATTGGCTGGTGGGGACTTGCTCTTGAGCCCTATTGGTCAATGCCCCATCAATCCGTCAAATCTCAAACAATAAAATTTTCTGTCCCCGCCCCCATTCATACGTCGCATTAACAGATTTACTATGTTTAAAATCCCCCTAAATACTAAATTTTATGTTGTTAGGGCTGTAAATTCTCATTCTTATTGATACCCACCTCATTACAGATGAACAGACTGCTTTTAAAAAGGGAATAATTATGACTTCTGACAAGTATGTAAACTAGCCAAACTCCTCTGTAAAATCAAACATTGAAGGGCATCTCATTAAATCAGTAGCACACATAGAGTTATAAAATCTCTATTTGTCAACATATTTCTTTCATTAAAAAAACCCATAAAATTCAGAGAATTGTTATTGTATTTAATTACTGACAATAGTTAGCTCCAGACCAATTAGCCCCACAGTGACTGATAAAGAGCAGATCCTCATATTTGAGATTGTTGGTTTGTTGTGCCTCAAAATGTTTGCTGCAACCCTGGTTTGAGGTTTTGTTAATGTGAATTTTCTGTCACAATAAAGGGTGGAAATTTCTTGCAGACCAATTAAACAAGAGCAAAGTGAAATCATTGTCACACTCAATTTTCATTTCATTTTATACATTTTCTTATTGTTTTTATTCATTTAATATAGATTTTATTGTTAATTCATTGCATAGAACTAAAGGCAGTTAAGTGAGAAACATAATAAAACACAAATATATGAAAACCAACAATCGATAAACACATGTACAATAAGTTGGTAATATGAAGAAGAAGGCTATCTTTTAACAGCTTAACGCAGAAACCTGTACAGTAGTCTGGTTGTTGTGCATTTCATGTTAACTTTCAAAAAGTTCACAAAGAGGATGTGAGGAGTCTCTCATGGTTCAGTGCTCTGTACTTTCTCACTATATTCTGCAGAACCTTGATGCAGAACCATCAAGATTCAATTGTTTATCTTCTGGTCTCTTAGGAAAACGAGGGCACAGCTGGATTTTTATAAAGTCTATCATTAAAAGCAAAATGAGAGAATAAAATCTAAATGACAACATGAATCTGAAGGATTACTTGAGTACATTTTAGAGTACTTTTACCCAAAAGTGGGTAGAGTATCTAAACATTGTCCTCATGTAAGAATAGCACTACTTCAATGTAATTTTACTCAAGTAAAAATAAAACATAACCACCTAAAAGAGTGAAAAGTATTTGGTAACAAAACTACTCAAGTACTGAGTAACTGATCAAATTATTAATTATTAGTATTTAAAAATTACAAAATGAGACGGACAAAAATATAAAGTTAGGTGGAAAGGTTGGCATTTTAAAATACCAAAATTTTTCTTCCTTAAAATTGTCATCTTAAGGAAGAAAATGACAATCATTCATATAAGTAACAAAAAATAACAAAATCAGGCAAATGAAAATGCTGCCAAATCAGTTTCTTTCAATAAATAACTGATGAAACTTTAACAAAAACTGCAGATGTGTGTCTGTCTGGTGAATTTGTTTGTTTGTTATCCAGTGGGTCAAGAATCCAGAAATTTTACTCAAGTAAGAGTAGCAATACTTCATAGTAAAATTACTCCAAAGTACAGCGTAGTACAAATACCCCTAAAAGTAAATTTTTTCAACAAAAAAAAAGTTAAGTAAATGTAACACCCAACTGTGCGTTTACCTAAATACAATGTTTGACTTTCTCCAAGATAACATATAATCAAAATATGTCTCCATCTTTTTCATTTGATCCTTTTTTCAACCAATAACTGCCAGCTGTGTGTGTGCATGTGTGTGTGTGTGTGTGTGTGTACCCTCTGTGTGGACTACGAAGCTGCTTTGGGTGGTGTGTGTGTGTGTGTGTCTTAGCAGGACAGCGTGCTTTGTGTGAGATAAATGTCCTGCCTCTGTGTGAAAGGGAGTGCCATCGGCGGGGACAGGGGAAGAGGACAAAAGATAACGTGACACCCTGCTGTCTCAAGCTGATCCCAGACCAGCGCCAAACCTCAACGCGTCCCCTCGTCAAAACCGCGCAGATCCAAAATTGTGCCCTCCTCGAATGGATTCATGCCCCCTAACGCAAGAGATGACGGGTTTCCATTTGGCTCCGGGTGCTTGTTAGGGTATTATAATTAACTAAAACGAGCAAAAACTGAAATTGAGAAAACATTTTTGTTTACTGAAATAAATAAAAACGGTAATTTGTGAGGTAAAAATATAACTAACTGGAACTACATCGCGCGTTTATTTAACTAAAACATACTGATATTATAGCTATAATACCCTTCGTTTTCGTGTTTTCCACCACCTGTCATCTGTTTACGTCATCTGTCGGCAATTTACGGCACTCCATACCCCTCCTGGCGGCACTTAAGCTAGTCCGCTAAAATGGCAACAGCCAAAGTCGGGATAAAACGCCACAGTCAGTTGGTTGTTCAACAATAACTAAATACAGTTTTAGAAAATTATACCTTCTGTTGATTATTCATGACCCAATCATAAATATCTTTCAACGTTTTTTAATTCTGCTCCTAAAAATTATCCAAAGTATAAGAAAGTATAACTATAACTAAAAATATTTAACTAATCATAAAAACTAGCAAGCACACTCTAAAAATTAAAACTAACTCAGTCAGTCACCACGAAATAAACTAAACTAAACTAAACTATAAAGAAAAAACTACCCAAGAATTGATGTCACACGTGCAAAGAAACGGAGACAAAGCCTGATAACTAAACTCAAACTCTTCACCAAACGCACTGGCATCCATTCATTTACAGCCAGGGAGCTAATTGGACAGTACGTCAATCAGGAATGCATGTCCCACATAAAGCATTTCCAACATTTACCAAAGAACCTTCAGCTAATGTTTGCTTAGCTCTGTCTATTTGTCCGAGGTAATGGATAAATGAGCCTAACCTTTGACCTCACGTGAGCTAATTCCAACCTATCTGAAGGGAGACAAGACAAAGTTAGCTTTGCAAAGGGAAACTGTGAAACAAAAGTGGAGGAGGGGGGAAGACGGTGGCTTGGTGGGTTTCTTAATATTACAGTAAATGACACTTCATTGAGATTCTGTGGTGTGGCTTTCATCTGGTGTTAAATCAACAGAATAACTTTGTCAGTGCTGTGAAAAAGAAGTTGAATCTCAAAGCAGTAAGATGAAAATTAACACTAAAGTCTTCTGTGCAACAAAGAATCTTCATAATAATGAAGATTTTAGTCTAAATTAAAATGTTAAAACTTATAATAGTCATTCTGGGGGTTAGAACATCTCAGGGGGCTTCAGATACACTGCAAAAACACACATCTTACCAAGTATTTTTGGTCTAGTTTGAAAACCCATTCAGTGAGGCTGAATTAAATCAATTCTGCAAAGAAACGTGGACCAGAATTTCTTCATTGTGACACAAAAGAGTAATTTTCAGTTGTCATAAATGCTTCATATTTCTCCTAGGTTTGGATGATTTTCCTCATTGTCATAAATGAAACTTAACATCTAGTCAACAGAAAAACCCAAAAACTTACAAAGTAATGTCTAATTACTAGTGTAATTCTCTCAAATTAAGACAAAACTAACACTAAGTAACATTTCAGCAAGATATGAGTTTACTTTAAGTCAATAATTTCTTAATGTACATCAGACCAATTTCTAATGTGGGAAACTTTTTTCATGTTTATATTTGGTAGTTATTTACAGAAAAGAAATAGTAATAGGTCAGGAATTAACATCCTGAATAAAACGTGTGCTAGCTGCCTACAATGCAAAAAAATACAAATCTTACTAAGCATTTTTGGTGGAGTTTCTAGTGAAATATCTTAGTACACTTGAATTGAGACAAAACTAACATATAAGTAACTTTTCAACAAGATATAGGAGCTTGTTGTAAGTCAATAATTCCTTGATATTGATGAAAGATGTGCTAATTCACCTGTAAAATGAAAAAAACAATGTGTGAAGTGAAATAATCTGCCAGCTGAACTCAAACTGGGTTGCTAGGAGACGGACTGGGTTTGGCAGGTGTTGCTAGGTAACGGCGAAGTGCCAGTTGATTGTTAAATAAGTGACATTAATCTTTCAGTGGAACTAGAACTAGAACTTTTTCACACCAAAAAAGTTGTTAAAAACTCAGTATTCATTTTATTATTTTTATTTATGGCTAGACTTTCATCTCCAATCCATCCAACAACTTTAGGAATAACCCCATAATCGAGAAATGTAAATCTGTATCTGACAGTGAAATGCTTATTTGGAGGAACAACATGTACACACCAGCAATTACAATTTCCAAAAAAAGGCAGTTTTTATTGCAGTTTTAAGTAATGCGACGATTTCCAGTTTTCAACCACACTGCATTAGATTGAAATGTTGATGGAGGAAAAAATTACAGCATCCTCCATTTTTACTGAACATGATGTTAAAGATGTGTAAAAAGTTTAAAATAAATTCACATCTTACTGCAGTAGCAAAATCCAACAGTGGATTTGATCACAATTATTCAATGGGGAAAGATAATGTTAAATTTGTTTTACAATTTAAATCACAACTTTCTGGTTTTGAGAGTTTTGCTTCAAGTGAAAATATCTTAGTACGCTTGAAATTAGACAAAACTAACTTACAAGTAACTGCTCAGTAAAATATAGGAGCCTTTTATGTCAATAATTGCTTGATATTGATGAAAAATGTACTGTTTGTATAAGTTCCACTTATAACTGGGCATTTTCCGCATATATTCATCCACTTTAAGGAATTATTGACTTAAAAAGCTCCTATATTTTGCTGAAATTTTACTTTTAAGTTAGTTTTGTCTTATTTCAAATGTACTAGAAAAAAACTGGATAAATATAAAGATAAACAATTGAAATTCACTGTTAACCATGATGGAGGATCTGTGTGGAGCTTTGTAATCACTGAATTTTTTAACTAAATGTTTCAAAACATAAGCTACCTCAGTGAAATTTGACTTTATTTCCACCTTTTTTTCCCATTTCTTTACCAGGTCTTACAAATAAGTACGGCGGGCATCATGAAAGTAGTCGGGAAATGAAAACAAAGGGAACAAAGGCACACAGACACGTGGCAGATTCACTAGTTCTCATCTACTCAAACTATTTCATCAAGCGGGTAGAAAAACACAAAGAAAACATTCATCCTGCATAGTCCCAAAGCATTTTGTCTTTTTATGCAACAGGTTTACCGAGGCAGACTCACATGTCCTAAAATCAGCAACTAATTGGATTATTACATACTTTCTCTGTTACATTTTAAATAATCCTCACCATAGATCACTGGGCTCATTGTAAAAAGCCTCAGCTCGCTCTGATCTCTGATAATATTGTACGTAACTATGGTAAAATGCTGCTTTTATATCCCAAAATGTTACAACAGCTGAGCCAGTCTGTCTGTTAGGCAACAGAGAGAAAACACAGACGGACTGATAAAGACACAGCGGACTCAATGGACAGGGATGCACAGTGAGGACGGACGGTGATGTGGGACTTTATCTGCGTGAAGCGTAAACAGGCTCTGAAATGCAGTGGAGATGAAGACAGAGGCAGTACAGCAGCTATTTCTGCATCCATGTTGGAAAAGTTCAGGACATGCAGGATCCTCCTTCACTCAAGTTTGATTCAGGAGAGAGAGACGGGCTCAGGGCGTAAAGGTCAAGGGTCAGATGAAAGCGCACATCAGTGAGGTACGACGGCGTGCCACGGCCAGAGAGAAAGGAGAAGGTTTCTGACAAAAAACTCCAAAAGTTTTAGATTAATCGCTGAAATTTTCTAGAAAAAAAAAACCAAGGAAAATTGTGAGCTCCAAAAGACTTGCGTAGTTTTGTGAGAAAAAAAGTCACAAATTTTGAGAATAATTTCAGAATTTAAAAAAAATCGGAGCTGGAAAAGTTGAAAATTTGCAAGAGAAAAACTCTGAAATTTTGGCATTAATCACTATATAAAATTTTGGAACTCGTCTCTTGGATTTTTTTTTTTTCAATTTCAAAAGTCCAAAATTTACAACTTTTCAAATTCAGAAATGTTCGTGTTTTTTTCAATAAAATTTCTGACATTCATCTCAAAATAACTGAGATTTTTTGGTAAATTTTCTACTTTTGAACTCAGAAAGTTCCACACTTTTTCTGCAAGATTTCTGAAATTTATCTGAAAATCTTTTACTTTTGCAGCTCAGAAATTTCTTTGATTTTCCTAACAAAATGTCTGAGATTAATCTCAAAATTTCAGTTTTTTTTCCCTCGCAAAATTTTGACTTTTTCTCTGTTCTAGAAAATTTCTGAGATGAATCTCAAAATGTAAGAGTTTTTCCTCTCACAAACTTTCAACTTTTGGAGCTCAGGAATCTCCTTGTTTTATCCAGAATGTTTCTGAGATTAATCTCAGAATTTCTGAATTATTTTCTCACAAACCTTTGACTTTTCAAACTCAGAAACTTGAAAGATTTTTCTGGAAAATTTGCAAGATTAATCTCAAAATTAAAAAAAAAATTCTTGCAAATTTTTGACTTTTGGAACTTAGAATTTTTCTTATTTTTTTCCAGAATATTTCTGAGATTCATCTCAAAACTTCTGAGTTGTTTTATTTATTTATTTTTTGCATTAATGTACTCTCCTTTTGTATCTATAGAGGCCAACAGGCCATCGCAGTGAGGAGCAGTCACTTTGTCTAACAGTTGAATTGTCTGTTTTTCCAGTGCGTCTTTGGCGCCCCCTAGCTGGGAGACAGAGCAGGGCTGTTCTCTGTGCTGATGTTAACCAGACATTCACTTGATTTGAAGCTAGCTAGAGATTTGGTGCTTGGAAGAGAAGTCAAAGACCCACACAGGCCCATCATGGAGGGGGTGTAGTCCTTTCCTGGAGGGGAAACAAAGCAGCCATTTTAAATCTTTAGGGTAAATAATCATTTAGAGTTTTAAAAGTAAACATTTCAGTGGCTGCAGCGCCACCTGTGCACCAGGTTCCTCCGTTCTGTTTGCCCTCGATCCTCTGGGAGTCGGAGTCCAGACTGACCTCCACTGACAGCAGCTCCGTGCTCGGGAAACTCCTCCTGCAGGTCAACAGGAGGACAAGAGAGGGAGACGTTCAGCAGCCGGCCCGGAGTCGCATTAATCTGAATTAACTGACAGACAAACTGAATGCAGTCAATATTCCTGTTCGCCGTGAGCTCTGTTTCTGGTTTCATTGTGTGGCAGTAGATTTAATTAAAACAAAAAGAAATATTCAGCCAGTAATTTTAATATATTTGTGATTTAACATACATTTATCCAGTGGAAAAATTATACTGGGTAGAAAATAAAACTTTTTTTTAATGACTTTTTCACCAAAACTTTTAAAGATGGCTAGGTTGAAAAAAACAAAACAACAACAACAAATATATTCATAAATATTATGCCAATTTTATCTAACAATTCCCAGAAAATCCATAGCTAGAAGTGGTAAAATCCTTAATCCATGACTACCTGGATCCTTTAAATCTATAAATATAACTTGACACAAAAAGAGAAGAAAAATGGCAAAAAAGAAACAAAAGTAAAACAGAATAAAAACAGAATGGGCAATAAAAGAGATTGAAAAGAATCTAAAACACAGAAAAACAAAGGAAGAAAAATAATGATGCGCCCATAGTAGGAAAAAACAAATAAAAAGTGTTTAACTAGAAGGAAACAAACAAACATAGATTACAAGACCAATCTATGAAAAAATCTGTAAGTTTTAACCAATCAAACCTAAACTATTTATATTTAAAATTTTGTAAGATAAATTGTTCTTGCTAACACGACTTTTGAATTATTCAAACTTCTCATATATTGTCTTTTCAAATCTCAGTGAATTAAAGATTGTTATTCCAACGACATAATAATGAATTGTTATATTTAGGTGAGGTTTTGCCAGTCAAACCTGCGGAAAAGCTTCATGTCCTCTTGGATGTTGTAGGGGTCAAGGGTCGGCCACTGGTTGATGAGGGGGATCGGCAGATCTTTGGCCAGATGGTTGGAGTCGCATGGAATCAGGCTCGTCCTAATGCACAGCAGGGGGAAACATGACGTAAATATTCCGGTTTATTTTTCTTCCAAAAACCAATAAGAGAATCCCCTTTAAATTAAAGCTGACTTTTGATGCAAAATTCACTTTTTGCAAGTTTTTATACTTCCATTCGGGTCTCAACTCATTCTAAAAATATTCCAAGTGCTTAAACAACAAAACATCCAACTATTTTTGGCAATAAGTTATTGTTTTTTGTTTTGTGGAAAATGATAAAACTGCACCATCACCCAGCAACCCCAGCCTAACTCAGCCCGTTACCTAGCAACCCAACTGGAGCTCCAGCATGTTTGATTTTACAGCTCTATGCTGTAAAATCTGTACAATGGCTGCTGGAAAAGACAAGTATTTTGTCGTCTTGCCGTCCAGAAACCACTACTTTCTGCATTCTTGTTGGTTGTGCAGGAGGCTCTACTAATGCTTTTCAAAGACATACGATTGTATAATTATGCTTTTGTTTCCAGCCATTTTCACATGCAGCAGATCATTTGGATTTAAAGCAACAGGACGCCGTAAAACAGCTCATTCTGATCGTCATTGCAGGCCTGCCTGTCTCAACAGGCAGAACTGCGATGACTAAAATCTTATTATCCAAAAACTATAAGTGCAACAACTGAAATAAACATGTTTTGTGTAACCCAGAAACCTTGCATAGAGGCTTCATGGGTGACCTTTACAGATTGGTGGTGTGTTAAATGGGCTGCAGCGTTGGTACATAGTACAAAGATATTAATACATTTTTTCAGATGTACTAAATAGTTAGCGTGTGCTACTATTCATTTTGTGAATGAATTCCTGTCCTCTTGAGTAAAGCTGCCATAACCTTCAGGTTTGTAAGATTCCCCTGATCTGATCTCATGACAGACATGATGAAGATGTTTAGTGAACTCACAGTTGCTCCTGCAGCTCCAGGATTACATCCTCTAGCTCCTTCTTCTCCTGTTGGCTTTGGCTCTGAATTTCCTCCAGCTGAGATTTCAGCTTCTTGTTCTCCGTCTCTGTGTTCTTCAGCTGAGATTCACGCAGGCGCACGAGCTCCTCCAGGTACCCCTGACAACGTTTTCCAAATTTATGTGTTTGATTTTTTTATGCACAAAATACACTGGTGATTGTTTAGTAATGTGCTTTAAAATATTAAAGCACAAAATTAAAGCGCATTTTAAAGCACATTATGAGGCATAAAAGGAAATGAGGATTGCATTTTGGCCAAATAATTAAGACATTTTTAGATTAATCTCAAATTTTCAAAAAAATTGAATTAAATTTCTCAACTTGAAAAGTAAAAAATTTGCTAGAAGAAAATCAACAATTTTGAGATTTATCTCAGAAATTTTTGAAAAGGCTTTTTATGTCCAAGCTTCAAAAGTTAAAAGGTTGCTGGAAAAAACTGAGAAGCTTTTAAGATTAATCTAAAATTTTCTAACAAATTTTTTTTTAAATGTATTATTATTTGTTATCTTGAAAAGTAGAAAATTTGCAAAAAATGTTTTAGTAATTTTACAATTAATTTAACATTTTCTGAAAAAAAATCTGAAAAAGTAGATTATTTGCTACAAAAAAAAATCATAAATTTTTAGATTAATCTTAAATTTGATAAAAAACTAAATTCTCAGCTGCAAAGGTAGAAAATTTGCTAGGCAAAACTGACGCATTTGAGATTAAGTTCAGACATTTTCTGAATTTTCTGAAAAAACTTTCTGAGCTTTTTAAGCTCAGAATTTCCTGAGCTTGAAAAGTCAAAAGTTTATGAGAAAAAACTTGGAGATTAATCGCAAATTTAAAAAAAAAAAAATAGAAAAATTAAAAATTCTCAAGTTACAAAAGTCAAACATTTGCCTCAAAAGAACTGCAGCTCCAGTTCTGCAGACTGGAACTAAACCCAGAAGAAAGAAAACTTTTCATTTTCAGAGCTTGAAAAGTCAGAAATTACTAGAAAACATCTAAGAAATTTTGAAATGAATCTCAGAAAAGAAAAAAAAAAACTTGGAAATTTGTGAGTTTCAAAATGTAAAAATTTTCAATTCATAATTTTCTGAGTTTTTTGGCAGAATTTTTCTCCTGTTTTTCTACCTACAGTGTCTCTAACTAGAGAGGCTGTTTGGTGATCAAGCAGTGAAATGTGCGAACACCTTCTGAGCGTTGACGATCTTGAACCTCTGCTCCATTTTGCGGCACTTCGTGCTCCAGCTCTCGTCGTCGGTGACCAGCGGGACGTACGGATGCTCGGGGAGGCTGTCGTCGCTGGCGCTGCTGTCGACGCTCCGCTGATCATCATCGCTCAAGTATTCATAGCTGCACAGAAAACAACTGCTGTACTTCCTCTCTCTCTCTCTGTGACTGTTTTACGGCCATCTTGTTTTACTGTTTAAAGTAAGATGGCCGACCCGACTGATGCAGCTCGTTTCTCATTTTAAAGCTCCGGAGTGAAACACTGAACATTCCTGCTGCTGTCTAACCAACCTTATCTGCTGCTTTGCTGCCGTTACCTCTGTGTGAATTTCAAGTATGGAGTGTAGTCGATCACCGCCGGGGATTTCCCGTCCAGGGCCTCTCCTTTCAGGCAGAAACTGTGGGAAGGTAGACGCTCTAAATTAAGACCATAAATTACATCAACAAAAATATTTCTCTCTGTACAAGGGTCAAAGGTCAATCCCAGTACCTAAAATCTATGGCTCCCACCCCAATGAGCATCCCCGTTAGCACTGTGGCTTCTTCTCTCAGCATTATGGCTCCTTCTGAGTAAAACCTCCTGAAGCGCAAAGACAACAACAGACACAGAGGAACATGATTACAGTAAAGGACAGGCAGACATTCTGGAGGACAGTCAGACATTCTGGAGGACAGTTAGTCACTTTTGAGGACATTTAATCACTTTGGAAGACAGTCAGTCATTTTGGACAAACACTCAGCCATTTTGGAAGACAGTTAGTGACTTTGGGGGCCAGTCAGTCATTTTGGGGGGCAGTCAGTCATTTTGGGGGGCAGTCAGTCACTTTGGGGGGCAGTCAGTCATTTTGGAGGACAGTCAGTCATTTTGGAGGACAGTCAGTCATTTTGTGGGACAGTCAGTCATTTTAGACTACAGTCAGTCTGACCTGGTTGTCCTGCTGTCTCGCAGAGCAGTGGCGATGTACTCAGACAGCCTCTTCTCCATGAGGGCGACTCTCATCCAGGCTCGACCCTGAAAACATCAAATGGAAACACGGCTACAGTTTACACAAAAACCGCTATGGTGCTATGCTATGTTCCTCGCTAACAGCTACCGGTTGGTTTTTTTGTGACTCACTTTCGCTCGAGATGTGTTGATGTTTTCCATGCTTTCAATGCTGCTGATGCAGCTGTTGGGGACTTTAGCACATGCCAGGCGGATGTAGTCCCAATAACTCCTCTGACCGTCAAACCAGCTACTAGAGCCTGGAAAATAAAAACATTTTAACAACATAAATTATATTTAGGTTTAAAACAGCATAGGGTGTCAAAATAACAGCAATAATTTGGGTTATTTGGTCTGTAATAAAGTATTTTCATGCTAACTAAATAACATGCTAACTAGACTAAATTTAGTCTATTAAATCTATTTAGCCTAGACATTAAATATTTAGTTTACCAAGTAAAAATATCTTGCTAGCTTCCTAATAAAATGTCTAGTTTGGATTGAAATATAGAGCTGCTAAATTAAAACTTTTTCACTAAACTAAATATTTAGCTTGCTAACTAAATCTTTAGTTTGGAGCTAAATATTCAATTGTTAAACTAAATATTTAGTTGGTAAATACAATATTTAGTTTGCTAACTAAATGCTTAGCTAAACAACTGAATATTTAGCTACTAGCTGAATACTTTGCTCCAAACTAATTGTTTAGTTTGCTTGCTAAATATTTAGTTTCAAACAAGACTTAATATTTTGTTTGCACCCAAATAGTTGCTAAACTAAATATTTAGGTGGTAAATTAAATATTTAGCTTGCTAGCTAAATGTGTAGTTTACACTTTAATCCTTAGCTAGCAAGTTCAATAATTCATTTGGAAATTAATATTCAGTTTATAAACTTATTATTTAGCTTACAAAATTAAATTAACCCACATTTTTTACTCTCATGACAAGCTAAATAATCCGAATTGTTGCTGTTAATTTTTGACAGTAACTTTTGTAAATGGTGCACCATAACCACGAACCAGTTAAATTTAAATCCAGGTAACTTAATCATTGCCAGCGTCTCATTATTTTTGTTTTTCAGCCTGAAGTTGGGCTCTGATATTCGGGTTTGCTACCTTTAAAACGGTGGCTGAGGATGTGTTCAAGGACTGCTGCAAAATTTATGAACTCTTCGGATGAATCATCGATGGGCTCGGCAGTGTATTTCTCTAACAGAGTCTTAACGGAAAACCTGCATGGGAGAGAAATAAAAATTAAGTGACCTTGGAAAATAGATTTTCCAACAGGAAACTTAACAATAATCAAAATACGGCAGGACTTTACTGGTAAAAATTTTAAAATCTAACATTAACTCAGCGCTTCTTAAAAATATTTTGAATTTCTACTTGATATTTAGAAGCAGATTTGTCTCTTAGTGGAAAGGTAATGGTGATGAAATGATTTAATCCTCCATATTGTTATATTACACTCTGGTGACTACTGAGAGCATCACTGCTTTCTGTAATCCGGCCTGATGTCATCCACTTCCTGCGAAGAAAACCTGGCCATGCCGACTCTCAGGAAGCTCAAACAAAGAGTTTACTGAAGAGCCTTTATGTTTCTGTTCACACGCAGACAAACATCTGTTCAGACTTTAAAGGTTGATTCTCCAAAAGATTTTAACCAAACTTTTACTTTTCAGCAACATAAATGCTCTCCAAAAATGTCTCCTTCTTATACTAGTAACTTTTTATATATATATAAATTTACTTTTAGGAATATTTTTACTACTCTGTACTTTTTACTTTTACTTGAGTAATTTTCTTATTAAGTATCTCTACTCTTAGTTGAGTAAAATGTATGGCTTTTTACCCACTGAATAAAAAAGAAGCATAATTTAATTTAATTTAATTTAACCAAAAAGTCACCAGACACACACGCTCACCTGCAGGTTTTGTTAAAGCTTCATAAGTTTTTCATTGAAAGAACATTTTCTTTTGCCTGATTTTGTTATTTTTTTTGTTACTAAAATGAATTATTGTAATTTTGTTCTTTAAAATAACAAAATTTTACAAAATGCTGTTACTGCACTAATGCAGTTAGTGGAATAAAGACTATTTTGAAACTGTTTTCAATTTCAGCAAATAAATTGGAAGTAAAACTAATCTGTTAATTAATGTATAACTTTAAACCACAGTCTGTCCATTTTCACACATCGATAAGACAAAGCTTAACTTAACAAAGCGATTTCAGCCTCCATTGTTCCCAAGACAACAATGTCTCATTGTGTTTGGGTTGGACGATAACTGGACGACTGTCCTCAAAGCGAGGACATTAGCATTGCTGTCGCAGCAGCACAGAAAGCAGGACGAATTATTCTCCGCTTCACCGTATGCAGAGATCTAACTGGAGACAGCATGCTAATTCTGCAACTATAAAAATAACAGAAATGGATTTTCTATCTGTAACAGTGCTTAGTTTTTTATTATTCTATTTCATATATATATATATTTATCAGGCTAGCTTGGCAGAGGTGGGCAGGGTATCCAAAAATTGTCCTCAAGTAAAACAGTATTTGTAGAAATATTCTAAGAAATGGGCTAAATTATAAATCATTTAATATTTAAAAATTATATAATCAGACAGACCAAAATCTAAAATTAAGTGAAAATTTTGGTACATTAAAGACCAAAATGACAATAGTGCATATAATTAATAAAAAAAAACAACAATATTAGGCAAAATAATTTTTGTCTAAATTAGTTTTTTCAATACAAAAATTGATGAAACATATTTGTTTTTCATTCAGTGGGTAGAGAATCCAGAAATTTTACTGAAGTAAGAGTAGAGATACTTCAAAATAAAATAAAAAATACTTTTCAAAAATAAAGTTGCTCAAGTAAATGTAATTGAGTAAATGTAACGAGTTACTACTTAACGTTAGATTGGTGTTTTTGGGTAGCTGCTTAACTCGCATATGCCTACGGCCGGCCCTGCTTCATAATGTGATAATGCCCCAGTCCCTGGGGAGCCAGGACGTTTACCAACATGGCAACCAGACCATCAGAGTTCACAAAATTAAACTGCAATTCATCCTCCAGAACCATCACATGTCTCCCCTTTGGTTACATTTATTATAAATTCATATTAACAGAACAGAAAAGAGAATATTAAAGTAAAACATTTAATTAAACTTACCTGCAGACCGTGAGGAGGTTTTTTCTCTCCACCGCCACGTTTCGAGCCGACACCCTCTTCGACACTTCTGCCATCGCCATCGCTGCTTGCACATATCCGGGCTCCATGCGGAGGAAAAAGCCCCGGGATGGATGGACCCCTCCCTGCCGGCCCCTCCGCGGTCACTGCCGGCGGAGGATGCTGAGGCTGACGGGCCGCATCATCCCGTCCGCCGTCCGGCTCCAGCAGCGCGACTGCGTGTTTCTGAAGCAGCGGGGAGGAAGCAAACCCCCGAAACTCATCGGATCGACAGATGACCCGGGTTTATTACGATTCCTGCGTTTAGAGGACTCAAAGGCGCCCGTGTCTTCTCGCGATTTCTCCCCCTAAATGGTGACTTCATCGTGACGTAAGCGGCGGGCGTCATCTTCAATCGTACAGAGGGACATGACGTATTAGCCCCAGTGTGCCAGTGTTTTTTTTTTTTACATTTTATTTCAACAGATAACATTACAAAGAGGACATTTAACACAATGACAAATTTCACAATACTACACTGTAAAACAACCCTGCATCTCGGCAGCTGTGGTGGCCACAATTTCTTCAAGCTAAAATTTATACTGAAACTTTTACTGTATTTGTACGATAAAATTCGAATTTCTACTAATTTTACTGAACAAATGTTACCTTACTTATATGGTAAAATTCTGGCAACCAAAGAATGTCATCATATAAATACAGATTTTACCACATTTATACAGTAAAATCCTTATATATGGTAAAATTTGTGTACGGTAAAATTCTGTCAATATTTTACCGTAAATTATAAAAAAATTTCTTACAGTGTATATTAAAAATAAAGAATAAGTACTTAGTTTTTTTCCTTAACAATCAGAAAATAACCAGCTTTTTACGGAAATTTTGATATATATTTTTATCATTTACATTAAATTGGTCTCCAGAATGTTTGTTACCTTGAACAGAAACTATTTGTGTCTCTAAACCACACCCGGCTACACTTCAGTTTTCTTTAAACCAGCTTTTAAAAAGTACTCTAATTTATTACAGCTAATTTTATTAGTTTTGCTCAGGCTATAATTATTATTTTAATTACTTTATATCAGAAAAGCTAATAAAACAAAAATTCTATAGATATTTTTTTGTTTTTCTTCTTGTACAAACTGTTCATCCATTGTAGCTTTATGTTTATATTTATGTGACTGGAGCTGCATGGAGCTACAGTTGTTAGCACTGTTGCCTAGCAACAAGAAGGACCCGTTTCTTGACCTTTCTGCGTGGAGTTTGCGCATGCGTGGGCTCGCTCTGGAGGACGGACCCACCCAAAAACACACAGAACCTCTAAGTGTAATCGACCTGTATAGGTATAGCTGTCTGTTTGTTGTTTATTTTTCATTAAGCTCTTCTGTGTGTATTTTAAATTATTAGTTATTTTGTTCTTGCTGTGAAACATCATTCTGTGCGCAAAACTTCGTCAACATACCGCTACTGTCGAAAAAAACCCCACTTTTTCGAAATTACAGTAAAAACAGCTTAAAATAAAAAATAATATTAGATATTGATAATTTTGTGTGCTCAGTGAAATTAGAAGTTTTTTAAAACTACAAATCCGAAGCATGTTGCTTGAATTGTAACAGGGTGTCATTTTAAGAATATTTTAGATGTAAAGTCTGCCAAAATTGGTTTATGTATTCATCAAGTTAATGTTGTTTGGGCAAAAAGCTATTTTTTCGTTTCGGTAAACCACTTTACGTCACGCTGCTCTTGGCGGTTACCATAGCAACCGGTAACTGACAACTTCTCCCGCTTTTTCTGTTGTCGCGTGTTTGTTCGTCGCGCTAACTCTGCTCCGTTTTTGTCTTTACACGCATTACATCTTAACATACAGCTTAGAGAAACGTAATTATACACTTTTTGTACGTCTCCTTTTTAGCTGTTATCATAATTAATGTTATCTATGTCAACCGCTGTCAACTGTTCAGTGGGAGCCGTTGCTAAATATATAAATCGCGCTGTTTCCACTTGAAGAATAACACAAACATGTGTCTGCTTTGTTGCTCCAGACATCATGATTACATGTTGCTGGTCTGAAAGTAGGTTTCCAGCAGAAAACGGACGGTGACGCAATCAGAACCATCACCACAGCCATCCTGCTGGCTTATTTCACCGTTTTCTTTTACTCCTCCCTTTCTCCTTCCTTCTCATTAAATGATTATAAATGCTTATGCATGTGGCTGGTGGTGTCACATTTCTTTTTCCCTCTCCAATGAGCTGACAGAGGATTGCCACCATGTCTCTGGTGAGTCTTGCAGGAGATTTGTGGGCTTCTTGGTGTTGCTGCAGCAGTAATCACTCATATGCATCCTTGTGCGCTGATGGTTTTGTGGGATTTTCTCACATACCTCCATCTTGTGATGCCATTTTTCCAGCAGTCATGTGGTGAGAGGCGGAGGTACACCCCGGAAACGTCACAGGACCAAAACAAAAAAAAAACATCCTGGCACTTGAAATAACAAATTAACCTAAGTTGAAAGTATACACAAACACTTTAGTTAAGTAAGAAGTAGAAATATGTCAACAAAAAGTACTCTAGTAAAAGTAAAAGTACCACATTAACATTTTTACATGAAAAAGTACAACAGTAAGTAAGTTCTTGCTTTAATAAAAGAAAGAGTTATGTCCAAATTATGGTATTTTAAAGACTAAAATGAAAAACCCCCAAATAACATAATTACAAAATAACAGATTCATTCAGCGTTTCCCCCCCCCCAAATAAACAATTATAAAACTAACTTATTGTTAGTTATGCAAATATATTGCATCATGCTAAGTGATACAGCAGATACAGTGCAAAAATCACAAAATGTTATCAAGTATTTATTGTCTAGTTTCTACTGCAAATAAGACAGTCTTATCACTTAAGATAAGACAAACTTACACGTAACTTTCCAGCTAAATATAGGAGCTTGTTTTAGTAAATAACTCCTTAACATTAATTATGGCTTACTGTTGCTCTACTGGCAGATGTTTCACTTATAAAAATGGAAAAACAATCCAGAACCAGTCATTTATTAAATCAACATTAAGAAATTATTGACTAAAAACAAGACTCTATATGTCTTACTTTAAAGGTTTTTTAAGTTAATTTTGTCTTATTTCAAGTGTACTATGACATGTGCGATGGAAACTAAACCAACAATAGTTGGTAAAATTTGTGTGTTTTTTTACAGTGCACACTGTTTAATTTTTTCCAGGTATTAAAACCAGTTTTAAACGTATTTCATTTGTATTTTATCTGTTTTTATTAATGGAAATATGAAAAGTGTGTTTATTCAGCCCTCCTGAGTCAATATTTTCTAGAATACATTTTTACTGTTGTAACACCTGCAGCTCGTCTGAAACCAGATGAACATTTTCTGAGTCAGGCCGGAGGAAAGCTACTTTAAAACATCAGTTTTTAGGTCTTTTCAAATTGGACTTGGAATGGATTATTCTAGTTGATAAACCAGGGATTATTTCATATTTTATGATAATCAGTAACTATAGCAACAATAACATAAATACCTTTTAATTTTACTTCAAATTTTGAAAATGTGCTTCTCTTCTTTAAGCTTTTAAATGAACAAAGATGAGCTGGGTGTCGCAGTACTCTTTTTTTACGACAGAGGGCGCATGATCTTCCTTGGGAGTTCAATTCATTTTATTCACTTTTTCAAAATTAAATACTGAAGTGAGATACAGATTTTCAATCAAGTCTGCACAATTTATTAGAAATATCACACTTTACTCCAAAAACATTTATTAAATAATCAGAATTTTCTTTTTTTCTTATTACAATTAACACATAAAACTACAATAGTGCTTTAGGACCACTATAGATTAAAAAAAGGAGTACATTTCTGCCACACACTCACAAATTTTGAGATTTAGAGCAGGATTCTTATTTGTAAGAAGAAGGACAGTTTTGAGTTTGAGAAGTTTAAATGTTCTTTCAAAAACATCAGAAATCTTGAGATTAATATTTGACATTTTTTTAGAGACAAAATGTGAACATGTCTGAAGTTCTCAAATATTTTCAGAGATTTTTAGAAATCTTAGGATTAATCTCAAACATCTGGAAAAAACATGGACATTTTTGACGTTTCAGAAAACTTTCTAGACAAAACTTGGACATTTCAAACGTTGAAAATGTTTGACTTTTGAAATCCACACATTTTTGAGTTTTTTTCTACAAATTTCAGAGATGAATTTCAACAATATTCATTCTTTCAAGCAAATCTTAAAGTTTTCAAGCTCAAATTTCCAAGTTTTTTTCCAGAAAATTTCAGAAATTAATCAAAAAATAAATTATTTTTCTACCAAATTTTCAACTTTTGAAAGTCAGAAATTTCAGCTTTTATACAAAATTTTGTATATAAATCTCAAAATTTATGAGTTTTGTAGAAAATCTAAGCTTTCTTGAGCTGTATTTTCCAAGTTTTTTCCTGGATTTCTTTTAGATTAATATAAAAATTTCAGTTTCTTCTAGAAAACTTTTCAAACTGAGAAATCTCCAAGGTCTTTTCTAGAAAAATGTTTGAGATTTGAGATAAATTTCTGACTCTTTTCTAGCAGGTTTTTGACTCTGAAATTTCTGAGCTCCTGGTACAAAATTTTGGAGATAAATATTAAAGTTTTTAGCTTTCTTCTAGCAAATTTTAAGCTCAAATTTCCAAGGTTTTTTCTTTTTAGATCTCAAAATTTCTGAGTTTCTTCTAGATTTCTTTGTACTTTTCAAACTCAGAAATTTCCCCGTTTTTTTCTATAAAATCTCCAAAGTTAATCTAAAAATGTTTTTTTGTTTTTGCTGAAATTTACTCCTGTTTTGGCCCTGAAACGCCGTCGTATAACACAGAGTAAACATCATAAAATATTTACAGATGCAGTCCTTTTGTCTGTTTACCTGGTGAATGCTGGCGGCTCGCCCTGCAGGCTTCTCACTCGGGCTCCAGCTCTCCAAAATAACTCCGGTGTCTGTTGCTCCGAGCCGCGGCCTGAAGGGAACGTGTGAAATTCTGGACAGTGTTGTGAGGGAACTTGGGGCAGAGGTCACACCAGAGGAAGGAATCAAGGGTAAAAAGTGCATCAACCCTGTGATTTGTGACAAGTTGAAAAATAGGACCATTCTGAGCGCTTGGGCAACAACAAGGGATGGAGATTTGTCTAGACACGCCGTCTAGACTCCAAAAAAATCTTGAGAAGTTGATGGATGGGTTGTTAAAGTAGAAGCTGGAGTTACTGTATGATGTCCTTGTAATAAATACCATGTGGAGGTCTACTTTTGGAAAAGGGAGCATCGTCGGAAGTACGATTTGGACTGAGGGTCCTCCGCAGGGGCTTGGAAAACCAAACACAGGCAGATGAGAGCAGGGAGAAGGATCACACTGGAAAATATTGCACCGTTTATACACACATAGTGTCCGTGGGTTTCTCCAAATCCTCCCCAGCATCACATCTTTCCACTGTTTGCACATGAACCTGCTCAGATTACTCTCACATGAATGAAAAAAAAAGCAATATTACAACTCATACGGTGAGAGAAATTAAATACCAGGCAGCATAAATCAGAACCAGAGAGCTTAAATAACAATAAAACATAAACCAGGAATGGTGAACATGTTTATCTGTCACCGTTTACCTGCAAAAAACACAAAACTTATCAAGTATTTTTGGTCTATAAGTGCAAATATCTCAGAACACTTGAAATAAGAGAAAACTAACTTATAAGTATTTATGAAAAGTGCTAATTTCACTTATAACAAAACATTTTCTCATGACATTAGTGAAATAATTTGCTAGAGGAAATAGAACTTTTTAATCCATAAATAAGAATTTTCGACTTAAAACAAGCTCCTACATCTTGCTGAAAAGTTACTTATAACTTTATATAAGGTGTACTAAGGTATTTGCACTAGAAACTAGACCAAAATTACTTTGTAAAATTTTGCGTTTTTGCAGTGCAGTGAAACACAAACTTGAAATTGTCAACCAAACACACAGCCTTATAAAAGTATTCACACCCTGCTCTTTAATTTAGTGCTGAAGTACAATCCATGGATCAGATCAGGAAGAAAGTGAGAGCTGGTCCAAACGGTATGAATACTTTTGGAAGGTGTAAATGGGTTGTACTTCTGTTATCATTACACAAAATGTCTTTAGTTATTCGGATTGTTCCTAACCCTCACTGTAAACACTTTACAAACCATTATGTACGGTGGCCGACAGGTGCAAATGCGCAGCAAAAGAGAAAACATGCAAACAAAAAAGAAGACACCCCCGAATGAAATGCAGCAAACAAAAAGTGTTGAAAACGGAAGTGCTCCAGACCACTAGGGGGAGTCAAAGAAAATAGTATTCATTTCTATGGGACCAGATGCAAGATTCTTCTTCTTCTTCTTCTTCTTCTTGGTATTTATTGGCGGTTGGCAACAAACTTACAGTAGCATTACCGCCACTTACCAGTATGGAGTGTGGTTCGAGATGGTCTATAAACTTTCACTTTCTACCTTTTCCCTCCATTAACTCCTGATTAAACATACCCCCACACATACACACCTGCTTATATTATCCAACTTGCTTATAACTTTATATACCCCTCTTTGATATTCTTTACACATTCACACCCAACTTGCTCTACTCATATCCTATGAAATAGCTTTGTTTTTTTAAGATACCGAATAATTATTTGAATATGTCTACTCCCGAAATCTCTCCTCAAAAATTCTATTAAATTAAACCTTTCTTTAATACCTACACACTCTCTCAGCATGCATCTTCTCTCTTCTTCATACTTACAACACTCTAAAATAACATGCTCTATTGTTTCAGACTTCTCACAATAATCACACTTTCCAGATGCAAGATTCAGAGAGATACCTTTACTTTCTTTCAAATTTCTTTCTCTGAATCTTGCATCTGGTCCCATAGAAATGAATACTATTTTCTTTGACTCCCCCTAGTGGTCTGGAGCACTTCCGTTTTCAACACTTTTTGTTTGCTGCATTTCATTCGGGGGTGTTTGCGTCTCTCTTTTTGTTTGCTGCATTTCATTCGGGGGTGTCTTCTTTTTTGTTTGCATGTTTTCTCTTTTGCTGCGCATTTGCACCTGTCGGCCACCGTAATTATGACTGTTATAAATGTGTGACTTTAAGATCAGCAGCCCCTCCTCATTTCTGTGGATTTGTTCAATTGTTTGCACCCCTTTATGTTTCATGTAAGTTTATTTCTAGATTTATTTAAGTGCATTTTTGTTATCATCACCATTGTAATATATATTCTTACTGTAATGTCAATATTTAAGCGAACTTGCGATTATAAAGTCGCAGGAAATGACTTTAGTTTTGCTATAGACCAGTGGTCCCCAAACTACGGCCCGCGGGCCAGATGCGGCCCGCCTCCACATTTGGTCCGGCCCCCTGAACAATACCAGAGTATTTTCATATATGTGCATTTTTATTTGATAAGTTGGACTTATGCAATAAAATAAATGTTCCTTAGTAATGAACTTTATTTATTATTAACTACTAGTTAGTAACTATTTTATACATGCATATAATTGACCCTAACCCTTTTTTTTATGTGGAGAACCCAGTGTTATTTGGTTATTATTTATTTCATAAATAGTGTTATTTCCTGACTTTTGTTCTCTGAAGAATCCAGAAAAGGTTATTTGATTGTGCTTTCTGAAAAACAATACATTTTTATGTTTAGCACTCTTACAATCGTCACACTTTTTCTGTTACAAACTGACCCCGGCCCCCCATCAGAGAAGAGACAAGTTATGTGGCCCTCACAGGAGAAAGTTTGGGGACCCCTGCTATAGACCCTCGCAAGTTATTGTTTAGAGCCGGAAATTTCGCGCATGCCCACAACGCTGGAGGGCAAAAAGGCGATTCTTATACACGTCATCCCTATTCGCGCAGCCGCGGTAGAACAATCCCGTAAACAAAATGAAACCTTGAGATGTAGGTATTTGTAATCCAGGGCAGCGCGCCGCAGAAGAGGGGAAAATAACGCAGAAAAACCACTGAAGAACAACTCAAAACTACTCCTATTTTTCTTTTTTTCTCACTCTCTGTGTCGGCTGCGCTACGTTGCCATAGAAACCGACCAGTTTCAGGATTCAACTCCGAAAAAACACGCAAACATTTCCCATACAAACAACAGAACATTCAGTCCGTTACATTATCATGTTTTCAAGTTTGAGGTTTGCTTTGTGATCATTAATAAGTGATCGCTGTGGTAGATTAGCTATCGCTGCTATTAGCTAAGCTAACACAGCGGGGGTTGGCTAGCTAATTTAAACACCTGCTCTACCAATGATCTGTTAAGAGTTGGAGTGTAGGCCGTTTTTGTTTTTTATTTAGTAAAAATACATCACATCTATATATTAAGGTTGTCAAAGTCAAACAAGAATAACTGAATTACATCCTTCTTAAGATTTAGTGTGTTATATTTAAAGTCTAACAGTTAAAACCAATGCTGGTCATGGTCAGCCAGCAGCTTTTTGTCCTCCAGCAGAATGATGGCGGTGGGATCTTGCGCTGCAACGAGTCTATATACTTTTGTTTAGTGTAGTTATTAGAGTGGGCAGCCCATAACGGGGATGTATTCTGTCTTTTTCTTGTCAGAATAAAAGGAGAAACCATCAGTTTCTAAGACAGATAGTGAATCCCTCCATATAACCATGACGACGACGCAGAAAGGATCCAGTTTCAAAACCACTGTGTCCTGCCAACAACGATCAGTGAAGGTTATAAAATGGTTTCTAGCTCTTTCACAGGTACGGAGCAGTCTGGATCTGCTGCTGCGTTGCTGCTGCTGTTATCATTCTCTTTGTTGGCTCTGGACTCGGCCCTCCCTGGTTTCCACACCGCCGCGTCCTGCTGGGAGCCTGAGGTCTCAGCGGTGCTGGGAACGAACACACACACACTGCTGTGGTTGTGGTGGAGCGACGACGGGGCAGAGTGACGTGGCGGCCTGACCCCTGACCCCCCAGCGGCCCCTCCTGACCCCGCGGTGAAGGAGAAAGCCCTGGGATGAATGGCGGACATGCAGACGCTGTGGGTGGTGGCGTGGGACATCATGCCGCCGTAGTAGCAGCTCCCGCCGCCGCTGCTCGTCATCCTGGCTTTCTGCTTGAGGTCCAGCACCAAGTTGCGTCTTAACCAGGCCTTTTTTACCTCTGCCTGCACCTGATGCATATCAAAAGACACATACTCATCTCTGACAGCTGGAAACTTAATTTAACAAAACTACAACTGAAACGATTAATCGAATTAATCCTGATTAATTGGTTGTTGAAATATATGTCAAGTGGAGTTTACAGACTTAAAAGTGGACAATTTCTGAAAGAACAACATTCTTAGAAGAGTAATTAATGCAAAAGTCTACAAAATGTAAAACAATAAAAATGCTGCCTACAATGCAAAAACAAAATCTTACTAAGCATTTTTTGGTCTAGTTTCTTAGTATATTTAAAATAAAACCAACTGAGAAGTAACTTTTCAGCATAATATAGGAATTTGTTTTAAACCAATAGGTCTCTAATACCGCTGAAAAATTTCTTGTAATTTAAATAATCTGCCAGTGAAACTAGTACTTTCATCAATATTCAGGATTTATGGACTAATAATTAGTAAGATTTTGTGTTTTTGCAGTGTATAAATATGTTAAACCCAGAACTCTAGTTTTAGCTTCACCTGGTTTAAATTCTGTTTAAAATATCTCATATTAAGCACCTTTTGTTATCCAATTTTTGAAAAATAAACACAACAGCCCTACACTGTTTTGATGTTAAGTCAAATAGAAAAGGCTGAGTTTTCACATGTTGATGTTAGAAATATTTTTCGACTTCATTCACTAAAGGAATGCTATGCTATTGCATTTTAGGCAATAAATAGTTAATTTTTATTTTAAAAAGTAATCTAATTATTTATTAGCATTTTTAATGGATTTCTAAGACTGTATAAGAAAAGCTTAAATGAAAAATCTGCAGAAAGTGCACATTTTTAATCAATAACTAAAATTATTCTTAGTTGCAGCTTTACCTCGCCATTGCAGAAGCAGTAGATGAACGCCACAAAAAAACCCTGAAAACACAAATTTTAAGAAGACAATTAGCATAAATAGTTAACTCGTTAACCATGATCAAAACAGTCATGTTGGGCTCTGACCTGAGAAGAGTTGAAGAACATCTCATAATGCATCTGCACCTGCCACAGCAGCCCAGTCACCTCAGTGTAGGGGAGGGCCATAAACACTATGTAGTGGACTCCGAACAGAGGCATCAGGACCAGGGTGGACTTCAGGAGCTTCCTGCAGAGATCAATACAAGGGAGAATTTACCAAGTGAGAATGCTCAGTGTTTTCTTTATTATACCTAGTTCCCACATGTTTAAACCGGAAGTAATCCGTGCCATTTTAGTAGACAAGCACAGGTGCAGCGCATAGCAGACCCATGGCTTCAAGACAAAGAGAAAGAAAACATGTTGCTCAATATGCAAGAAAAGATACATGAACAAAATGGCTGCTGTCGGGATCGACCCGTATGAGGTGGAAGAGTGAATACACCAGGGAGGAACTTCGTATGAAATCTATGGTTGCTTACAATCAGTTGTTTAAACAGATTTGTAAAGAACATATTAACTCTTTGTGTGAATAAAAGGGTTCTGGTGGCTGGCAGAGTAAGTACATGTAGTAGCATACACGTAGGCTACATGTCCGTCTTAGCTAGCGGATAAAGGCTACATTAGCTAAGCTAATTTTGCTGGTTCAACAGTAAATACTGCAGTAAATATCACTGGTATTTATCATAGCATCACACGAAGGTGGAAAGATTACTCAAAATTTGTAATCGAGTAATAGTTGTAATGCACTTAGATAGAAAAAAGGAGAGAGCTAGTTCTAAGCTTGTGACTCGTTTATTGTTGTCATAGCAACTTCATAGCAACTGCCTGTTGGTTACAAAGTTACAAAGTGTGACGTCACACGAGAACTATGCATTATTATTATTCCAGCTTCTGTATGTTTTTCAGCGCTCAAATACTTGTGCACACCTCAACTGATTTTAGCTATTCATATATAAAACTGTTCAGCTTCTGCTAGAGACTTCTTCTATATCTTTTGGTAATTTCAGCTTTTACAGTTTTTGAAACATTTTTAACTTTTATGCAAATTTCAGCTCCATTGAAATGCATTCTGATGAACGAATTCCACAAGATTTTGTGCTCTTTGACAGCTCACCACTTCTGCCTACTTTAACCTAGAAACTCAGTTCAGCTTTTAAATAACTCACAAGATATTAAGCTCTCTTCATGTGATTCAGCTTTTTGATATCTCTTACGGTTTTTCTAAAACCACAATTTGACTAGATTTTTGCCCGTTTTCGATGTAAACCAATGATGGAATTCTTCAACTGCCAGAGAGTGCCTTGTGTACAGGTAAAAGGAAACTTTTACCTGTAAAAGGAAACTTTTACCTGTACTGCTGTCGAGGATCCAGTTTTCCGGTGTTGGTTTCCCACAGTTTAGAGGCCAGAACACGGATTATGTTTAGGAAAAGGAAGAAATTCACCTGTGTGGGCAAAGATGTAAAATTATATCATCCTTATATTAAAACCATCAATAAGGCAATTGAAGGTGAAAGTATTTTGATTACAACAATGGCTGCCAGAATGGGAACTTGGTAGATCCACTTCAGGTTTCCGGCGCTGATGTCCCAACATCTGGAAGCAGAAAAGAAGCAACTCTAGTGAACATGATGAAAACATATGGGCCCAAAGGCCAGAAAATAACAAAATGGCATCTTTTCCATTTTACTCACTTTGTAAGATTTGTGTTACAAAGTATTTTTGGTTTTTAGTTTCTACAGAAAGTATTTTTGTTTACTTGAAGTCAGATAAAACTACCTTATAAGCAACTTTTCAACAAGATATAGAAGTTTGTTTGAAGTTAATAAATCCTTGATATTCATAAAGTACTAGTTCCACTGGCAGATTATTTCACTTTTAACAAGACATGTTTCCCATAAGTGAAAAATTTCAATTATAACATTGTTATAAGTTAAATAATCTGCCACTGGAATAGGTACTTTTAACCAGGATTAAGTAATTACCGACTTAACACAATGTTCTATATCTTACTGAAAAGTTACTTTTAATTTTGTCTTATTTCAAGTGAACAGAGATATCTTCACTAGAAGTTACAACAAAAACACTCGGTAAAATGTTATGGTTTTCTTGCAGTATAGATTACCTTAAAATGTTTTAGTTGTGTTCATTTCAAAACAACTAATACATTGTTTTGTAATTCTGTGAAAAATAGTAATTACTTTTTTTTTTTTTTGCTATTGAATGGCTATAATTTGATTCCTACAATTTCAATCAGAGTTTCTGCAACTGCAGTTAAATATAGGTTGCCAGTAGAGCCAGGAATTGTGGAGGGAGCTGCTTTTATGAGTATAAATATTAAGTTATATCAGTTAACTCACTGAGTATCTGCCAGCGAAGCTCGAGCGCTGACCCAAATGGACACAAACACAGCCGGAACACCTGGGACCAGCAGAAAGACATTACAGTCAATCCTGATAGAAAGTTTTCATGCTTTTTAGCTATTAGTGTAGTGTATTTTTTGGGTACTCTGCCCACCTCCGGACCTGTGCAGCCCGTCTGGGACGCCACTTACCCCAGCCCATGATGGTCAGAGCCCATAAGTAGTTCTTGTCAGACAGGAACGCCATGAAGATGAGGCTGTGGAGGTACAATCCCTCCACCAGAATCCAGTAGTGATTGGTTGCCAGGAAGTACAGGAAGAGCGTAACCGCAGCTTTACACCCAGCCTGATGGCACAGAAGCAGCCGTTACTGGAAACAAATCAACCCATTAGTGGAACTTTTGTTTGAACACTGGGCGCTGCTCTACTGGCTTCCAGTAATTAGTCGGCCATTTTTGATGCGCGCACTTACACAAATTCCTGCTGAGATTTAAACAGGCTAATTTTTCAATCTTATCTGAGCATAAAGCCTGGAAAGATATGGACGCATTTAGCCTGACTCCGTTCAGTGAAACAGAGGGGCCCAATATTTACTCCATTCAAGCTCAGGAGTTACAACTTTATACCATGTTCACAAAACCAGAAAAATAACAGTTACTCAGTTTTAAAAGTCACAAAACAATCCTGATTCCAATTTAAGCTAACATGTCAATTTTAAACAGTCACTGTTCCTATGATTTAAACACCATTTTTTCCCACTATGTTCAATAAATATCTTTACATCATTTAAATTTAGTGTGAACTGTTTAATGACATTTAATGAAAATGTCCCTTTTTAAATTTCTATTTGGGTTCTCAAATGCTTCTAAAAACGTTCAAAAGCTTAAAAAAAAATCACCCGGCTGTTTTTAGTGTCTTGAAAATGAAAATAAAATAAGAAAACCTCTCAATTGTTGAGTCACAATCAGCACTCTGCCGTTACCTAGCAACCCCAGCAGAATTCCGCCTGTTCCCTAGCAACCCAAGAGGAGCTCCTGCACAGTTGTTCAATTGGTTTTACCACTGTATGCGCAGGATAATGGATGCTGGAAAAGACAAATGTTTTGTTATTGACTTATTATTTAGAAACCACTTGCTGTATTCTTGCTGGTTGTGCAGGAGGCTCCAGTTCTGCTTTTCATCTATTTGCAGCCATTTTCAGGTGTGAGTGTAAACATTGAGTTGGGGGATGTGTCCAGCAGCAGCTTATTTGGATTTAAAGTGACAGAGGCCCTAAAAAAGCTAATTCTGACTAAAATCTCATTATCTAAGAATGATTTTGTGCAAGAAATGCAATGAACATCTTTTGTTTAGCCCACAGACATATCCTAACCTGTTCAAGGAAGTATAATAGGTCACCCTTAAGCAAACCGTTGTCTTTAAGCTAAAAAATACTATATGTAGCACAGTAAATGAGGGTGTAAATACAAAAGAAGCTGTGTCTGTATTTACCATGGGCTGTTTCACAGTTGTGAACTCAGACTCAGCTCTGCTGGCGTCAGATATGGAGTAGAGCACAGCGTCCTTCACAAAGATGCTAACAGCTCGACAGATGAAGGAGGTGAAGAGGTGAATGTGAATGTAATTGCGTGTGCAGTGGAGGCGCCTGGAAAGAGTTTGTGAGACAAAAAGAAGGTCTCAGGACATATTTTATCATGTTAAAGGTGAAATTCCTCATTTAAACTTGAAATTACAGAATTTGGGGTTTTCGTACTTGAAATAGCAAAGGATGGAGATCGCCACCAACAAAGACGCCAGAGAAATGGAGTAGCCGATAGTGTACATGAGATGGAGGCGCTGAAACACCTTCTGAAAAGAAAACCAAGCATTTCTTACATGTAAATCTAGATAAAAATATTATTCATAGTGGAAGGACGATGACTATTGGGTGCTGTTTGTAAAGTTACACAAAATTAGCAGGAATAACTTTGATTATTTAGCCTGTCATAATAGAAATAAATGGGTATTAATTTTTCAAAGTTATATTTTCACCATGTTATTTCTTTTACGAATGTTAGTTTCAAACAAAGAAAATAATAATTATCAACTAAATATCCAGTTTGGATCTAAATATTCAGCTTGAAAGCAGGAATTATTTAGCTAATATGAAAATTCACTTATTGATAACCGGAAGTGGACTGCCAAAACAAAATTGAATGCAGTTGATTTATTCGCTTTAAATCTTAGCTTAAATACGCGATTTAACGCTGAAACGGACGTTTAGCAGTGGATCTACAGCAGCGGTGACTGCGCCAGCTCACCGTCAGTTTACAGAACTCACAATATCCAGCTTTTATTTTGATATTCCAATTCCGGTCATCGGAACCTAACTTTCCATTTTAACTAAATATTCAGCTATTTTGCGTCAAGCTAAATATTTTAATTGCTAGCTAAACATTTAGCTTATTTAGCCTGCTAAATAAATACTTAGAATTATATAGCTTCAATCTAAATATTAATTTTATAGCTAAGCTAAACATATAACTTGAAACTGTGGCATGTAAATGTGTCAGTCATTGCTCAACAGAGCATGTTCTTGTACTCACCTCCTCCAGGTTTCTGTGGTTGGAGGTCAGGTATCGGGTGCACTCCGTGTAGTTTGCCCATGTGCGGTTGTTACTGGGCACCAGCTCCCAGTTCCCTGACACATCACACTGGCGGTAAGCTCGCCCTGATTCACAGGTGCACAGGAGGCAGTGACCAACACAAAACAGACAACAGAGCCGCTGCAAACTGGAAGTCCTACTATCCATCCATCCATTTTCTGTATACCCTGGTCCCTATCGGGGTTGGAAGGGGTGCCTATCTACATGTTAGGGCCATTGTAGATAAAAAATAAAATAAAATAAGTAAAATGTCCACCAAAAAAACTCAAATTTTAAGACTAATCTCAGAAATTTTCTAGAAAAACCAAGGACATTTCTGAGCTCCACAAGTTGAAAATTTGCTATAAAAAAAATTGAGAATAATGTCAGAAATTTTTGAGAAAAAACATGAAAATGCCTGAGTGAATAAAATTTAAAATGTTCGATTTTCGGAAATTTTTCTCTTAAATTTTTTTGGGATTAATCTAAAAATTTCTGAGTTTATTTTCTAACGAATATCCCACTTTTAAAACTGAGAAATTTCCTAGTTTTATCCAGTTTTTTCTAGAACATTTTTTTACTTTTCAAGTTCAGAAACCTACATGTTTTCTATAGAAAGTTTTTGAGATTAATCTCAACATTTCTGAGATTTTCTAGCAATTAAAATGTTCAAAATGTTCCCTGTCTTTACTAGAAAATGTCAAAATTTCTGAAATTCATTTAGGAAATTTACAAAATATCTTTGTTTTTTGTATAAAATTCCTCAGATGAATCTCAACATTTCAGATTTTTTTTTTCTGTCAAATTTTCAACTTTCCAACACAGAAACTTTCTTTTTATCCATTTTGACATTTCAGAGTTTTTTGATGGAAATGTTCTCCTGTTTTTCTCTCTATAGCAGAAATCAGTGTCCAGTGATTTCTGCTG